>NW_020173758.1:2849875-3112872 GCF_003031525.2 Neophocaena asiaeorientalis asiaeorientalis | reverse complement strand
GGCAGGCGAACTTTCAACCACTGCGCCACCAGGGAAGCCCTGTTTGTAGATTTTTTGATGATGGCCATTCTGACCAGTGTGAAGTGATAACTCATTGTAATATTGATTTGCATTCCTCTAATAATTAGTGATGTTGAGCATCCTTTCATGTGTTGGCCATTTGTATGTCTTCTTTGGAGAAATGTCTATTTCGGTCTTCCACCCATTTTTTGATTGGGTTGCTTGTTTTTTGGATGTATGAGCTGCATGAGCTGTTTGTGTATTTTGGAGATTAATCCTTTGTCAGTTGCTTCATTTGCAAATAGTTTCTCCCATTTTAAGGGTTGTCTTTTTGTCTTATTTATGGTTTCCTTTGTTGTGCAAAAGCTTTTAAGCTTAATTAGGTCCCATTTGTTTATTTTTGTTTTTATTTTCATTAAATAAAAAAAGATCTTGGGTCAAAAAAGATCTTGCTGTGATTTACGTCAAAGAGTGTTCTGCCTATGTTTTCCTCTAAGAGTTTTATAGTGTCTTTAATACATTTTGAGTTTATTTTTCAGTACGTTGTTAGGGAGTGTTCTAATTTCATTCTTTTACGTGTCCAGTTTTCCTAGCACCACTTATTGAAGAGGCTGTCCTGACTCACATGTATTTTTAAATACATAAAGTCTCACACATAAATTTCTTTTTCTCACTTAATGTGAGTGAGACAGAATGAGAAACTTGTCCTTCACATCCTGATTCTTGTTCAATGCTGAAAATATGACCTCCATAAGGTACAAGCCTTTATTACTAACATAATTCCTAAGAACACGCTTGTGTAGAAGCACCTTTTACTCAGCACAGTGACAGCAATGTAAGGCAGGTGTAGCTACACCGGTGAAATCTCCCTCTCGAAAACTACAGATTCTTCCAGGAGTGGACTCAGGCCCATGTCTCAGAATCATGTTACTTAAAATGTCATGTGTATTAATTCTATTTTGCTTATTTAATTAAAAAGCACCAGGTGGCATTAGACTATGAGGAAACCTCTGACACATCAGTCCATAAACTGTGCCCATCCACTTTGCTTCTGAACTTCGTTCCCTCAGTGCAAGTCCCAGACTCCTCCAGAACGTCATTCGGCAGGACGCCACAGCTGTGCTTTGAAGAAAGGTGCTTCTTATTCCCATTGGCTTCCTGTTACAATTTTATCTGACTCTAAACTGATATGAGGTTTATTTATTGATAAACTGAGGTTGATATTATTTACTGTAATAACATTACTTTTGCTGAAATATTTATAATAAAACTTTTCCAAACAGTCACTTATTTACTGGATTAACACAAATTTAATTTGCATATCATTTTTTCCCAATGTGTAAAGCAAGAAATAAGTTTTCAAGCCCTCTTTCCAATAGTTCTCTATAATTTAATGCTAACTTCAAGCAAATAAATTGAGTTGAGTTTTCTTTCATAGCCATTCGGTAAGGGTTGTCTATCACTCTGTCCCTTTTCCTGGGGACTTCTTGCTTCCTACTCCATCCACATACTTCTATGGACCTAATAAGTTTTCAAATGATCCAACCCCTCTATCCCTAGTCCCATTCTATTTGTGCCAGGGAACAAACCCTTGGGAAATTAAACCAAGTTGTGTCCATAAAATATATTGTCTTAGATTCTTGAACTGGACATGAAGAAAATGAGAAAACTGTCTCCCTTTTGTGATTAAGATGTAGAATGTAAAACGTGTTAAGGCCAGTTAGCAATAAGGGAAAATGAATAAAAGGAAAAGGCCAGTTAGCAAAAAGGGAAAATGAATAAAAGGAAAAGCAGATGAGGACAAAAGTTATCCAATAGTATTAGCTTCTCTGTATTTTTCCATGACGTCACTGTTCTATAGATCTTTGGAGATCATGACCCAATAATTTTTTTTCTTCCTTAAGTTATAACAAGTTAAATTTCTGATACTTGCAGCCACATGTCCTAAATAATATTATTTTTATTAAATAGTCTTTGAAATTATATTTTGATTGTAAACCAAGCAGTAATGTATAATTAACCTGTTCTGAAAAGTAGGTATAGTCCTTTTAGGAATCCGGAATCAGATTGTAAAACTGCTGGAAATCAATACAAGTGCTTACCAAGGGGACTGATTGTAAGACTGGCTGGAAGTAGTTGTAGGTCTGCAGCCAGCTTCAAGTACTAAGAGGTGGCACATCCCGTTCTAAGGAGGGAAGCACTCGTAGAAATGACCACTGTCACAGGGTCACAATTTGATGGTACAGTATAGTCATAATCATTTTCTCTTCTCTTTTTACCAAACTGAGTAGAAAGGACACCCAGTTAATTTTATACTGCATAGTGGTTAAGAGCTTGGACTCTCAAACCAGACTTTCTGACCTCAAATCATGACTCAGTCACTTAGTAGTTGTGTTTTCTAGGCAAATTCCTTAACCTTCCTGTACCTCAGTTTCCTTAACAGTAAAATGAGGATAACAGCACATTTGTCATCAGGTTGTGGTAAATGGTAAATGAGTTAACTGATACTAGTGCCTGTACATCTTTAAGCATTTAATGAATGTTAGCTATTCAATCTTAGTATTCTGTCCTTATCATCCTTATGGGTCCCTTCTAAAGTGATGATATAGGAGAGAATATTAGATTGTGAGAATGTGGACCACATGCTAGCTGAAGGAGAAATCTGTGGTGGTCTAGAGAATCTTAGTTAAAAATTATAGGACCATGAATGGATCTTGATTTTTGTTTATGTTGAGTTTGAATGTCTTTTTTTTTTTTTTTTGCGGTATGTGGGCCTCTCACTGTTGTGGCCTCTCCCGTTGCGGAGCACAGGCTCCGGACGCGCAGGCTCAGTGGCCATGGCTCACGGGCCCAGCCGCTCCGCGGCATGTGGGATAGTCGCGGACCGGGGCACGAACCCGTGTCCCCTTCATCAGCAGGTGGACTCTCAACCACTGTGCCACCAGGGAAGCCCGAGTTTGAATGTTTATAGTACCTTTTTCTGGGAAAGGGTCCTTTCAGAATCTACTCAAATCTCGGACCTACAAAAACATTAAGAATCCCTACCAACATAAAATAAGTCATAGAGGTTTGAACAAATTAGAGATCTTAGAGCTGAGAATACGCTACCTACAAGTTTTTTAAGTCTTAATGCTTCTATTCTATCTCAAAGAGACTGTCAGGGTGATGCTAAATAATGTTCTGTTGAGAGTTAGTAGTGGAGGGGAGGTAAGGGAAGGGAGAAAAGAGGAAGAGAAAAGAGAGGGAGCAAAGAGAAGAAGCATGTGAAAGATAGCTATTTAAATAAAGCAATTAGGCCAGCAGTTTCAGCAATTTCACTCAGTCCCTATAAATCTCAGAGAGAATTGTGGATGGAATGTGAGAAGATGAAAATCTGTTCCTTCAACCTGCCCCGGTTCTTACATGCCCCTCATCATGTGACTGTCCTTGCTCTGTTGACTCAGACTCTGGTGCTTATACATATATCCTTCTTGTGCATTATGGCCCTAAATAGATGACATCTACTGCCTTTGGTGTGCACAGAAATCTGATCTACACAACCTGGGAGAAAACTGGCGGCTCTGGATTTCCTAAGAGGGTGTCTAGGTCTTCGATAGTGCAACTTCCTGAGGTTTTCAAGAGTAATCTTGATGATTTGTCTTTCCCCCTTCGTGATTATATTAGAACTTATCACTTAGAAACAGCCCACTAAGTCCTGACTCAGAATTTAGTGTCCCACAGTTGAGAATAACAAAGAATTATTGTCACGTGTTCTCTATAAGTTTATGTGCAACTATTTTCTGACCTGAGCACTGAGAAATCAGTCTGGGCCTCCCATTTCACAGCAGCAGAATGCCACCTATGTTGTTTCTTCTCCATCTCATAAATACTTGTAACACATGGGTCTCATAGACTCAACAGTCCTAGCACTGATGGAACCCTTTGGGAGGAGATAAAATTATAGCACATTATTCTGTTAAGGGCCTATTTGTTATTTTACATTTTGTCCTTGACATCAGTTGTAGTAAGATCTCATGGAACGTTTCTAGGAATGACTTGTCCAGTGTTTTTATTGTGATATTCATTGACAACCTAACCTCTGGCTGAGAAGCTTCAAGCACTTAAGATTTTTAAAGCTTAAACCTGAAATATTCAGTGCTCCTCATCTGACTTTACTTCTCATCCTATAATTGATCTCAGTTTCCCTTTCATTAGTTATATCCCCAGAGCCACATACAGTACATAACGTGATAAACTCCATTGAAAATCTTTCTTCATAGTATCATAGCATCAACACAGAATCTGCCCACATATCCCAATTCCCTTAGTCAAACTGAATACTCACCTTCTGAAGCATAAGCTTATTATTTCTGGTACCAATTTGCTTAAGAATATAGGACACAATTCAATTCATCAATATACAAATGAATTGGGAATTCATGTACTCAACCAAGAATTCACTAGTAGTGAGTTAGTGTCTTCTAACTTTTTAAAGAAAATGTTTTATAGCTAAGTATGCAGCTAAAAAACATGAAATAAAAACGCATTAAAATCAATCTTAAATTAACATGAAGCAGAATAGTGACTTTAGAAAAGTTAACCCCGAAAGTGTGTTTTTAAGAAAAATTTATTGTTTATTTGAATATGATATTCTGAATTCATGTGTAACAGAAAATTAATAGAAATGCTAGGAACGAAGTAATTTTTCAGTACTAACATCACTTAATCACTACTGCCCATCAATAGTCCATGCAATAATACCATGCAACATTTAGCCTGACCTCTTTCCTTTATGTGTAATTATCACCAGGAAAAAGTTATACCTGTATCAGTTAACAGTTTTAAATTACCTCTGTGTGATAATTTATGTTAATGGCATAATAGCATAACAATGATGGATAATGTGTACCAACATTTACAAATTGGTGGCAATGCGTTTCAATTACAATTCTCTTCATATCTGATCAACAGCAAAATCAAATTAGCAGTGCAACCATTAGTTAGTGAATTATCCTCACATGTAGAGTCTTTACTTGGACACCCTTTCGTTTGCAGATCTGCTCTAGAATTCTGAGTGTAGCAAAACTGGCAGGTGAATCAACCAAATCACGCACAGTACTGCTAATGATTTTTTGTGTGTGGGCAGGGGGAACAAGAATGAAAATAATTAGGAGGTAGCACTGGACATCTAAAGGACTCACTGGTTCAGGCCAAAAAGAGAACGCTGTTGGTAATACTCCGGAGTGAAATGGATTGGTGATGTGGAGTGATATGGAATTAATTGAAATAAATGAACCAATGGCTCATCCATCTCCTGTGTCCTGGCCACAGACCAAGGTGAAGTATACACGTGAGTCTCCAAGGGCAGAGTTTCAACTAGTCCTTATTGTATTAGGTTCCTTAGGAATACCAGTCACTCAGTACTACCTCAGATACTTGCAACATCTCAGAACTCAGGGGGAACCAAGACTCATTGTGAGACAGGGCTAGACCTAATAGGAATAAATCAAAACTTTCTACTCAGAGTCATCCCTTGAAATGTCTAGTCCTTGATCAAATGCACCATCTACAGAAAATGCATTTATAGAAAATGTCCTACAACTGTGTGTGAAGCTAACAAATGATTGGCGGGTACAGCAGCACTCCTTACTCTAGGTACAATCGCCAGCCAAATGGTTTAATATAGTGAACACTGCATTCCTTTGGAGTGGAGCCCTATCTCCTTCTTAGGTAAGACTTAAAACTGTGCATGGTACCAGTTCTGGAACCATCTATTCTATTACCACCACGTGGGGTAAGAAAATCTTTATGTTCATATCTCTTACTAGTTGCAATTTTTTCATGTATTTTACACATTCAGAATATTTTTGTTGCAAAAGGAGAAAATGTGTAGCTACAATAGATGTAGGATTTTCCCCCAATTCGAGGACTCTTAGATGCTCTTGCTAACAGGGCAAAGTAGCCTGAAAAACCGAGAAGTTTATGTATCATAAATCAGAGGTTTCTAGCTTCTCCTCTGGATTGACCTGATATTAAAAAATTTCCTTACTTCTACTTCTACATAAAAGCTGTCTCTCAAAGTCCATGGCCATAGTGGTTAAAAGCACTGGACATGTTTCCCCTCTACTACTTACCGTGTGACCCTAAGAAAATCACTTAACCTTGCTTTGTTATTTATTTATTTATTTATTTATTTTAAAGAAGATGTTGCGGGTAGGAGTTTATTAATTAATTAATTTATTTATTTTTGCTGTGTTTCGTCTTCGTTTCTGTGTGAGGGCTTTCTCTAGTTGCGGCAAGCGGGGGCCACTCTTCATCGCGGTGCGCGGGCCTCTCACTATGGCGGCCTCTCTTGTTGCGGAGCACAGGCTCCAGATGCGCAGGCTCAGTAGTTGTGGCTCACGGGCCCAGCTGCTCGGCAGCATGTGGGATCCTCCCAGACCAGGGCTCGAACCCGTATCCCCTGCATTAGCAGGCAGATTCTCAACCACTGTGCCACCAGGAAAGCCCCTTGCTGTGTTTTAATGTCCTCATCAGGAAATTGGGAAAATAGTAATGCTACTTAATAGGATTGCTATGCTGATTAAATGGACTAATACATGTAAAGCCCTTAGAACCTGCCTAGAACATAGTACTCAGTAAATACTAGCTTCTCTGTTGTTCTACCAAAGAAATACACAATATACCCAGAGCAAGAACAACTTAAATATTCCAAGCCATAGCTACATTTTAAATAAATTACTGGACAGCCCTGGGTCCAGAATTGCAGATAGAAGGAAACCTCAGGTCTATGATAGAGGAGGGGCATCAATCAATCCCTCTTTTTTTGTTGTTGCTCCCAAACCCAGAGCCACTTGGAATCCAATATGGCAGCCCTTGAGAGCCTTGGTAGGAGACGATGCTCCACATGTGATAATACAGAGTTCTGAACCACCACAGGACTGAGTATAAACCAAATACACCTCGAATGACAAGCCTCTGTAACCTGACTCCATCATTCTCTAAAGGCATTTAAGTCAGTGAGCTGCTCTCATTCCTGGCAGATTAATACAAGCATAGTAGAGTTACTATACTGATATGCACACATCACACACATTACGTGCAAAATACATGCAGTCAGAAGCCCTTAGATTTCTTAGCTGGGAGATTTTGGAGGCCAAAATAGGTCCTGAAGCTAGTGAGTTCCATTTTTAAAGCATTATGCCTGTTGAGTAAAGGATAACATGTTTTTATACAGTCTAGGAAGTGCTGTGCACTCTGCAAACTTCCTTCATTTATTATTGCTCTAATCAGCAATCCAATGTACACAAGACCAGATTCCAAACTAAAGAATACTCCTTGGAGTCTGTGCTGCTACCTGAGGAGTTGTTATTAGGATAGGAGAAAGGTTTTGGGTTTTGAAATTCTTCTGTTTGAATTTCGGTAGTCATCGATTCTCAAACAGATAAATTTAGCATTTCTATTAATTGAAGACAAAGATTGTTCTAACTGTCAAAAATAAGCAGGAGGCAGATTTTGTGGTTTTATCATGTATCTTTCTGGATGTTGCGCGTTGGACAGGTTTGGAGAAAACAAATCATATTTTAAAAGCCAGCGCGGAGCTACTAGGAGGCACAGCTGAGTTCCTGCGACGTTGCATGTGCTCACTGGCAGCCCCATCCGATCTCCGAGTATTAGCTGGACCAGCTAAGTGAGTGATGCTGCATAAGGATGAGGGCTGGGGTTGTTACGAATCACAGCTACCACAGTATAATTAGTAACCCATCCTTGGTCCCACTCCCAGGTGGAAAGAGAAACCAAAGGGACAGAAAAAGAAAAATATTTCAGATTCCGAAATAATGCTGGTCGTTGACAAGGCTTTGCTATGAGGAAGCTCTCCACAATCTCATCCTCCTGACACTGGCATGCAGCCAGCTGGCGTTTCTGTGGGCTACACTGAGAACCAGTGAATACCATGTGGGTGGTTGTCAACATTAGAAACCAGAAAAATAGAGAGGAAAAATGCATTGGAGAGTTATAATGTCAACTTTCAGGGACTTTTAATTTCTACCCAGATGGCACAAATATTCCTAGGTATTGGTACCCACACAGTAGGCATCCCAGAATGATAATTATAAAAGCTTTAAAGTTTACAAAGTACATGCACAGGCTCGACTGTGAAGGCAGGACTCTGCAGCCTGGGATCTGATGTGGTAGTGGTCAGGGGCACTGACCTTCTCACATAGCTGCTGGGGGTTTTGTGATTATTGGTGTTCTTTTAGTTTGCACGTAGATCAGGACCACCTGAACTAGTACAAGAGTCGAGTAAAATGGGAACACTCTTGACAGTAGTATAACATGTACCTGTGTGATACAGCACATGACGTGTTTACCACTATTTCTTATGTTAGAATGAAACATTCGTTAGTTATATACAAATGTCAGAAGTCTGTTATGGGGCCATTTTGGTCCCTGTACCACTGGAAGATATCTAGCCTGAAACAAACCTGACTTTAAGTCCAGACATACCACCTATCATGGTGCAGTTTAGGATCACTTGCATTTGATTTATTCTTCTCATTTTTGACACATAATACTGATATTTATACAGCTGATATTTATGGATCACTTACTATGGGCCGAGTGTTTTTCTAGTTTCTTAATATGTCAAATTTTGTTTCTTTATATTATCACATTTAGTCCCTGAAGCCACTCTCTGCAGTTGGTACCCTTATTATTCTCACTATTACTATTCATATTACTCAGATGAAAAAAATCAAGAAAAATGGGGATCCAGATCACACAGCAATGAGTGATGCCACCAAAATTCTAACCCAGACAGTTTGGCTTCAGAGCTTTGGCCCTAACCACCATGTACATGGCCTCCCAAACCCCACTTCACATGTATCTGAGATAAGACAGGCAAAGAGATGAACCTAGTGACCCAGAACATACGAAGATATTTAATGAATGGTAGCTGTCAATATTAGCATACTTAACATCATCACTGCCAATATTTACTAACCTTTCTCCTGTACTTTGCTCAAGGCTCTCAGAAAAGGAGACTATGTTTATTTCAAGAACAAGAGAGACTCTGCAGAATCAGCGACTGGAAACAAGTCAGGAATGACAATGGACCTGTGGGGACCTCAAAAGAGTGGGAGTTTTATATTACGTCAGGGATGCAGAGAAGATCGATCCGTGCGCATCTACTTAGAAAGATGGCGTCCATCCCAGTGACATGAAATAGAGCATTCACTTCCGCTGTCATGTCTGAACACACTTGGGGAAGATGGATGCGTGAAGGAGAGGTAAATGTGGAGGTAAATGGAAGGAAGGGAGTGAGAGGTACATGCCGTAAATTTCTCCTCATCATGAAGCATGAATATGACACAAGGACGGTGAAAACCCCAACCGACAGATGTATATGTGGGCCCAGCTCTCAAAGGTGTTATTTTTAGAAGTTAAAGAGGTGGAAACAGTGGGAGACAAGTGGCTTTCGTTAGTGTTCAATCTCCTTTTTCATGTCTACTCTTTTTGTACCTTTGTATTAAACCGGGAGGCTACAAAAGGATAGGACTTTTCTTCTCAAAATATTGACCTGGGTGGTATGCAAATTGTGTCCTCACTACTCCTTCTGTGAAGCTTGTAGGGAGTGTGGGCAGGTTTGCCTCATTCCCTTCCTCATGGGAAACCACACAGATGTCTAAGAATTTTGTACTCAGCACCAATACATACCCTCTAGGTCAACTAAATCTATTCCTACTTTTCCATTTTTCTTAGGCTTATGGTCAAGGGAAAAGGAAAATCAGTCAAGCTTCCATCCCCCATCCCAGCTGTGCGTGCAGTGTTGCCAAAAGATAACTAGTGAAAAGTATACATTCTTCAAACACTTGAATTGCCAAGGACCAGCCATGCCCTGGCACATAAACGTTATTTGCTGATAATGCCTACATGTTATCTCCAGCGTAGCCCTCTTTTCTGAATTTCAGGCTCACATACCTAAATGCCTACTCATCCTTTCCATTTAGATGTCTAATAGGCATCTCATATTTAACATGTGCAAAATAGAACTTTTGATTTCCCCCTACAAAACTCTGCTCTTCTCACAATCTTAGCCATCTCCTTGAAAGGAATCTCTTAGTTTTTAAATTAAAAAAATTTTTTTTACTGAAGTATAGTTAATGTACAGTATTATATGTTATAAGTGTATGATATAGTTATTCACAAGTTTTAAAGGTCATACTCCATTTCTAGTTATTGTGAAATATTGGCTATATTCCCATGTTCTCATTCTCCCATTTTTTCCTACACATACAAACATACACACCTATACTACCAGTTAATAGAGGAGAATATAAATCTTAATCTAATCTGGTAAACTTAGATCCAATAGTTTAATTATTCTCTTAGGGCAGCTCAGTCTCTTCTGGTATAACAGTCTCTTTTAAGTATTTCCAACTATCTTATCCTTGCCCTGCTATTTGTAAAAATGTTGTCAGAGTATATGGAGGAATGTAGCTAATGCAACCTAGTGCTTGTGCTAAGGAGATAGAATGTACAAATAACCCCATGTCCTCTGTAACACATGGTCTGGTCTGGTCTGTCCTGCTCCGTGAACTTAAGCTGCAGAGGCACATTGCTTCTATCTCACAGGTTTTTTTGACAGTGAGAGGGTGGTGTTCATTGCCAGATTCACAGTCCCAACCGTTTAAACTCATTCCCTGCATGCCGCTTGGAGTCTTCTGCTGCATGGCCTCCTCATCCCAACTTCTGGCAGTCTTCTGGCCTCTCAAGGCCTCTACATCCCCACAGCAGGCCAATTTTGCTAAGCCTTACGAAGGCCAAGGAGAGCCAGTGATGCTCCCTCAGGATCATCCCTAAGAGTCATGGCACCGTCATTTCTAAGCCAAGTTGGGAGGAGACCCACTGTAAAGGTTGGGATTGTTAAGAGACCCTGCATCCCCTCCCCACACCATGCCATTAGCACTCACTTCTCAGGACCACACAATTATTTGGGTGACTTTTAAGTTTCCTTGTGCCAATGAGAAGTGGACCCAACCAGGAGCAGGAAGAACTCCTCACTCTACCTCAGCTTACCCTTTCCCCAAATCTTCCTGGAACAGAAGAGGCCATTTTCGGGCTTCCCATTTCCTTTGCCCCCCGTCTCCTTCCATGCCGGGGCAATGAGTCTCACGGCCTTGCTGGCTGAGGTAGAAAGTCCATCCTCTTTAAGTGATAAAAGAAACATCATGCTTAAAATCCTCTATATTTAGTCCTTGAAAAGTTAAATTGGAGAGAGTAGAATGGGGAAAAAAAGTTTTATCTAGCTTAAAAAAAATCTAGATTTCAAAATGATCATCTAAGCACAAAGATACCATTTAGCTAATTAAAAGCTAAAGGACTCTTTCTTTTTGCATTCTTGCTACACTAGTTCTTATTCCTCAGCATCCCGCAATTGCAAGTAGGTTGACATCTTGGATTGACAAACAACCATGTATTGAACACTCATTCCGTGGTCGATGTGTGTAAAGCATATGTTGTAATACAAGCTTTACATACATTATCGTTTTTAATCCTCAAAACATTCTTGAAAGGAAGGCATTTTTCTTACTCTCATTCTACAAATAAGGAAACTGAGAGTCAAATTGGTTAAGATGCCCAAAAGGAATATATCTATATATAAGAGCCAGAATTCAGTCTGTTTGTCTTGTGATCACTGCACTATGAATAGAATCTTTTAAAACACACCAATGAGCTATTCATCTTTATTTTGAAGGTTCGAGGTAGTTCATTCCTCAAATTGCATTTACTTTGTATCATGAGATAATTTGTCCAAATTGTCTAATTTTTATGTTATAGATGCAAGAAATATAGGAAAGTAAGGAAGAAAGAAGGGAGGGAGAGAAGGAGAGAGGGAGGGAGGGAGGGAGGAAGGGAAGGATCGTCCATAGGACAACTTCCCAAAGACAATTATCTTACGGGTTCGGAAGAGTCACTACTGTGGTTTCCTGATTCTCTGTATGTGTCAGGATTTTAAAAACCGACATACACTACACTCAGAGATTTAGATAACAAAACTTTACTAGAGACATTGTAAGGTAATAGTTAAGGCAAAGCTCTAGAGTTATATTTCTGGGTTCACATGATGATTTTGTGCTCAAGAAATGTTGGATTTAACTGTTGTCATTACCATGGATGGTCTTCTTTGACATGTCTAATCATCTCCATGAGCCTGCCACCTCATTTTGTAACAAGGAAATAAGTAAATTTTAATCCAACTAATAAATGCAGCCTGATCCATTGATTTTAAACACATCTTAGGTAGCTATTCCTTTTCCATAGTCTTTCAGATTCTGCAGAGAAAACTCCACAAGGGATCTTATTCACATTTTTGCCTCTAGCACTTAGCACCGTGCCTGGAAAATAGTAGGTACTCAATAACCACTTATCGAGCTTTCCTAAAATATTAACCAGAGCCTTAAACCAACTTTTACTATCTAGCACTCAACACTGAAGAAAGTGCACATATATTTGATCTTTTGGCCGTGACACAGAGAGCCACTAAAAGCTAACATTTGCCATGCAGCCACTCCCGGTAAGGCACGTGCCAGCATTTAACCGTGTGATCTCATTCGATCAATCTGGTAACCCCATGATTTGGTGTTATTTTCTTCATTTTTTAATAGATGAAGAAAAGGAGGCCCTGAAAATTTGAGTTAGATGTCAAAGTCGCATAGCTAACAGTAAGTTGCAAGGTTGGAACTCCATTCTGCCTGACCCCTAAGCCAGTGCCGTCAACAATAGGCTTTTTTGTCCTGCCCATCAGTGCTTCATGGACTCAAGTACCTACCATAGGGGTCACACAAGAGGAAGTCGATTGTTGATGGCAGCTCTTCTCTGACTTGTTACGGTAGGACTACTTGGCTCAACGTGGGAGCCACCAGCCACCCTGGGCAACTGAGTGCTTGAAATGTGGCTGGTCCCACCTGCGATATGCTATAAGTGTAAGATACACACCAGATTTTGAAGGTTTAGCACAAAACAAAGAACGTAAAATATCTTGTTCATGATTTTTAGATTGATCCCATGTTGAAATTGGGTTAGTTAATTTCCCCAATCCAAATAAAGTCCGTAGTTTAGTTACTAATATTGTGCCAATGTTAATTTCTTAGTTTTGATAACCTTACCATGGTTATGCAGGATGCTAACATGAAGAGGAGCTGAATGAAAGATGTCTGGGAATGTGGCATTATTTTTGTAACTCTTTTATGTCTAAATTTACTTCAAAATATAAAGTTTAAAAATTAGTTCCACCTGTTTCTTTCTACTTCTTTGAATGTGGCTTCTAGAAAATTTCAAAGTGGTGCATATGTGGCTCGCATCATATTTCTATTCGACGGTGCTGCAGTAGAATCTCAAGCTACAGGAAGACACTGTCAACTGCAGGCCCATGTTTAGAGATAGTTTAGTTTCCTTAATAAGCAGTTCTATTGTTGGAAAGCTAACTGGGCCATCAGTTAATGCAGCCCCCATCACACCACTACACGGAGATAAGTAATGATTTGGATTCAGAGGTCATCCAGTCAATCTATGATTCCAGGCAGAAATATACTAAAACTCTTCCTGGAAGACAGCCCTATTCCTCAAAATCTCCTGTAGACGTTTCCACCACCCCGCTTTCTTCACAGCATTGAGGTCAGGAAATGTTCCCTCTTTGCTCTAATAAGTAGGTATGACTTTATGAACTTTTATTTCTTTTATGTATCTTAGGGTTGTGAAGAAAATAACCTACCCAAAAAATAGCCTGAGGGCAGAGAATACGTTGTGCTTTTTGTGCTTGCTTGAAAATGCTGTGAGTTGATGCTCATGCTTGAATAAATACACTAAGCATGGTTAAGTTGTAGGGTAATGAGAAAGAAAACGCTCTTTAAAAAAAAATCCTTCATTTACACCTTTTTGGAGACCAGAATGAGAAAGTAAACAAAATTAACAGCTCACATTAGATCACTGCTTGCGCTGCAGCATTTTTTTTTTTTTTTTTTTTGCGATACGCGGGCCTCTCACTGCTGCGGCGTCTCCCGTTGCGGAGCACAGGCTCCGGATGCGCAGGCTCAGCGGCCATGGCTCACGGGCCCAGCCGCTCCGCGGCATGTGGGATCTTCCCGGACCGGGGCACGAACCCGTGTCCCCTGCATCGGCAGGCGGACTTTCAGCCACAGCGCCACCAGGGAGGGAAGCCCTTGTGCTGCAGCTTTTACAGCACTGTGGTGCGTGGCAGAGCTTTAGCCTCTGAGCCATGAGACCTGCATTCTAGTTCTGCCTCTGCCCAACAAGTCTCCCAACCCCAGGAATCCTCAGCAACCTCATCTGTAAAATGAATAGTTAGGATTAGATGGGTATTTTTCAGATCACGATGCTACCGCATTGGTAGATCATAAAATCAATTTCAATGGGTCAAGACCAACTTTCTTTAAAATGAAGCAGAGTAAAAACAGCAGAGTTCAATACATGTATTAAAGATCAATATTCTTTCATGAAAATACTAAGTGTATGTTTTTAAATTTTTTTTTATACTAGATCATGATATAAGATGTTTCTTACTATGGATAACCATAAAATTGTTTGAGAAACACCTTTTCTTTGCCTTTGACTTTTTTTAACTTTTTATTTTATATTGGAGTATAGTTGATTAACAATGTTGTGTTAGTTTCAAGTGTACAGCAAAGTGCTTCATTTATACACACACATGTGTCTATTCTTTTTCAAATTCTTTTCCCATTTAGGTTGTTGCATAATACTGAGTGGAGTTCCTTGTGCTTTACAGTAGGTCCTTGTCGGTTACCCATTTTAAATATAATAGTGTGTACATGGAGAAACGCCTTTTAAATGATGCCTAGGGTACCTCGTATCCCTGAAATAATATGCTCTACCCTAGAAATAAACTATCTACAAGCAATGAATCCAATGTCCAATGCTCCTCAGTCCCCACCAGAGCAGTCAGGAGGCCTCTCTAAGGTCCCTAAAGGTCAGTTCCTTCCCTTTTGTACATATATGGTGCATCTTTGTCTCCTAAGAGGGGAAATAGCTATTTCCCCTCCCTTGAGTCTGGGCTGGCCCCATCACTTGCTTTAATCAGTACAGTGTAGCAGAAATAATGTTATGGGACAAGCCCTGGATTTAAAAGGACTGGAAGTTTCTGCGTCTTCCCTGTTGGATGCCAGGCACCATGTAAGAAGTCAGATTCTCTGAGACCATGACACCATCAGGAGGCCCAACCTTGCCACATGAAGAGGCCACGTGGAGAGAGATGCCTGACCAGCCCCCAGCTGTTCTAGACAACCCAGGTGAGGCCCAGACATGTGAGTAAAGAAACCATCTTCTTATGTTCCAGCCCCAACTAACACCAGATGGAGGAGGAGAACTGCATCACTGAGCCCAATCCAGACTGTAGAATAATGAGAGATGATAAACTATTGTTTAAAGCCACTGAGTTTTGGAGTAGCTTGTTACAAAGCAATATATTACAGAAAGAAAGTCTATGGAACTGTTGTAAGAGAGCTGTGGATCACAGGGGCTAAATACTTCTTTAATTGTAACAAGACCTCGGTTTATTCTGGAGAGCTCATTTCACAGCATGGGATGTCAATATTTACTTAGCAACTTGGGGGAATCCTGGCAAATCATGGACAATGCAATGCAAATTGTAACACTATGCGAGCAACATGGGGAATTTACTGGAGGCAGAATAAGGTAAGAGCTGAGAAAGTACATTCTATTCACGTAAATAAAGGATTTCAAGCATCTCAAGATTCCCATGTTGTTAAGTTTGCTGAAGTGTGGTTAGAGACAAATATTCTGGAAGGCAAATGGAGAAGGAAAGTCTAAGACTCTTCTAACACACAAGTCTATGGACAAAAGTAACACTGAAACGTAGCAAATTATTTTCAAGTGGCAGCCCTTTCGTTTGTATCCAGAGCTGCTGTTAAGGACCACCACTGCCTCAGCTTGATCCAATTACTGCACTGTGTACCTTATCACACAGCTTCATTTTGTTCCTCTCCTGTCCTAGGATCTGTGCCTCATTAAGATAAGATCTGACAGCCTCTGTCAATGCCGGGTTAGTGCCGGTGGCTTCTCTTTATTTGGCACAACTGCAAGTTCCATGGACTTATATTCAGTCACACAAAAGGGAGGGTGTCATTTGCTGGTGAGATTTTCATTTACTCTGCTGTTATTTATCCCATCCTGGGCATTTAAGCAAGTACAATTTTCTAGTCTTTTATCAAAAACCTCTCATCCCCCTTCACATCCCTTTTCTTGAGGCTAAAGTGCTACTTCTTGATTAGGAAAATATCTCTAATAGGGAGGTTATAAATTCATAGTGTTTTGTGACATGGGTCAACATGTTCTCCTTTATTTTAGTATTCTTGCTGTTCTCCCAAAGAGCCATAAATAACAATAAATGATAATATAGGATCTTGTCAAGAAAATTCAGCTCCTTCACCTTTAGGGGGCTTGATTTCCTTTCAAACTGACAAGGACTCAGTTCCTACCTGTCTGCCTTCATTTATCCTTTACACTTTAGATCTGCCGTCTGCACTGGCTCCCAGCACAGTCCATATGGAAATAAAATACATCCACATGTGAAATGAGAGTACCTTCCCTCCCTGGTATTTGTTTCCAATATGATATATTTATTTCAGTGACAAGTTCCAATGGTTAAAGACATAGTAAGACCAGAGTTACGTGAGCAGAGAGAGGATTGAAGTGATTCCCTAGTTACTCAGGCAAAAGCAGCAGAAGGAGAGAGGGGTCCCAGGGGCCTGGTAGGTTCTGCCTGAATTATCTAGATAATTGCTTCAACCCTTTACTTTGACAATGGAGACCTGGACTACAATTACACAGGCCAAGAAAAGTTTAACTTATTTTTTCACATTCCCTTAATAATGACAGAAATGAAAGTGAGTAGAGCTACCTGTCAGGATTTAGGCTGAAGCTTAATTCCATGACTGTGATGTTTTGGGGGGGATTTGTAAAGTGTTATAGAGGTAAATTCTGAAATGAATAGAAAGAAAACTAATCCAACTCTAGTAGCTCCTTCTCAGCCCAACCTATAGACTTTGGCGTGCTAGAGGGCCCCCTGCCAGGCCATACCCTCTCTTCAATCTATGTTCTTTCCTTAATCTCACTCCACTACCATGACCTGAAGTACTGTTCATACTCCCAAATGTATAGATCCAGCCAGGACCTCCCCGCCGAGAGCACACTTGACATACCATTGCAGAAATAGCCACTTTTTTCCAATCCCACTACGACTTGTACTATCTCCGCTTCCATCCACTACCAATAGTTAACACTTACGGAGTGCTTGCTGTACCATGTACTGTGCATAAACATTCATAGGTGTGATCTCCTTTAATGCTCACAAGTAGAATCTACAGTTATCTTTTTTTCTGGATAAAGAAACTGAGACTTACGGAGGGTCTGTGAGTCATCCAGTGTTTCACAGGCACAAAGGAATGGAACTTGGACTTCATGGCAGAACTGTTTGATTCTCAGACGTCTATTTACGGGGTGCTGCTTCTCTACTGTGTTTACTATTTCTTGGGCACATTTGTGATTTAGCATATGCTACTTTGAATTGCCATCGTCATCATCATTGTCATCATTATTATTATTTTATTATTAAGACTTGCTTCTTCCTACCCTAATGCCAGCCCTTATGGCAGGAACCCTGTCTGGTGTCTCTGCATGCTTAGTTCTAGCAAAGCCTTACTCCATACTTTATTACTGAGGCTGAAGTTTCATAGAAAGCCAATATTACAATTAATAGCCTAGCTAGAAGACTAAGTCAAGAGGTTCAAAAGAACATTTTTACTAATCAGGGCTTTAACCCATTACTCAGGTCTCTAAAAACCTATAGAACATGTGGTCTGTGCTGTACCTGGTGTATAGGGGGACAACAAGATCCTGTGGCTTCCTCTCCAGAATATACTTTGCAGAGATAGATGGAAACTAAACATGAAACAAGGTCAGATTCCTTCAACTTTGCAAATTGTACTTTGGAGGTCATCAGACCAAAATCTAGGAGACCAGCCTAGAAAGCCTTTTGAGGGTAGGGATTTACTATTCATGGGACAAAAGATGTAATCAAAAGGCTTGTTCCTAACGCTACTGGGGATCAGCCTCTTGTCTTAAAGACTGATTTTTGTTGTTGCTGTTTTTAGCTTTTGTCACATTGTTCTGTCATTTAGTGTCAAATGGGGCAAGTTCTCTTTCCCTTTGTAACTAGACGTCGCTGACATGTAGTTAAAAATCTTTTACTCCAGAGAATCTGCCTGTAGTGTTTTAGGTCAACCTCACCCCAGGTGAAAAGACCATACATGGTGTCTCTGAGTCTGGGATCTAAAAATACAACAAGCTTGTTGTATGCTGGTACTTTGTAGTACATCAGGCTGGATCATCTTTCACTGAGGCGATGTGCTGTCCAATTGTCCACAGCAAGTCCATCTCTGGCTTTGTCAAAGTGCACTGGATGCAGCGAATGAAAGAGGTCCTCACTGACTCGCTCCCTCTTGCCCAGCCCTTGGGAAAGACTTCAGCGTGGGATGCGGTTTTCTCTAGACTTTTGAGGTAGTCTCCCAGAAGTTCAACACTGTGAAGCCATGTGGTTGTTTGTTTGTTCTGATTTCTTTTCCAGTTGTTTTTTGTTAGTGTAAAGAAATCCTGTTTTTAATCAGGGTGATTGCGATATAATTATCTACACAGTAAAATCCACCCTTTTTGGTGAGCACTTCTATGAGTTTCGGCAAATGTGTAGTCATGTAGCCACCACCACAATCCAGATATAGAAGAGTTCCCTCCCTCCAAAATATTCACTTCTGCCCTTTGCACTCAACTCCTTTCCACAATCCCAGTCCATCACATCACTGATCTGTTCTCTGTCTTTATAGAATCAGACAATATATAGCCTTTGAATCTGGTTTTTTAAACTTACCGTGACACATTTGAAATTCAACCATGTTGCTGTGTGTAGCTGTAGTTTGTTTTTTATTGATAAACAGTATTCCATGGTAAGGATGTACCACAGTTTATCGATTCACCAGTTGAAGGACATTTGGGTTGTTTCCAGTTTGGGGCAGTTATGAATAAAGCCACTACAAATAGGTATATACAGGTTTCTGTGTTACCATAAGTTTTTATTTCTTTTGAGTAAATATGCTTGCTGGGTCTATGGGGAGTACGTATAACTTTATAAGAATAAACTTCCTGTTTTCCAAAGTGGCTGTACCATTTTACATTCCTAACCATCGGAGTCTCAGCTGCTCTGTATCCTCCTTAGCATTTGGTACTATCGGTTTTTTGTTTTCTTCTTTTGTTTTTGCTTTTTAATTATTTTAGTAGGTGTGCAGTGATATCTCATTGTGATTTTAAATTGCATTTCCATAAAAACTAATGATACTATGAATCTCTTCATGTGCTTATTTGCAATTTTTATATCTTCTCTGGTAAAGTTTTAGTTCAAATTTTTTGTCTATGTTTTCTTGAGGATATGGGGAGGGGGGAGGGTGAACTGTGACAGGGCGAGAGAGAGTCATGGACATATACACACTAACAAATGTAAGGTAAATAGCTAGTGGGAAGCAGCTGCATGGCACAGGGATATCGGCTCGGTGCTTTGTGACCGCCTGGAGGGGTGGGATAGGGAGGGTGGGAGGGAGGGAGACGCAAGAGGGAAGAGATATAGGAACATATGTATATGTATAACTGATTCACTTTGTTATAAAGCAGAAACTAACACACCATTGTAAAGCAATTATACCCCAATAAAAAAATTTTTTTGTCTATGTTTTAATCAAGGGTTGGTTTTCTTATTGAATTTTGAACATTCTTTATATATTCCAGATGCAAGTCTATGGCAGTTAAGAGACATTCAAAAAACATCAAATTTCCCCTGGTGTTTACTATACCTTCTCTTTCAGCAGAAACCCAGCAAAAGCAAGGACGACTTATATTTTTCACAGTTACAAGTCACAAAAGTGATCAAATGTAGATGTGGGCTCTTTTGAATAATGTTGCTCTTCCTTTAAATTTTGGGAGACATTATTTAATGAAGTAAACTGTCCCAGGGCTCAACAGCTGGTCCTCTTTACTATCACACTAATTTGCTTGGCGATCTCATCCAGTCTATGGCTTTAAATACCACCTCCATGCAAGTGATTTCCAAATTTGTATCTCCAGTCTGACCTCTAGATACATATCACTAACTCCAGATCCATATCTCTAACTCTAGATGCATACCTCTCACTGCCTAATCGACCTAGAATTAAATAAACATTTAAAAATTCAGCATGTGGCAAACTGAACTCCTGATCTTCCACCCCAAATCTACTCCAAATCAACACTTCAGTTGTCCCCTTCCCAGCGGGTGGCACTTTATCCTTCCACTTGGCCAGGCCAAAACTTTCAAGTGATTCTTAACTCTTCCCCTTCTCTTGCACCCTACATCCAACCCATCTACAATGTTATTGTCTCTACTTTGAATATACATCAAGAATATAATTACTTCTCAAAAGTTCCACTGCAACCATCCTCATCTGAGGTACCACCAACTCTCGCCTGGATTACTACAACATCCACCCGATGGGTCTTTCTGCCTACTGCCTTACCTTTCTCCCCAAATCCCACCCCACAGGTTAGTGTCAACACAGCAACCACAAGAGTCAGTTAGAAACCTAATTCAGGTAACTGTACTCCTCTACTGAAAACCCTGACATGGTAGAAGTCAAAGTCACCATCTTCACGATGGTCAACAAGGCTCTGTGTGATCTATTCCCTCCCCCATTATCTCCAGATTCCTTTCTGAAAACACTTTTGGGCTCTGTTATTATCACCAAACTCCAACATCATATTTTCCAGATAACTTAAAAATTAAATGGCACAAGTAAGAAGGTACGTTCCTAATGCCAAATATGTAATGAGTCGATAGTAGAGCTAAAAACAGAATTTTGCACCTTGCCCCGTTCTAATACCATATTCCAACCGCTAGATATTCTGTCTTCCCAGGGGCTATAATAACCTTGTTAAAAAATAAAAATATCTGACACTTATTCATTACTTACTGTGTTCTGGGTACTTTGTATACATTTTCTTTAATCTTCACAACTCTACATGGTAGTTATAAAGGTACTCATTCTTAGGAGGTGAGCCTGAGGCTCAGGACTGTTGGGAACCTCCTTCAGGCCACACTGAGGGGTAGAGAAGGGCTCAGGTGGACCAGGCTCCAAACCCCATCTCATTATTGCCTTATCCTCCTCCCTTTGTCAAAAGTAGGTCAAAATATGAAGAGAAATATAAAGATTATTTTTCCGAGGTTTCTTATACAGAAGATATCAAAGGTAAACATTTTTTATGCTTTGTAATTCTATCTTCAAAATATTCTGTTCATGCTGCTGCCTTCCTCTCCTACTTTTTTCTTCTTTACCCATGCCTATGTAGGTGGCAAAGGCCTTAATACCCTGGGAGAAACGCTGCCAGTGAAGATCCTGAAACTCTAAAGAGAGTAGTGAATTTATAGGAGATGAATCAAGTTCTCCTGCCCTGGGAACAAGCCAGCCTAGTCAATATATAGATCTACTTAGCTGTATGCACTAAATGTTTCTGAAATGTCTGTAAAATAAATATTTGTATACTAAAATCATATATTCCCACCGCCTTCCTTTGTGATTTTAGCAATGTGCTCCCACACACACAAAGAAAAATATTTACCCTAATATGTTACAAAAGGACCCTGGTGGAGCCAAACATGCTCTTGAAGGAACAGTCTGACTGGCAACACCACTCATGCAAGAAGTTCATCAAACGGACAAACAATCCATACGATCATTGATACTCCTGCAAAAGCACAACTATGTCAAAACACAATCAATTCCCGCTCGAATATTTAAACAGCCTTCCTAAGCTGTAATGCTGGATGTTTAATAAAACCCAATGGAAATAAATGAAAATACTGTCAGGGAAGTTGTTAGGCATCCTCTGCTTTGCAGTTTCGTTGCTACTGCCCGTTTAACTAGTCACATACTCCTTTACCAATCAATGAAAGTTTGCTAACCCTAATGAGTATTTAATTGATAAAAAAAAAAGAGATTCTATGTCTCTTACCTGATAAGAACAATTGTAGTGTCACCTGAGATAAAAAGAAGCTTCCTGTTACTTCTATATCAGCCTGAAAACTGTAGAGCAAGATGTCAGGTATATAAATCAGAATGTGGCCTCCTGCTTTAACTACATGGATGCCATTCTGTGCAACTTGGGTAGAATCATATTTGGGAGAATCCTGCTTGCCTCCTCTCCAAAAATGTGCATAGTGATAGCAACCTCATAGCGTCATCCATAGAATCAAATATTAATTCACTCACGTGTCTTCTCTAATTTAACCCTCATCAATCATGAGATAAGTTTTCTTTATCACAATCTGACAGATTTGGAAACTGAAACTTGAAGAGTTGAACTCACTTATTCAGTCTTAGGCAACTAATAGGATTTGAATTAAGGTCTTTCCTGATACAAGGTCTGTGCTCTCCTTTTTAGCATAGCAGTTACCTTATCGTAGGCCTTCAGATAAGTTTATACATTTAGTGACAGATTTATGGATCAGCAAGTAAATATTTGTCCAATGGATGAATGAATACAGTAAGTGTGTAAATGCATGTGCACATAACGCGTGTGCAGATCCACAGCACGGAAACTTTAGAACCTGTTACAGCCGGTGGAACAGAATGAGTCCTGATTAGAAAGTTACTACCCATAACAAATTATCAAAGAACTAGAAGAAACAAAAACACCTAAACACCACTAATCCTATGCTAAAATTAGCTTCTTTTTTCTTGGGATGAATTCACGGTTCTCCTAGACAAATTTTCTTTATTGAAATAAGAGCTACGGGCTTTGGGATATTTTCATCCAATCAGACTATTCAGTGCAGAAACAAATGTGTCAGTGCTTAGCAATCATACTATTTCTGAAAAAGAAAGCCAGCGGAATCATAAATATGGGCAAACGTTGTCAAATTTTCTAATATAATGTGAGAAAACACTTGTATTGTTACTAAAACATTTGAATTATTAATAGATCTGTTTTTGAGTGCTGACGTTTTGGTTGATTTGAATGGCCCTTAATGGAGTGGGGTTTAGCATTCTGGCCAGGTTGGCAGGCCAATTTACAGATCCCAGTCCTAGACACACAAAAGCCATTATTAGTCAGGGTGGAGAATTCCCAGGGAGGGAACCCTTTCGCTGCCATCATTGGTGGCAACTGCTGTTTCCAGCCTCCTGGGCTCAGGGACCCCCTAATGAGGGAAAGGTGGAACTAAATGAAAAGAGCACCTCTCTTGAGATCAGGGGTTCTTGCTTCAAATCCCAATTTTTAATTTATTATTCCATTTAGAAAATACTTATTTTCATTAAACAGGTACTAGCCACCTTCTTAGGAGCTGTCCAAACAAAGACAGACGATCATAAACAACCCAATATCCCAGCCAGTCTTCCTTCTTCCTTGCTAAATCCTTCCCTGTGGCATGGGGGTAGGGAGGGCTTTCATTTCAAAAAACCACACCAGCAAACCACATGGAGCAGGTTCTGACCAAAGGAAGGGAGAGGTCTCTACATTTCTGGGTCACAGACCAGTAAAGTATAAAAGTGTATTTCTCCTCATATCTTTGAATAGAGCAGTAGTAGACAGGGCAGTGAGTGGCCTGCCCATTCCCTTTGGCTCTGCACCAATGCAAGCTATTACCGGCTTCTGACTGCGAGCACCTATGACTCTGCACGGAGGGCTTTCTCTGGTTTCTAACAGAGGGCGGGGCCTGCCCGAAATGCTGAGGGAGTTCATCCCTCCCAGAGTAGCATGCCATTAGTAACAGAGAAGAATAAACACCCGTCTTCCCCACCCCTTGGGTGGGACACTTCTGATGTAAGTCGCTTACAGTCTCCCAGAGTTTGGCAGAGGACTGAGCCCGGGAGTCCACTGCACACACATTAGCTTCCTTCCTTCCCTTTCCTGTCACACCTTCATTCCGCTCTTGGCGTTTCCTGAGATCATCTCCCAGATAAACTAATTATACTTAAATCCTTGTCTCGGGGCCTGTTTCTGGGGGACCCAACCTAAGACAGAGACTAAAGGGCTTGTGTGAAAACATACTGAGTGTGCACAGGGCACGGCCCCTCATCCCCAGCAGTGCCGTTCGTTTTGGTGCACTGTGAGAACTACCTGCAAGTCCTCCCACCTCTACACCCCAACTCTGTGGTCAGGGAGAAATTTGGGGAGCCGTCTTACCCCTGACACACATGCATAGCTGATGCTTGAACAATGCGGGTTTGAACTGCACAGGTCCACTTATCCGTGCTTTTATTTTTTCAATAGTGAATACTACAGTACTACACGATCTGAGGTTGGTTGAATCCCCGGATGTGGAACCATTGATGTTGGGGGAGGACTATAAGTGATACAGGCATTTTTTTTTTTTTTTGCATCTTTATTGGAGTATAATTGCTTTACAATGGTGTGTTAGTTTCTGCTTTTATAACAAAGTGAATCAGTTATACATATACATATGTTCCCATATCTCTTCCCTTTTGCGTCTCCCTCCCTCCCACCCTCCCTATCCCACCCCTCCAGGCTGTCACAAAGCACCGAGCTGATCTCCCTGTGCTATGCGGCTGCTTCCCACTAGCTATCTACCTTACATTTGGTAGTGTATATATGTCCATGCCTCTCTCTCGCTTTGTCACAGCTTACCGTTCCCACTCCCCATATCCTCAAGTCCATTCTCTAGTAGGTTTGTGTCTTTACTCCTGTCTTACCCCTAGGTTCTTCATGACATTTTTTTTTCTTAAATTCCATATATATGTGTTAGCATACGGTATTTGTCTTTTTCTTTCTGAGAAAGAGTCTGTATGACAGACTCTAGGTCTATCCAGCTCAATTTCATTTCTTTTTATGGCTGAGTAATATTCCATTGTATATATGTGCCACATCTTCTTTATCCATTCATCTGTTGATGGACACTTAGGTTGTTTCCATCTCTGGGCTACTGTAAATAGAGCTGCAATGAACATTTTGGTACATGACTCTTTTTGAATTATGGTATACGGGCATTTTTGACTAAGCGGGAGGGTTAGTGCCCCTGACTCCCATGTTGTTCAAGGGTCAACTTGTATACGTATGTCCATGAGTTAATTTTCAAAGAGGCTGAGTTTCACCTGAGAAAGAAGAGATTTAGATTTGGTGCCATCCATGCCAGTGAATGTAAGGAATGTAATGCAGGGGAACATAGAAAGCCAGGATCATTCTCAAGAAACAATGTCAAAGGTCTGTTAATAAGGAGAAATGGGAATCTGTACCAAAGATTAGGTACAAGATCTTCCAAAGGACAGCTTCCTGGGAAGAGGTAGAGGGGGAGCATGTTTTCTGTAGCTCCAGTGGGCTCTAGTTGAGAGCGCATTTGGTGGACCAGCAAAATGCCGATAGGAGGAAAAAAGCCACAACATCTAGTGGATACATGAGGCCCACATTGTGGACTTTTCCGGACCCAAGGAGAGAATACAGTGGCTCCATTATTCTGGCGAGGGTGTTGAATTTCTGGGAGAACTTGTAGTAGGAAGGGAATAGGGATGGTGCTGGGAACTCACGTGGGAAAGGGCTTTAAAGGGGTGAGAGGAGAGAAGAGGGAGAATTAGCGAGCAAGAGAGCATCCACTTGGCATACCCTCAAGGCCAAGGTAGGGAGTCAGAAGCCATGCAATCTCCCCACATTCATCCCCTTACTATATGGTTTGAGTGCAAGCATGTGAGCTCTTCAATAAAGAACTGATGAGAACAGTCACCAGCATGCTCTATTCTCCTGGAAGCCAGCTGAGGCAGACACACGGAGAAGAGGATCTACCTCTGACAACCAGCCAGCCTAAGAAACAACTGCTGGCCAGAAGGAACCAGACACCCTGACAGTGTGAGAGGAAGGGCCTCACCACCTGATTGACTCCAGCCTTTCCTACTCTGAATTCCTACACTGCTCAAGGATTTCAGGAGGAGAACTTTCCTATCCAATTGCCTCTCCATCATGCCCCACCACACACATGGATATTCATTTCCATGAGTGAATTTTCAAAGAGGCTGGAGTTTCAACCAAAGGAGGCACTGTGGGGTTAGTAGCGCTGCTGTGGTTGTATATATGAAGGGTGCTGAGGAGGAAGGAGGGATGGAGGGGATGGCGCAGTATCCTTCCATTCTCCCAACCGCTCTCCTCTCCACCACCAGTCTGATAGGCAGCCGTCTTGGACACAAAGGGAGGAAGACGTTAGGATGTACAGAGCTGAATGTTATAAGATTCTGAACCCAAGTTATTCTACTGTGGAGTCCAGGTGACAAAGTACAACACAGAGCAGGGGAGAAGGCCTTTCTTATCTCCTCTCTTGGGTCTCCAGTCCCATGACACCCCCCCCCCATAATGGTGCAGCTCAGTCTCCCAAAAGGCTCTTGGGACCATTCCCAGACAAATGTTGTGCCCAGGAAGAGTCTTCTTTCTAAGGACACTGCAAGGCTGGTAAAACACCTTGCAAAGAACTTGACAGACTGAATCCTAAGTGAATGTATCCCAGGGTGGGCTTACATACATGATTAGTGAATCAAGTGGGAGAGGGACTGAGATTCTCAAATGAGCAACTGGGGGCTCTGAGCTAGTAAAGTTCAGGTAGTAAAGTTTATGAGCCATCATTTATAAGATCTTGGTCTTCAGATTACACAAGTAGTTAGGCATCCAGATATGTGGTACATAAGTAGATGTAACAGAGCTCAGTGCTGGCTCCACATTAGTGAAGGTGATTCTGCAAAGCTCTTTTGGGAACAGATAAACTGTAGGGAACAGATGTTGCCACCTTTGAAACATTTTCTAACTTTTAGAGACCTAGGAGAATAAAATGTTTCTACCAGAGAAAAACAATTTGGGGATGGAGTAGGAAATGCTTTGGGGTGTTTTAAAACTTACTATTAAAGAGGAAGCTTCACCAACTCTTCAGTAGGCAAAATGCATAATTCTAAGAGCAAATAGGAAAAGAAAATCTAAAGTTGCTTTGTATTGACTTCACCTGTCATTCTGGTGGTTGCTCAAACATCCCCTTAATTCCCAGAGAACGCCTTTTGAACTATTGGACTGTGCCCTTGAGTTTGGTGTCTATCTATTGTTAGGCCTTGTGTAAATGCACCACTGAAGGAAAAACGAATAGAGGAAACAAATCACTGTGGAAGGAAAAAAAATGTGACGGCTCACCCAGAGCCATCCTTTGGAATAAGACAGAGTTGACAACTAGCCACAATTATGCATCCTGTAAATCCTGAGGAATGAAAACCATCTCTTTCCATCAAATTGAATGCCCATGGCCATAACCACTGCCTCCCATTCATCCAGAACAGCAGTGGAAGGGGCATCACTGAAGCTCTTTTTTCTGATCTGTTTGTATCTAGAAGACTATTGGAATGACCACTGGCCCAAACTGTGAGTGCTTTCATCAAACAATTAGCCAAACAGCCAATTTAAGAATCCCTTCGCCATCAGCAACTCATCCCTCCTTCCCCTGCCAAGGAATGAATTGACTGGATAACTGGATTGTTTACATGGATCAGTTGTTTTATGAACAAGTAGTCTTTGCCTTCAGACTTGTATCCACAAATATTAGATTATGTTTTATTCTATGAGATATAAAAAGCACAATACTAGGAATTAGGAGTCCAAGGCTCTTATCCTACTTAGTAACTGAGGAGCAGTGTGACCATTTTCTGTTTTTCGGTTTCCTCATCTGCAAAATGGGCTCAGCAGTGAGTTTGGTGCTCTCCAAGGTGCTGTTGGGTCTAACATTCTCTGACGTTTGATTCTGGTAACAAAGCACAGAAATGCTTTTGGAAACTGCCACCACACATATTTTGCACCTTCAGAGAGACTTTTATGAGGTGTGAGGCCTTCTTATGACAAAATTTACTACTCGATAGGGCAAAGATTAGTTAATGGATTCCTCGGTCATCTTTACTTTCATTTACTGTTTAAATCAAGAAAAAATTGACACATAGCAGTATATTAGTTTCAGGTGTACAACATAATGATTTGATGTAGGTATATACTGTGAAATAATCAAGGCCAAGAAAAGTTATTATGTTAAGAGTTCTGTAACATATATTTGATGTAAAATTACACTGAGGAAAGTTCCTTTGTGGGGTTCTGACATGGTATAACAGAGAAAGCTGGCATTTGGGGGCTTTGACCAAGAAAGCACACTACAGAAAAGACTAAGGTCAAGAAACTTCTGAATCCACAGCTACTATGCATCACAGAGACAGGAGCTGTTTGGCTCAGCATGGGTCTGTGGTGACCGCATGTTTGCTTACATTGTATCATTAATCCTCACCAATACCTAAATAAATAATCCTACGAGGTGGTTATCAATATTATCTCCATTTTACAGATGAGGAAGACTCAGACTAAGTGTCAAAGCCAGGGCTTAAATCCAGGCATGTCTGGACACCAAAATCTATGATTGCTGCCTCTACTCAATCCTTCAGGACACGTTAAGCTGCCTTGATTTTGGAGATACAAGTCCAGACTGAGTGGTAGGAACACACATTGCCTCATAAAATCTCTTCTGGCCACATCTGATGCCAATCCGATGGCTCAAGATTACTAGGTCATGCTGAGGCTGTCAGCAGAAGTTGCGTTTAAGGGAAAAGGGGGATTAAAATCAAAGAGCTTGTCTTTCAGATTGATTCAAGTCCTGGGACACCCCCCTCCCTTCCTTCCAGGCAAGACGTGAAGCAGTGTGCAACTGAGTACAGAAAATATTGAAAGGGAAATATATCAGAAAAATAACTTGAAAAGGGATTCAACAAGAAGCACCTAATCTTGTATCACCAGACACCACTCCACACATCCGCGGCTCTAGTCTTCATCACAGCCATCTCTTAACTGCAGAGGCAGAAATGAGATCTGCCCACTCTGCCTCACCAGAGTGCTGTAAAAGTCAATGAAAATGCATGAAAAGTGTTTAAATCGCATTGAAATTGGTTAAATGAATTCAGGGTGCTCTCTTTATATATTATTACAAATTATCTTTGGTATCATATGTAGCAGCCATTCAAGAGAGCTCTACCCCCTCTCCATGGAGAAACTTCTTTCTGCCACCCACAGAGTGGTTTTTGATAAAACTGTTCTTCCTCTTGTAAAGAAAACCAGCAACTGGCTTTAAACTGTTTTCTTGGGATTATATTTGAAACGACACAACTCCAACAATTTCCCACTCCATAATATACTCCTGAGTTCTTCTTCTTTAAACCCTCTGCATATTCTCATCTCTCTCCCGTGTGTGTGTGTGTGTGTGTGTGTGTTTAAAAGCCAGAGTCCTAGGACTGAGACAGAACAAATGAATGCATCCTCAGGAGAAATGCTCAATCAGTGACATGAAGGTGATGTAAAGATCCTGAGGGGCATCCAATATTATTTAGCTTAAAGCATAGCCCTGGCTTCTCCAAGGGAATAGAACCAGCTGAAACTACCATCCTCAAATTAAAAGAGAGAGAGAGAAAGAGAGAGAGAGAGAGAGAGAGAGAGAGAGAATGTTGTATTTACAACTCCCATGTTAACTCAAAAAGGGAGAGAAAGACATTTCCAGAGAGGAAATATTTTTTTTCTAGATTCATCGCGTAGGCGAATTCAGTGCTTTTCTGAAAAGCTCTGTGTAGGATGCTTTTTAACTCAATTTAGTCCCCACTTTAAATTCTGTTTCTTGGGGTAAGAGAGCTTATTTTAGAGCAGAGCCAGGTAATAGTCAGCCTCCTCGATAGTCTGAAGCTTATGAAAGTCATACTCTTGCCTTTCATCTCTCCATAAACCTGTATGCTCTCCTGATTACCCCAAATTACAATGTTTGCTGCTACTTCCTTTAATCAGATTTGAGCAATTCTCTTTTGTTAAAAAAAAAATCAGATGGCATTTCCCTTTCATAAGGTTTTACACTTCAAGAGGAGTGAATTCTGTTATCTTTCATTGCTCCCCATAAGAGATTTTTCTTTTAATGTTTTGAAGCCATGATTGTTGTGTATCGAGATGCTCAGTCTTGGCCCCATGGTGGTGGATTGGATTACTTTGCTGATTTCTTACCTGCAGTGTAGGACTCCCATGTAGATTAGGACATGGTTTAAGAGGACTTATCTCCTTTTTTTAATAGATCACATACTGAGTCTCAAGCTCTAAATTCAACAGAAAATCAAGCTAATTGTTCATTTCTTCCAGGATATCCCTGAAGGATAATTGACCTCTACAGAGCAACTTCTTCATAGGAAACTAAATAATTAAGTTGGAAGAAATACATTTCTTGTTCACGATTCCAATTGTAAAGGGTTTTTTGTATGCGTGATGAGATCATAACCCTGCATGCATTTTATACAAAAGATAAAATGCACCTTTTCCCCCAGCCTATTTTGAACTAGTTATTTTAAGCAGGACACACATTCAAATTACTGTCAGAGGTAAAAATCTTCACCTTTCAAGTTATTAAAATGAAATACTCTCTACCAAATTGAAGCTCTCCTCATCCAATAAATCAAATTCTTCTACACCCATTGGGTTAATCCCTACATGAAAAAAAATGACCTGGAAACATACAATACAAACAGCTTTGAAAAATTATAGGTTTGGAAGTTTTCCCCAATTGGCACGTGTATTCTTTATTATTTTAATCTACTATGTCTATGTGCCTCTCCTACAAAATGTAAGCAGTAGTTATGATTCATACTCCCTAAATGATAAAAAAGAATGCTAACCCCAAACTCCTAACTCAGTAAGGACACAGATCAACAGCCTTGATGAGGCAGTTGTATTTCCTATGATGTTTAAAAGCATTTCAACCCAAAACATTATAAATGTATAGTCTTCTCAAAATAAGAGCACACCAGAGGAGATCCTAACATAGGCCTCCGAACCCACTAGAAATTACCCTTAAATAAGAGGCCTTGACATTTCCTAGAATCAACCCCAATTTAAGTCAATTCAGTCAATGCAATTTTAACTTAACAATTATAACTTCCAAAAGGAGCTTTACCATGATATTTCAAGGTACTTGAGAAAAACGGAATAATGTTCGCCGACGTGGCCTGAGGCATGGGAAATCTTCCCTAGGAGAGGACACCTTTTTTAGCTCAGTGCACATCCTCACACACTCACCCCCACCGCAAAGTCTCTAATTTGTAAATTGCTGAATCAGTTTGTGGACATTTGGAAAATTACTGCTTTCCTGCAATTTTCTGTAAAGCTATTGCTAAATTGTTCTGTTGAATGTTAGTGAAAAATTATATTTTTAAACTACCTCTGAATCCTAAAAGCCCATGGCACAGTATTCTGTTTACGTGAGCAATTTAGCTTTATTAAACAGCATGACATAGACTAAGGGAGCTAAGATAAGCTTGGATACTATGCGCTCCAGAATCATCAGCCAGAGAAGCCAATCAGTTTCCAGCCCGATTACTGAAAACTGAATGGACACCTGGGAAGAAAGGGGGGCGCTGCTCCCCAGCTAGATTTGACTCCTTCTTTCACCCTGGATATTATTGGAGGAATTTTTCTGACAGTGCAAATTTGAAGAACACTCTCTAGAAAGTATTTATTTCTGAACTTCTCTACTTTTGGCATTTTACCAAACCACCCGTTATAGTTTGCTTTGCTCATCTTGGGCAGTATCATAGTATGATTCCCAAATAGACGTGCTCTACTCCTAAGACAGAATTTGTTCATTCATTAAACAAATGGAATCAGGTAACCCAGCTATAACCCCAGAAGTAAGAAAGAATAGACACATTTTTAATTATTTGCTAACATACAAAGTAATGTTAGCTTTGCAGACCAAGGGAATAAAAATGGTTACTGAGATCTGTTAGTCCAACTGTGTCCTCCCGACTGCAAGTATTAGAAAGGGTGGATTAAAAGGAAACATGCAGAAATTCAGCGAATCATCACATAATGTGTTCTCATGTTTCACTATGAGAAGTAATATTCTTGCTAAGCAGTTTGTTCCACTTTAAATCTTTAGATACTCAGCCTTTTCTAAGGTCATTGTATGAATTTAGACACACCATTCTGGAAACTAAATTAGCCTGCATTTGCTGGGAAGTTGAATGCAGCCAGACTAATGGTAGTGCAAGTGTAATTGGTTCCCAACATGTGTCACTGTGTATATACTTCTCAAGCCCTAGAAAAGATGCATTATGGGACTAATTTTTAAATGTTAATGGATATTGGACATTTGCCAGACACCCAGCTGTGCACAAAACACTGAGATGGTAAATAGCTCTTGATCTGTTTAGAAACAAATGATGATGGTTTTTAGGATTCCGCAGGACTGGCAGCATGGCAACCGACTCAGACTCGGAGACTGACCCCATTAACGACATTGAAGGGAAACGGTTTGATTTTTACCATCAAAATTAAGGAACAAGGGCACTGTGTTAAGGCTCAAATTATGTTTTATTAATATTAAGGAAAGTCTAGTCCCTCACACCTATTAACCTTACCTGTGTCAGCACAGCTCTTCGACAAGCGTTTTGGGTTTGTTTGTCTGTTTTCTATGGGATCAGGTCAAAATGAAAATGTCTTCCTCAATTAGCTTGGGTGTAAAAGCTGCACTCTGCATGACCTGCTCACCTGTGCTTGCAGAGACAGCCTTGCTCTCCCACCAGGCACCAGCCTCAGGGTTGACAGAAAGGCAACAGGTTTCCTGTCACTTGATCTGTTGCAGTTATAATTTTAATTGAAAGTCAAAGAATGGAGCATTTTCTGTACATTCTTCCTCCGAAAGGTCGTACTAATTGTGTGCACTTGGTCAGTCAAGCCTACTAGCAATGACTTTTTTTTTTTATTATTGGTGATGAGCTGCTTTTGATGAAAAAGCATTAGGAGGAAGTGTCATTTTTAGCATAAACATGGGAGAGAGATGGATGCAGGACACTGCAGCCTACTGTTCCTCTGGAAGGAGACCCACAGGGTGGTGTATTCAGCATCTAAAATGCCATCTGAGGCTATCAGCACGGTTTAAATATTTCATCAGCCAAGGAGAATATGAACATGAGCCGAGCTGGTCTGACATCATTTCTGGAGATGTGTGAGAAGCACCAGGGGAGCTCTGGTTTGTTGGCAGCTCAACAGCTAGCAATTTGTGTAGGGAGAAAGCAAGAGAAAAAGACAGAGCGAGAGCGCTGCCATTTGAATCCAGTAATCATGAAATAAGAAAATTTTGAATTTTCAAGACTTTGCGCAATTGTATTGACCTATTAAGAAATAATTGGGAGAACTCACTTTAGGATATGTTTTCACTTTTGATAACTTTGTGGAGGGAACTTTTACATAGCCAGGTTTCTTGCTTACCTCTTAGGTTGTTTTGTACTCCTTAGCGGTAAGGACGTTCAAGCTGTAGTTTTGGTCCACTTTCTTCAGAGGCAACTTGTAAAAGCAGACTGATGTCTGAAAGACACAGACTCAAGCCTTGGCTCTGCCACTGAACCAAAAACAGTGATTTGAAGCAAATTACAGTGTCTCTAAACTGTTTCTTTAACTCTAGAGAGAATTATGACTAAGGTATTTAAAAGTGGCTAGGGCACAATAGACACTCAGTAAGTGCCAACAAGTAAAAATTTTATTATTTCATATAACAAGCAATGAAATTTTAATATTTTGTTCCTTATTATAAATTTTAAGCATGTATTGATGAGTGATACCCTTCTTTTATTATATGTTTCTTTGAAAAATTGTCCTTTTTGATAAAAGCTCATTAAGAGATGAAGAGTAGCAACTGATTTGTGAATTTTCTCAGATCTTTCTCTCTTCTGAATCTTATCGTTGCATCTTTAGGAGTGAGAACCTAGGACAAAGGACACAGAAAGCACTAAAAGAAGGCAGGAGTTATCTTTCAGAAAACCCAGTTTCCCCAAGTCATCAGACAATGTCTGATTTCCATACTTGCTAAAATAGAGAATTAAAAGACTCAAAAGGAGCCTGAAATGGACCCTCTCTTTTCTTTCAAACCAAAGCTGTAATTTGGAGTGTCCCATAATCTGGTTTGAAAAGTTGAAACCACAGATTCAAATATTACTTCTTTTTTTAACATCTTTTTTACACTATAGTTCATGTCATTTAGTCATTTAAAGTATACAGTTTTAGCATATTCACAGATATGTGCAGACATCGTCACCATCAATTTTAGAACATTTTCATCACCTCAAAAAGAAATTAGCTTTCATTCTCTTAGCCCCCCAACCCCTCTGCCAGCTCTAGACAATCACTAATCTATTTTTTGTCTCTATAGATTTCCTTATCCTGTCCTTTCATATGAATGGAATCGTACAATATGTGGTCTTTTGTGACTGGTTTATTTCATGTAGCATAATCTTTTCAAGGTTTGTCCATGTTGTAACATGTATCAGTACTTCATTCCTTTTTATGGCCAATAAAATAATATTCCATTTATTTTATCTGATCGTCAGTTGATGGACATTTGGATTGTTTCCCCCTTTTCTCTATTATGAATAATGCTTCTATAAACATTCATGGATGACTTTTTGTATGCATATATGTTTTCATTTCCCTTGTGTATATACCTAGAAGCGGAATTGTTGGGTCATATGGTAAATGTATGTTTAATCATTTGAGGAACTGTCATACTGTTTTCCAAAGCAGCTTCACAATTTACATTCTCACCAGCAGTATATTAGGGTTCTACAGAGACAGGTGAAGTAAAACTCTAATTGCTAGCAAGTTCTTTCTTATATTGAGCAAGATATGCCTCCCTAATCCTCCCCATTGACCCTGGTCCTGTCTACACAGCAACACCAAATAGAAATATGAGTTTCTCTCTCTTCTAAAATTCAGGCCATGTACTATTTACAATTGTCAAATCTCACTCTCCCTTCCCCAAGGTTTCTCTTCTTCTTATGGATAAACTCTTGAAGTTCCCTGGGTACTCTTTATGTTTACCCACATGGACTAAACAAAATGCACAACCTAAAAGTTGAGAATTACGTTTTTTCCGCTGGACTTGCTGAGGACTTAAGCCCAGAAGATGGCCTCTCAGACAACTCAGAGACAGCTCTGAAGAGGTAAGGGAGGAGCCAGGATATATAGGAGTTTCTGCAACAAAAAAATCAGGTAGTCGGAGCATCAAAATATTACCGTTAATTAAAGAAAACCAGACATCTCAGGTTAATGAATTTAGTGCTTTTCTATGTATGGGAAGATGCAAAAGTCTGGACTTATTGACGTCATTCCTTTGATATTCACCTTAGCTATCCAGGACCAGTATCCTGCTTTCCTCCATCCTGAATCCCCTCAGGGTGCACAGTTGGGGCAGCTGCAGTGGCTGAAGCCTTGATAACCGCAACATCCTTTGTTGACTGATATGGCAGGTGACATTTTTCATCCGCACCCATATCCTCTTTCTTATTTTACTTGCTAGAATACAAGCTCCCTCAGGATAGAGACTTTTTCTACCTTATTTAACACTTCGCCATTCTGTCCTCAGCACCGACAAAAAAGAGCTGGCCTGTAGAGTGCAAGAAATATTTGTTGAATAAATATGTTGAATGATTGGGTCCCAGTTGCCCTCCGAGAGATGTACTGCTTGTATCCAGAATTGTATAATGTACGCCAGGGGAGGTTGACTAGGGTTGAGTGCAATGAGATCATTTTTCCCCTTGTAGAAGCTTAGAAAACTAATTTCATAACCTAATGCCTCTGTATATACAACTCTACAAACTAGGAGTGAGAGACTTCCTTGCTTCAAAGTGCCCTAATGAAATCAGTACAAGAGAATTTTGTAAATATAAATACAGACTGATAACAGCCAGATTGATACAAAACCCTTCACAGTTTCTTTTACAAGTATCATGCACACTTTTCCAAGTAGACTGTGGTAACTAAAGATAAATACCCATCTGGTTTAAAGAATTTTAGGAGACTCCAGTGAGGTCAGGATATCTAGCTAGACAACATGGGAGCTAGGGCAACAGACATCTCAAGTTTGCCCCTGAAATTGGACATTGTGAAGGAATCTTATATGGGAAATATTTTATAATGCCAATATTTTATAATTCCACTCAAATTTTACCTCTACCAATATAACAGTGGGCAATGGGTGCAATGCTCTCAAAATGCCTTCTGAGTTGAAATTCTTTATTGGTGAATTGGATTCTCTCTTTAAACCTCAGTGACCAGTGGGAATGATCTCTGCAAGGGAAATGTAGGATGTAAGAAGTCCTGATCAGAAAGGAAGAGAAAGTAAAATAAAAGCCCAAACTTGCCAGCTCTGAGCAGTGGCAGGAAGGAAAGAAAGAGAGGAAGGGATGCATATGCATTTTCCTTTGCATACAATACCCCTCCCCTGCCCCACCCATTCTGAGGTCACAGCCCAAGAGGGGACGAGAATTAAAAACTTACAGTTCTAGCGGAATTTAGGAACACTGCAGCTAGTGCCTGCCTGCTTTTCCAGGCTCCAGATCTCTAGGACATCCCTAAACTTTGGGACCAAGCCAAGTCCCCATGGTTTAGGAGCTGCAGCCCATAGGCAGTCCTGGGAGGAGGCCAGACAGATGAACCAGAGGCTGAAATGAGACTGTTTAAAGCAGAGGAGACTGATATCTTGTTTATTGGCAACTCAAAGCATCCAGGAGAGAGGGGACTCATAAAGAAGACTCAGATCAATTATAGAATATAAAGACACTACATTTTCCCAGCACGGCTGTGTATGGCTTGAGCAAATGTGTGACACCACTACTAATCTATAGAGGGTATGGTGGATGGGAAAAACCATGTCAGAAGAGGGAGAAATCAGCCTGTCACTTCAACTGTCATCCTTTACCTGGACACTTGAGTCCTGGGAGTTCTAACTTCTCTGTGTGGCTCTCCCTACTCTGTAATATTCTGCTCAGTATCTTGGTACCAAGGTCTTTGTCCCCGTGTCAGTGTTAATCCAACAGATCAGGTCAATGCCCAGATCTATAGAGATCCTAAATGTCAACTGGGTGGGTGGGGAGGAAGCATTCTGGGACAAAGCCAGTGCAAGTTTACTGGGGAGCCGTGTGTGAAGCAGGCCAGAGGTTTGCCTCCGAGTTCCTCCAGGAAGGCCTTGGACTTCTCATCTTTCCCCGCTTCTCAAATGGGGATTCCAGAATCTCTCCTCAGTGTCAAGTGAAGCCACACTCATAGTTTGGTGTTGAGTTTGTATTTGTAATTTTGGAAGAAAGAGTACTCAGCTTTCTGGCTAAAAAGTTTTCATCATTCTCTCCAGTATTTACAAGACTGTGTGTGTTGATACTGAATAAACAGCTGCAGGAGTGAGGGTCTAAGAGGAAAGTACATGTGGTAACTGTTTGCTTTGGAAAAACCATTTCCACTATAAATTCATTTCCATCAATTTCATCAATTCACTTAAGCCGCCTAATCCAAATGGTATACCACATATTAAAGCAGAAATGGGAGTGATTTCGAATCTCTTCTAGTCCTTCATATTTCTGCACTAAAAAACCCAGGGCCAGAGGGCTGCAGACTTAACTCCATTGTCATAGCTCTTGCTTGGGATTCACGAGTTTATTGTGTCACTGAGCTGTATGGAAAGGGGAATAAACCCATGTTCTTCCCTTCAAGCTGCCTGTAGTCATTATGTGATCTGATGTCTCACCCAGTTGTATGCTGCATTGAGGTTGCTAACAGGAAAACAAGGGATGATTTTCTGTATGCCGCTAGATTTGGCGAATATTCTCAATCAGAAAAAAGAGTAGGGGGTATGCAGAATAGAAAGAAAATACACGATTCCGTTTCCTGACAGATTGATACCCAAAGCAGGTTTCACAGATATACTAATTTTAACAAATCCATCTTTGGAAATTTTTTATTTACAGAACTCATTGCTGCCTCCTTTTAATGTAATGAGATTTCATAATGAAGTCCAAATACAATCTGGTAGAGGAAGAGGGCATGTAACACTGATTCTAATAAGCTTGGCTAAAATCAATAATGTTGTTAGTTTCCCTGAAACCCGCCTGCACTGCTTACAGAGCCATGTTCTGCCTAGAGCGCAGTATTAGTGGTTTATGTTATGTCGGGTAGATTTCCTCCATAGGGGGAAAAAGATAGAAACTTAAAGAAATTAAGAAATGTTATTAGAGCTTCCCTGGTGGCGCAGTGGTTGAGAGTCCGCCTGCCGATGCAGGGGACACGGGTTCGTGCTCCGGTCCGGGAAGATCCCACATGCCGTGGAGTGGCTGTGCCCGTGAGCCATGGCCGCTGAGCCTGCACGTCCGGAGCCTGTGCTCCGCAACGGGAGAGGCCACAACAGTGAGAGGCCCGCGTACAGCAAAAAAAAAAAAAAAAAAAAAAAAAAAAGCAATGTTATTAAATGTGTGTTTAGGCTTTAAATGACCACAAATTTGTTTGCTTCTCTCTTTAAACCAGTTCTTGGTTTCTGTGGAAATAGTCTGATAGCATCCGTTACTGCTCATTTCTCTGTGCCTACTTCTTTACAATTTATTTTGCTTTGCTTTCAAGGTATCACATGAGTAGGTGACTGCTTACAAGTGTATTTTGAGGAGGGCACCCAAGAGAGCCCTGAATCAGGAAACCACTGTTGATGTCTCATATCTCAGCAGTAGAGACGTTCTTTAGACATTAAAGCATTGTCTGCTTATAATACAAACACCCATGTCAGACTTAGTGGGGCTTGAAATAGAACAGTTAAATTTTCTTTTTTTATTGAAGTATAGTAGATCTACAATATTGTGTTAGTTTTGGGTATACAGCATAGTGATTCAGTACTTTTGCTGATTATACTCCATTATAGGTTATTATAAGATAGTGCAATGATTCCCTGTACTATACAGTATATCCTTGGTGCTTATCTATTTTATGTATAGTAGTTTGTAACTGTTAATCCCATACTGCTAATTTGCCCCTCCCTACTTCCCTCTGCCCCCTGGTAACTACTTTGTTTTCTATGTCTGTGAGTCTGTCTCTGTTTTCCATAATTTTTAGATTCCACATATAAGTGATAAAGTATTTGTCTTTCTCTATCTGGCTTATTTCACTTAGCATAATATTCTGTAGGTCCATCCACGTTGCTGCAAATGGCAGCATTTTATCTCACTGAGTAGTATTCCATTGTATATAGATGTCACATCTTCTTAATTCACTTGCCTGTTGATGGGCACTTGGGTTGCTTCCAGGCCTTGGCTATTGTAAATAGTGTTGCTATGTACACTGGGGTGCATGTATCTTTTCAATTTAGTGTTTTAATTTTTCCCGGATATACATCCAAAAGTGGAATTGCTGAATTACATGATATGGAACAGTTAAGTTTTGGTTGTGGAAAGGCAAGAGGGAGGACTGGAGGCCCACACATACTTCAAGAGGGGCTTGGAGAGGGTTGCAAACATCCAGGGAGGGTATGCAGACACCAGGGCAGCTTAGCACTGACAGGAGAAATGTGTAAAGGGAGAAGAATGGAAAATGGGAGAATTAGAAAATGATTAGCCTTAATAACAATATTGAGTACTTTCTATCTGTCAAAAAACTTTCTAGTGCTTCCCTGGTGGCGCAGTGGTTGAGAGTCCGCCTACCGATGCAGGGGACACGGGTTCGTGCTCCGGTCCGGGAAGATCCCACATGCCGCGGAGCGGCTGCGCCCGGGAGCCATGGCCGCTGAGCCTGCGCGTCCGGAGCCTGTGCTCCACAACGGGAGAGGCCACAACAGTGAGAGGCCCGCGTACAGCAAAAAAAAAAAAAAACTTTCTAATGCTTTGCATCTGTTAACTCACCAAAGCTTTGCAACATCCTGTGGGATGGATATACTATTATGGTCTTCTTTTTACAAATGAGACATCCAGGGACAATTTTGTTTAGAATCAACCCTAGTGAGCAATCCTCTGGGCTCTATCTCTGGCTATCTCCTCTGTAATTTCTTGCCTATATAGCGTACCTATCTGGTGTCAGTAGTCATCTCCTGTTCTTGACTTCCAAATCGACACCTCTATCCCTGATCCAAGCTTCAGAGGCTCTGGCTGAAAGAAAAAACAACAGATCAGAGAACTCTTGCTATCAAGTCCACTGTGCCTACACTGCTGATAAGGCAAGGGAAATTAGGTTGAATTAGAAACCATACTAAATAAGTCATAAAAGAGGCTGTGTGGCTTGGTGGGCTCTGTGCAGGGGATGAGGTCTGCATTTATTGGCTGACTGTTTGGATAGATCCTGCAACCTTTTTCTCTTAGTTAAATCTTCCTAAATAAAAACATCCTCCTTTGGCCCTCAAGGCTGCCTCTCTGAATCATTCTCCCACTGCACAGAGTTCACAGCCCTAAGCAATTGGCCCAGTTTTCCAGGCCCAAGGTATGCCTCTGAGGCCTATTCAGTTCCAATCCCTCCAAGATGGTGCAGCTGCAGATATCCGAAAAAACTCATGTTCATAAAAGTTGAATAGACCTTCTCCATCAGAGTTATTATTCTGCTCCCCTGTCACCAGTTCTCCTGCCAAAGGCCAGCTCACATCTTATGTCTGCCTGTTTGTGTACTGAGCCTCCCAGGGAGCCTGATTATTTGATGCATATATAACCTTAAAACCATTAGTCAACCCTTTACATGTATTTGACATGTTTCTCCAAATATATCGCAAGCTCCTTGATGAAAAGCACCTTTTACATACTTTAGAGCAGGTAGAATGGAGTATTAGTGGGGTTACTCAAAAGGCATTGTAGATTAATTGGCTGATTAATTACAGAAAGTGAAGCTAGCATCCTAGAGAAGCAGAATGAGTTCAGAGTCTGATTATCTCCATCTATGTTGATATCAGTACAAAATTAAACACAAAAGAAAAGATATCTGGGTCCTGGACATTTCTCACAGTTGAGTCTGGTTCAAATTCAATTAAACTTATCACAGGGAAATGCCAGAGAGAGAGCAAAGCTAAATAGCCTGAGGGAACTTCGTTTTAATTTCATTTTTAAACCTAAAATCAAATCAACTGATGCTGATTGAGAGCCTACTATGTACAAAGAAGTGAATATCCTGTACAAATAAACAGATATCTGAAAGGGCTGTCTTCTTTTAACCCAAACACCTTCCAGGACAGACTTAGAGACAGAACAACGGGTACTGTGTTCCATATATGCTCCTGGATCCTGGAATAAACTACTTAACTCTCTGAGGCCAAGGTCTTTGTTTCTGTTTTTCTTTTATGATGTGCTTGAACCCGAGAGACAGGAGCAAATGGAGCCATTCTGCTTCCCTGTGGAGCTTGGGAATTAAGCCACCACTGAGCTCAGGGGTAAAACAGTACAGTTTGATGCATCAGACTTTGCTATCTTTAAGAAACTGTGCTAGATCTTGTGTTGTTTGACAATGTGAACTCTGACTCCTGGAGCTGTGGCAGCCATTTTATGACCGTGAAGACACAAGCTGAGTGTGAATCCAGTGTGCTCTGAGAACAGCAGAGCAGAAAGACCATGGCAGACGTTCAGTCCTTGAAGACATCATTCTGCCCTGGAACCACTCTACACTGAAGCTTCTTGTTGTGTGAGGTAATATTTTCCATTGTGTTTAGGACATTTTGATTTGACCAGTCCCTGCTCAGAGAAGAGAAAAAAGAATTCTCCTACCTAGAGTATTTCTCCTCTTCTTTACTTAAAATACACATATATACAAATATGTATATAGAATTCTTAACAGGAGGTAATAATTATATATTCTCAAAGGGATGGTATGAGAATCAGTGAGATAAAGATGCAAAAAAAACACTATAGAAGTATTAATAATTTCCTTTACTACCTTCATTCTCCCACCACCAGGCTTCTCTCCTCTGCTCTCTTCCCAGCAACACTCATTGCCTCAGATCTGCCTATTGTCAGCGCCTTGGTGTCGGGGAGGCGGCGCAACAGCGCTTCCCTTCAAAACTGAGACAGCAGGGGTGGAGAGAGCTACGTGCTGTCAGTTACATTGTCGAGCGAGGAATAAGCGGGTTAGCTGCTTCCTTCGCGATTTTGGAACCCTGTAGCTATTCACCCTGTTTATGTAACAGATGCTAAAAAGAAAAGAGATGTCAGCTTTGAAAGCAGAAACCCCCACTAACCAACTCTGAAGTGAGAACTCTAATGAAAGCCAAAAATAACAAACTCCTCTTCTCCGTGACAAGAAAGCGGTATTAAAAATGCAGGCAACCTGAAACAATCCATTCAAAATGGTATAAATCTTCCTATAAGCTTTTACCATATGCTAGCATGTAACCTTTTCTGCACTCAACCAGGCACAACTGTGATGGAAAGCAAAATGGACACTACTCATAAACAGGTGATAAAAAATATGAATAACAAAATTCAAAACTCTGATCAACCAGTGCTACAGTCTATATTTTCAGTGAAAGCCGTAAAAGGTATAATTTTATAGTAAAGTGTGTCATTTCAATGATGTGCAGGGTACATTCATGTTTTTATTTACTTTTTAAATTACCACACATATTCATAAGGTCTAGGTCTCCCTGCCAAAACAGGAGAATCGCAAAGATCCAAAGTTAAACACATGTATACATATGGGGATATAAAAAGACATTAATTTTCAAATGTCATAACATTTCTTTTTAATAAGACTATGCATAGACTTTATATTTAGATAACTATCATTCAATAATAATATTTTTAGATTGCTACTGCACAAAAATAGTGCAGGAAACTCTTGCCAGTGATTTGAAGGTGTTTGCTATTGTTTTTTATAGGTAAGTTTACTGAGGAACAGTTAAGATATATAAAGTTCTATGGCTTCTTCCTTTTATACATCTGGTCCAGGGTGACGAAAAGGGCCAAATTTCTTTAGTTAAAGTTTGCGAATGATATTTTGGTTATCAAAATATCATTGGTTGGAAATATCTGTCACTCTCCAAGGAATTCTTCAGTAACAGTCAGCAGGTTGCCCAATTAGTGTTTAAATACGGAATAAGATGGTTACATAAATAATATCTAAACATGTAAGGAGAAGGCTAATTAAAATTTTTGGAGTCTGTCTGTGAAATCAAGATTTGTTGGACCTTGACTGTGTTTCCTCAGTGAAAAGTTCCTACTGGGGCAGCAGAGACACAGTTCTTAAAAGTTCTGAAGCACCATTTCTATCCATTCAAAGATCTCCAGTGTTTAGAATTGTTGCCCTTTTGCTTTGGAATCCTGCTTAAATGAATAGAAGTGTTAGTGTGAGAAAAAGTCAGGAAAGTTCCTTTTATTCAGACATGTGAAAACATCTGTGTGGATTTGTTTTAATAGACCAATTCTGGACATTGAGAGAGTATTCTGAATACGGCACTGATATTTTAATTGAAGCTATAAAAGTTGGAAATGTTCACTGGGATAAATAAAAGATATTATGTCATGATAACAAGAACAAAAATAATAACTGGTTCTTCTCATTACTGTGGTTTGTAATGTATTGAAAATATGGTTATTCATCATGGGAAATACCATGAATGTGTTACTGGTGTGCACTAGTTACTAGTGCCCTCTGCTGGACAGAATGAGCATTTCAAGTACCACTAGGGCTATGGCTGAGCTGGTTCTCCCATGTTATAAGCAATGAGGATGGATCTGTATTTCCTCCATTTCAGATACTGTTGTTGTAGAACACACACTGCACAGCATCACCCCCCAAAAGAAAAATATCTTTCCAAATTGAAGATACAAAGACTCATACCTACTATGTGATTCTGTTAGGAATAATGGTTTGCTCTTAGCTTAGCCTCTGAAGGATTCCTTCTTGACGAATCCTTCCTGCCTTCTTTCTTCTTTTAAACAAACTACATAGTTAAATTCCTCACACTTACGTTTATTCCATGGTAACTTTTCCCTCTCACTTTTTCCCTTTCTATCTTAGACATATTACCTAAAACATTCCTTTTAAAGATCATGTATTTCATATTGGTTTTAGTTGTAAAATGCATCAATGTAGTGTCATTTCAAATGTAGACAGCAGCCATGACATTGCTCACCTCAAAAGGCTCCAGTTTATCATAAATGATCAGTAGCAGAGAGTGGGAAATCAAAGTTAGAGAAACATGAAAGACCTCCTCCTGGTGGCAAATCCTTTAAGGCCAGTTTGGACCAGCAGTCCAGCAGTAGGAGACCCAGCAGTGGAGGTGTGCTGGGGCTCGTGTGAACAGTTCACCGTTATTCACACCCCCTGAGTTGGACTGCTGAATAGAAAGTTCAAACATATTTCCTCAACTCAAAGCAACACTAACCTGAAAACATAAATTGGTCCATTTGGGCTTCAAACTTGACCCAAATGGACAAAAAGGGGTTCACAAACTTCAGGGAACCTGATTCAACCTTTTAGTTTGTTAAGAAACCCAGAAGAGAGGGTCTTTATAGTGATCAAAGGCCTGAACATTACCTCGCCAACGGAAGTGTGCTGTTAATAAAAGCCATTCCCCAACATGTCAGGGGCACCAACCCACTGTGCCTCAGAAGTCCCCAAATGTTCTTGCATGGTCCAACCTTTTCGTTAGGCTACATTTATACTCTCTCCAGTTAAACTCTGATGAGCAGAGTGCCGGTTACTTCAGTTAAACAAATAGCTGATGCTGGAAATAAAGCAAGCCTGATGATGTGTAGCAGAGATAAAGAAATTGAATATATGAAGGTATCATGTCATTGACCAGTTTATAATAATAACTTTAAAAAATTACAGCAAGGATGCTAAAATATCTTACATTAGCCTTGTCCTTTTTCTTGGAATATTTTTAAATGTTTGAAAATGACCTACAGTCCTGAGATATCTGCTAAATGGTCTCATAAGTGTCAGCGCCTTCAATGTCATTTGGCTTCTATAAATAGTGAATGTGCCTGAAGCTTCTCAAACATCACTTACATTTTTCCTGGGGGTTTGTTTCCCCTCTACGTAGGGACAGAATTTTTAAAATGTGTAATGTGTAAGCAATCCTAATACCATTGTTCTCTTTCTCATTCTTGGATCATTCCCTGCCTTTTGCCATATCTGCTATTGCTTTAATATGCAAAAATCAGGCAAAATGTCAAAAGAAGAAGAAAGCACCAGCAGAGATTTAGTATAAATGGAAATATTTCATATCTATAGTAAAAGAAAACTTTAATTTTAAAAATGCCAGAAATGGTTCAGTGTGAAAATGAAGATGTCATGACTAAATAGGAATTTTCAGTCCCCTAGCTGTCAATAATTAATAGATTATTTACACTGGCACACTCACATTTCCCAGCTTTCAGGATTCCATTTACACTGTGATCCTTTGCTCAGCAGCAAATTTAACATCAGTGTGACCTTCCTCTGCCCAACACCATTCACCCATCAGACAGGGAGCGAGCATCATCTCATATGTGCATTTATTAAGGCAGCAAGCTCCAAATATTGGAAAAATGACAAATGCCAGTGTCTCCTATAATAAACTGGAAGAGAAACAGATTGTTCATAAGGAAAAATCAATTAGCAAACCTTCTCTACGATGCCTTTCTTAGGAGCCAAGATGTTTGCACCCTATGGTGAGGTATAGCTCTTCAAAGATTGTTTCTGATTTAAATCCTCCAGAATTTGTAGCAAGTTTGCAATGGTTATGTAATGCTTGTAGGCATACAGAAGAAACGTTAATATTAAACATTCAGTGTCTTGCTTAATTGCATTGCAAACAATAGCGTAAAATAATTGAAGTATCATTAACATCATGAAGCTAGAAAACCCTGAATTGTATTAAAAATTGCACATTTAATGAAGATTTAAGAAAAGAAAATGAGAACTAAAAAATCATATAATGAAAGTCCACATATATTAGTACGGAAAAAAATCAACTCAAAACCATTGAATCTTAAAACTGTGTAGTAATCAATGTGATAATATTTGGTGGCGATGTACAAGACTGTTAGTGTGGAAAATCATTTTGAAGCTGATTTGTCCTTTGATGTTGGTTCAGGTTTGCATATTAAAAGATTTTGAACTAGGCCAAAATGATGTGGCGCTCCAATAAGCAGCAAAGATACAAAGAACAGTGAAAAATACACACTGTAGCTGCTATGCAAACAAGATGTCAAGTGTTATTTGTGGATTTCCTTACTAGAAAATGGTTGTGCAGATAATGTGTCAACATTTGCATTAATGATAACATTATTAATAATGAAACTGTGCAGGATGAAGCTCTTGGTGCCATGTTTCAGCTTGGAATATGTGTGTGTGTGATGGTGGGGGGCATATATTATACCTCTAAAAACGAAAGCAGCAATATTACCAATATATCGCAGGGAGAGTATTCATTATGAGTAAGCAAACACCGTGCTTCCTTCCCGTGGCCTCTTTTTAAGCTGTATTGATTCTGACTCACGAAGGGAACAAGGGTTTTGGGGAGGGGGGGTACAACGTTATATGAGATTGAAGTGACACCTGTACTGCTTTTGTGCTGATTTGGAAATTCTAAGCTCTTTTCAACTGTTCCCCATCACGAGCAGGCTAATGCTGCTTTCACTTGCCTTGAAAAGCTCTATAGAGAGACAGTCTTTTTCTCAGCCCTTTTCTCTCAGACCTGGTTTTATTATTACCCCTTCACTCTTTAGCATCTAACCAACAGTTAAGATAATAAAAATGATAGCTAGAATGTATGGAGGGCTTTTATTTCAATGCAAGTATTTTTATATTTTTTATTATTAAATCATGAAAACTTAGGTCTTGAAAGGAATTCAAGGAGTTCTCTGGACTATTGCCCATCCAAAGGTTCGCTCTCATCTGATTTGATCCTAAAGAGCTGAAAACATATTTCACCTGAGAAATGAATGGTAGTAAACCATTAATAAACCATCTCCAAGGCCCCCTTTATCACTGTGATTTTTTAATTCGATGACTATTCTTATATAAACTTCCCAACAAGATACCTCCAAAAAGTCCTCTGAGAAACCCCTCTGGGTAGTTGAACAGATTGCGCTACCAGGAAGGTCTTCCATTAATCTAACATTGATGCCCAGTCCAGAGTTACCTAAATGTGTTTAATCACTATATTAGTTAGAAAGCCAAGTGTGAACGTCTACAACATTCCAGATCACAAAAAATAGTTTCTTCCAAATAGGTAGAAACATGAGACTACTACCCTATCTCCTTTATCTTTATCTCCAAAGCTGTGTACTTACTTGTCCTCTCTTGTGACAATGACTCACAGAGGTCAGAAGAACAGGGTAAGTTTTTCTAGTCTAAGCTTTTTTTTTTTTTTTTTTTCTGCTGAGAGCACATATTTTTATTCATGTGGTGGGTACTCAAGAGTCCCGGCAGATTACATTCTTCATGCACTACCCAAGCACAGCATTTTCCTTTGCAAAATTCTTTGGCAGGAAACACCACCAAATGCTAACCTAGTCCCAGAAATAACCGCATATTGGACTATGTGAAATGCACTACACAATATACCTTAACTGTGCTTAAAGAAATGGTGACGTCACGGAAATCACAAAGTATGAATGAAATTTGAAGCTTAGGTAACTTTCTACTGCAAGTTTCCGTCCACATACCAATAATCTTGGTGGGAGAATTACCACTGCGTTTTTAAAAAGACATTCAACTGCTATCTCTCTGGAAGATATTCTTTCCCTTGGAGGCAGCAAGATGAATGGCTAGTAATATTCTTTCTTATTAACCTGTTTCACAACACCAAATTATCTTTTTATCAGTGATCTATGTATTATACAGGATTCTACTCTAATGCAAGAAACCCTTAGTGTTTCAAGATGACTAAAGATAAAGAGAAGAAAAATATTACATAAAATTGATTTATTACCAGGCAACCCTACAATATTTAGACAACTAAAATAAACCTAGGAAGCATTCCGTTTGTGATATGGGCCAACAGAAAGGTAAGGAATTTCCACCAGAAGTGAATTTTCAGCTAGAGCTCTGACCTCTGAAGAAATGAGATTTGTAAAGTAAATGCTAATAGAGCCTCTTCCATGGCAGCTGAACACACTGCTATGAAAACACAGAATAACAAGCATCTTTTGACTTCTTCAGTTTAGTTTTAATTACTGCAGAACAGCCTTTTGCTTTTCCAGTCTTGCCTCTGTCAACACTCCTCTCTAAACCAGGGTTCTCTGAAGCTTATGGGTTTGCAGTGTAAGTTCACTCTCGAAAGCCTTTGTTTTGTGAAGTTTTTAAAAATCTCTATTTTCAGCTGGTTGAGTGTAATTCCCTCCTACCATTTCTCACCGACTCCTTCTTTAAATTCTACCCAGAGAAATAGATATTGGTGTGTTTGAAACACTCAGGTCAAAAATTGCAGCCAGGAAAATGATTGCCTCAGGAGTCTCACACCCTTATCCTGAACAATACAGTATTAAAATTGGTGAGCTTCCCTGGTGGCGCAGTGGTTGAGAGTCCGCCTGCCAATGCGGGGGACACGGGTTCGTACCCCGGTCCGGGAAGATCCCACATGCCGTGGAGTGGCTGGACCTGTGAGCCATGGCCGCTGAGCCTGCGCGTCCAGAGCCTGTGCTCCACAATGGGAGAGGCCACAACAGTGAGAGGCCCAGGTGCCGAAAAAAAAAAAAAAAAATTGATGTATTGGACATCTAAGAAGTCTACAGTATTTCCTTGCACTTGAAACACACCTAGGTACACACTAATACTTTTATTAGTTAGCTTCTCTCCCTGAAAAGCTCTTTTCCCCAAACCTCTCAACTTGCCTCCATATTTATTTCAACTTTCCTCCATAGAGGAAGCTAATTTCTCTTTGTACCTTTCACCTCAATGACTCTCAAATTGTGGAATGCAGAATGTCAGGGGTCCCTAAGATCTTTCAGGGCAACTTCAAGGTCAAAACTACTTTCATAATAATACTAAGACATTATTTGCCTTTATCATTGTGTTGATGGTTTGCATTAATGGTGCAAAAGGAATGGTGGATAGGACTTCTGATGTCTTTGCAAAATCAAGGCAGTGACCTCCAGCTATACAATATAATCGTATTTTTCAACTGCCATGCAATTACAGTTTTAAAAAATGCCAGTTTCCCTTAAGAATGTCCTTTATGAAACAATAAAATTAATTTTATTAAAACTACTCTTGAATACACTATTTAATAATCAAGATGATGAAATGGGAAGTAGATATGAAGTGCTTTGGTTGCATAGAGAAGCACAAGATTTGTCTCAAGGAGAAACACTTCTGTGATTGTTTGTGTTGTGAGCTGAAAAAGTCACTTTGTGGAAAAGCATTTTTACTTGAAAGAATGATGGACAAACTATGATTATTCAATCTTGTATATTTAGGAGACATTTTCTCAAAAACAAATGAAGTGAACCTATCGCTTCAAGAAAAGCAACTGACGTTTGTTGTCATTGATAAAATTAAATTTCATTCGCATGAAAATTGAAATTTTGGAAATCTTGTATCCATAATGATGAGTTTGACAGCTTCCCAAAGTTAAAGATTTTGGGGTGAGATTGATGGTGATATTAGTGAATGCAATTTTTTAATGCTGTATAATGAAATGTGTCAAGAAGATCTGCAAAACTCAGTGAATTTACATTTCCAAATAACACTGCAAAAGTTTATAAAAATCATGCAGGAGCAAAAGATCCACTCAAATGCAAAAAAAAAAACTAGTGGACTTTCAAGTAACAGTACAAAAAGTTCGTTAATATGGTTTCAAGTTTGACGTTTCAAATAACTTTTAAGAAACAACCACTTGCCAAGTTTTGGTGGAATATCAAAGAAGAACGTCCACAATGATCTCATGAAACTATTCAAGGTACTCCTCCCTTTCCCACCACATATCTATGTGAGAGTGATTTTTCTTCATATGCTCAACCAAAATAACATATCCCAACAGGTTAAAAGCAGCAGCAGACTTGAGAATCCAGCTATCTTCTATGGAGCCAGACATTAAAGAGATTTACAGAAATGTAAACTAATACCACTTGCGTTGCTAATTTTGTGATTTGGAAATCATAGTTATGTTCTATAACATATTTATGTAAGCACATAATGGGGGTTGTTGCAATTTTTGAATTAGTAGGCAATATTTTTAAATTTCTCAGTTCTAATTTCTCACATAATTGTAGATTGATATAATCCACATAAACCAGAAACTAGGGGTGAGGGTTTTTCAATAATTTAAAAATTTAAAAAGTCAATAATTTTTAAAGGTGTAAAGAGGTCCCTCAGGACCAGAAAGTTTAAGAACCACTGATCTGTACTCATGGCCATTATATACTAGTAGGCTTATTACTCATCCAACTTGCTGTCCTTCAGACCAGGGGTCCCTAACCTGGGGTCCTAAGTGGTTTTAGAGAGTTCACAAACACCTTGAAATTTCACAGAATTCCACATAGGTATATTTTTTCCCCTGGGTCAAGGTCATGGATTTTATAAAATTCTCTACAGATCAACAGGAACCACTACTTTCAGTTAAAACCAGGGTACATGTCTTCTCTAAACTCTCCCCAGACACTGTGGCACCCAAGATCACCAACATGGAAGTCCCTGGTGTTGGGAAAGAGTGACTTAATTCAACCAATTAAACATTAAACTGATCTACTTATTCAACTTCTTTGTGCAGAATCCCACGCCAGGAGCTAGAGGATAAGGAAAGGACCAAGCAAATAAGATGCAGCCCAGTCATGGGGATCTCTTCCTTTAGCTTTCCTTCAGTTTCCTGCTCCCATTCCTCCAGATGAGTTAGATGCCCTTCCAATTGCTTCTCTAATTCCCTCTCTACATGCCTGTCTCTCTCTTCCCACAATGCAGTCTAATTTCATGTATATCTCCCCTGCTAGACTGTGAGCCCCTGGACAGCAGGGGCTATATTTACTCATCTGTGCATCCACCCAGCCTGGCACAGTGCCTGGGATATAACAAATGCTTGATTATTATCATTTTTAAAGCAGGGAGTTTACACTCTAAAAGAAGGAAGTAGGGCTTAAGTAACTGTCATAGTAATACATATAAACAACATGACATTGAGACTAAGAGAGTAGACTCTGGATTCAGACTTCCTGTATTCAAAGTCAAGGTTTTACCACTTAGTACTTCAGTGACCTTGGGCAAGATACTCATTCTCTCTGTGGTTCAGTTTTCTCATCTGTAAAATAGGAATAATAAGTGTCTACCTCATAGTATTGTTATGAGCTGATTGTTAGGAGATTAAATGAGGTAAGTCATGTAAAATTCTTAGACTAGTGCCTGCACATAAGCAGGGTGCTCTAGATAAAGAAGATGAAGTCATCCATATCTGACTAAATAAGGGGAAAGCTTTAATGGGGGGCAGCATTTGAGTAAAGTGCATTTTATTCCAATATCATGTTAATTATCATTAACATCTTTGCACTTGTTTGAGGGTAAATTTATAGAATTCAGTACCAAGGTAGCAATCAGGGGTTCATCAACTTTTCATTTTATACCCAGTTAATCTCTGATAACTTTTCTCTTCGAGTGACACACTGTAGCATCGTAAGGCATTGTGCAGCATTACACGTTATGCACAAATAGGTACCTAATGGTGGGTTTAAGGATGTTGCCGCAGTCCAAGTTCTTTCATTTTCCTGATTATAACTGCATTTGCATAATGTATGAATTCAAACATTATTGCTGTTAAATAATGCATAAATATTCTCCCATGCCGAAATATGTCTATTTCCTCTTCATGAATCCTTTTGAGTGAATCGTTCAGTTGTTGTTCTATTTAAAATGTACTTAGAGATCTGCATACATCAGAACCATGACTGGGGGAAATGTCGTAGCCAGAAGAACGAAGCTCCTCGGGACTGTAAATGAAGTATACGTTATTAAATGAGCCAGGTTTTCCCCTCTTCAGGGTGCATTATATTCAGAATCTAATGTTTAGTATTTTAGAAATGACAAATACTTCCTTGATCACCTGATAATCAGAAGGAATTTACATGTAGAATAAGACTCCTGGAAGCTCTTCGAAAGAAAAAGATTTTTTTCTTTGTTTTGTTTTTTCGAACCTAAATATAAATATGAACATGATCATATACTTTAGAGATTTTCTTGCATGCTAGGAAATACTATCTAAATTATTAGAGGCAATGATAATTGGTATGAATTCCCATTTCAACTTTACAGCTTTAAATATTCCATTTAATGCACTCTCAATGGTTCTCTTATGGAAAACACAGCTGCTTCTTTGTTTTATAAAATATATGTTTAAAACAAAATATGACTGTTTATTTCTAACTATGTTGTCTCCTTTTCTTTTCCAAATGGATGACTTGCCTTTTAAATTCCCTTTCACTTATAAAAGAGATATAACCTAGGACTTAATTTAGAATCTAATGTAGTAGATTCACTTGTCTTAGCTTATTTTCTATTTTCTACTAGCGTGAATAATCAAGTGACCAAAACAGACCACATTTTAAAAATTGTATTTTATTTTCTGATTTGCCATTATGATGCCAAAAGATGTCTATACTTGCATTACGATTACTTAATGTTACACACATGCAATCACATACACATATGAAGAGAGCCTATTTTCTCTGCCAAATGGATTTTCTGTCACTTCCCTACTCTATCCTCTACTTACTACTGCTGATAAAATCGTGTGATGCATTCAAATGTCTAATAAAAAAAAGATGTGCCTTTAAAAGAAGGCGTTTTTAATTCTAAGTGTTTCATTATAAGCAAAAGATAGCTCTAAACTGCATCACATGAACTTCAATAGGAAATACAAAAATACTTTTGTTCTAAACTTGAATATACCAGTGCAAAAAAGAAAATAAAATGAACTGTGACACTGCATGTCAGTTTCACACATGAAACTCCCAAACTAATATTTGCTAAGAAAATCAATTTCATGTACCACAAGGCTATTCATTAAATCTTTTCCACTTTGCCATGGGATATATGCAAGGGAGCCACCAAAGCATGAGGTAAGGGCTGCAGAGCCCTAGTGCTAGGCAGTTCAGGTTTAGAGAGTGTAAATTTTCAGCACAAAAACTTGAACCAAATTTGCTTCTTTTCAACTTCCTTAATGAGCAATTCTAAAGCCCCATGGTGCAATTGATTTAGAAAACAAAAATCAATAGAAAGCACACCACCGGGCATGGAAATCCAAGGATCATCCAGTGGAGAATCATGGATACAATTTGGGAACTTGAGGCCCTGGCTCATTTCTCTTCACAGTTTACACCTATGGGATGTTACCTACCTCAGTCTTAGAAAGTGGCAGGAGCTGATAAAGAAACATGCCCAATCATTACATGATCTCCAAAGTTTCCAAAGAAACTTTATAAGAACTTCAATCCAAATTCCAATTTTTTTAATCCAACTGCTGTCAATTTTTCAAAGTACTAAAATGAGAAATAAAAGACCCCAGAGTGAATGCCATATAGATGGAAATTTGAGAAGATGCTCAGAGGTAGGAAGCCACCATGAGCAAAATAAGAGGCAGCAGAGACTGCCCAGCCAAGTCCCTCCCAGGCACCCTCCACCTGGGGAACTCTAGGGCTTAAACTCTGCTCTTACCCAGCAGAAGAGCAGACCCAAGGCCACCATCCCTTCACTCCACCCAACACCTCCACGCCTTATGTTGCCAAAAGAGTTCTGCCTTGGAACCACAGTTTTTACTTTTATCAACTAAGACCTTGATTCAACAAACCAAATGGCATATGATTTTTGATGGCATGCTTGTTTGTATCGAAGTACATTAAGTAGGATAAATAAAGTTGAAACTCAAATTGTATCTGTGAGAATGCTATGGCAACACTGGGGAATTTTGCAATTTTTATCAATCTTCTATGTTGGGTATTTCCAGAACCTTTAGATTGTTTTGTAGGTGTCCCCACATCCATTCAATGTGCTGTCCTTTCTTTATCTTGCACATTCCCTCAACCAAAAGAGCTTATTAGTGGAGAGCTTATTAGTGGAGAATTCAGTGTCTTTGGAAAGACACTGAATTTCACCAAGGTACTAGAACTCCACACATTACATAGGGTCTATTAAATGCAGAATTACTCTGTAAGGTCTGAAAATTATGTCTGGCCCTAACGTTGTCCCAGTTGCCTGCACTGACAAGGATTACTGGCTCAAGGTCTTGGGAAAGTCAAAGCTCAGGTGACATTTGGACTCAAAGGTGTTTCCCTCTAGCCCCGACTGTAGGTCCCATCCCCAGCCCCTACTCATTTAGGCAGTTTCTCTATGGCTGAGACAAAGGAATGTTTAATCAGAAAATGTATTAACTAATTGGTAAAGCCTCTTATAAAAATCCCCCTAATTACTCTGTGGTGTCAAGAAAAAGGGCCTGTCAGGAGGGTATCAGCATTACAACAGTGACAGCAAAAAGCAACATTTGGAAGTCCTCCTCCCCTGGGCCTTTTCTTTGATTTCTGCCTTTAATACTGATAAGAAGTGACAGTAGTTGGATAAAACAATCAAAACTTGAGTTGAAGAGCTTATAAACCTTCTGACACATCAATAAACCAAAAGCCAATATGAAAGTAGCAAAACGGTTTTATTTTAACTCTGGCTAGCCACACACTGCAGACATGACAGCCATTTGTGGAGCTCCAAGCTATCTCCTTGATATAATATTTTACTAACTCATTTCACATCTTTTAAATAAGAAATAAATGCTAAATTCTACCAAGAGAAATAAAATCTTTTATAATCTTTTAGACAGTTGTTGTCATCCCTCAGGAGAGCTTTATGCCTGCTGCTAAATGTCTACAAATCAATATTTAATATTTTGAAACATGAAGTCTTAATTATCCATCTCCCCTTTAAGCGTGAAACCCTTACTGAGTGAAAATAAAACCATTTGTTGGCTGATGGATTGATTGCCACTTATTAGCACTTTTTTGATCTGCAGGTCAGATTACAGGGTTCCATTCCAAACACATACGATGCCTTATCGTTTATGCCTGGATGTATGAGTGAGTAGAAAAGAATTTGTTAACTCGGGACTGTGTGAAGATCTTCTTCACTTCAGTTCATTGGACTAACACTGATAAATTAAAAACGAAAAAAAGAAATGATCAAGTCATAACTATTATTTACACTCCAGACAAACATTTTTACTCTTACGTACAATAACAACACACATTCTAATGCTCTATGTACAAACTGAAACATGAAAGAGAGCTGTGTATCAAGGAGAGAAAAGGAAATTATATGATTTTGGTGAATTCTGAAATATCACAAAACTCCCAAATACAAAATGGAAAAAAATCCTTGGGCTTCTGTAGACTTTTAAGTTGTCTATATTTGGTCAGAAGCCTTAACTACAGCAAGAGAGCTGAACACTGATCAGGGAGGTCTTCTGCCTCTGGAAGCAAAGAGATCAAAACCAGATTGGTAATACCTTGGGTTTTCTCTGGATGTTCATCCAGAACACAGGAGGAGCTTCCTGAAATGGAACACATGGTAAAGTGGGAAAAAGATGTGCCCATGCTCTCGAACCTGTGAATCCGACCTTACTGGATAAAGGATCTTTGCATTTAAATTGAGGATCTATAGGTGAGATCTTCCTGGATTATCCAGTCCTAAACCCAAGGACATGTGTCCTATAAGGGACACACTGAGAAGAGACACACTGAGTAAAGAAGAAGAGACCATGTAAAATGGAGGCAGAGAATGGAGTTATGCAGCCACAAGCCAAGGAAGGCCTGGAGCCACCAGTGGAAGAGGCAAATAAAGATGCTCCTCACAGGGCCTTTGGAGGGAACACGGACCAGCTGACATCTTGATTTCTTGTGGCCTCCAGAATCTTGACAGAATAAATTTCTACTCTTGAGTTTGTGACTATTTGTTACGGAAACCCTAGGAAACTAATATGCATGGCACGGACACGAGGTGGCTGAACGGGTTGCTGGTGAATTACATAGGTAGAATGACATATAGGTTTTGTGGGTTTGTCCTAAATTCAGTCAGAATGAGAGGTTCAGAAATATTGAAAGGCCTTCCTCAAATCACATCTTTCTTGTTTATCTTGCTTTGTCTACTGTTAACCCTTTCCAGTTGTTTCTCTATTTAAATATACTACATGCCTAGGACTGTGGAAGGTAGGGCTGTATAGCTGTGGTTTGCACATCAGCTTTGCCACTTACCTTAATCATCTCTTAATCACTCTGAGCCTGCATTCTATTATTGAAAATAAGGAGATAATAATACTTCCTGACAGGTGTGCTGTGAGAGTAGAGATTTATTTGTAAAGTATTTATTATGGTGCTTGGAATACTGTCAGTACCCAATAAAGAGTAGCAATTATTACCTCACCAGGTGTTGTGAGGATTAAATAACAACATAGAAACCTCCTGACACCAAGGAAGCATTTAATAAATGCTACTATAGTTGGTATCATTACATATTTTTGCTTCCTGGAGTTTCCATCATCACAAATTGGCAGGCTGAAATCCTTTGGTGGCTGCCCTTGCACTGGGATTAAAATCTCAAACCTCTGACGCAGTCCACCAGCCCTCCACAGTCAGGTCTTCATACTAGCCCAGTGCATTATGACACCCGTGCCACACCCTTGTGTTCACCCTAATTCAGCCCCCACCCACCACCACTAGCTTCCATTTGGTTCCTCAGAGGAGCGTCCTTCCTCCTTTTTGCCTTGGCACTCCTGAAACACTCTCCCCCTGCTCCCTGCTAAATCCTACTCTTCCTTCAAGTCCCAGCTGAAATCTTTCTTAGTGAGGAATTCCCTACTGCCACCCATTCCCAACTCAATAGGTCCTATATTTGCTTTCATCACACTTACTCCTCTTCATAATTACATATTCACTTGTGTGATTATATGTTAAAGCTTGTCTCCTCCACTAAAGACATGTAGCAAGGATAATACTTTGAGGATATTAAACTAATGCATTTTCATGCTAGTTTCACTTTTACAATTTATTCCATGACTACCATAAGAACAGTCATGCCTGATAGACTCAAATCATGGATTTTTTTTTTTTTTTTATTAGTGTAGGGAGAGTTACCCTTTCTTCCATCACGGGTGTATTATGAAGCTTGGTACCTAGGAGGATTAAAATAGGAAAGTATTATGCACAGGAAATGGGAAGTTCAACTTTCCTGCTCTAGTAAATCATAGAAAGGGAAGAGAGAGGAAAGAGCCAAGAAGTCATAAGGATAAGTCTTCAACTTTCTGCTTTGGGAGTTGTGTTATTCGGCTTGGGCTGCCATAAGAAGATATCGTAGACTGGGTAGCTTAAACAGAAATTCATTTTCTCACCATTCTTAAGGCTAGTAGTCCAAGATCAAAATGTTGGCAGCTTTAGTTTCTTCTGAGGCCTCTCTCCTTGGCTCACAGATGGCCACCTTCTCGCTGTGTCTTCACATGGTCTTTCCTTTGTGTGCATAACCCTGGTGTCTCTCTGTGTGTCCAGCTTTCCTTGTCTTATAAAGATACCAGGCAATTTGTATTAAGGTCCACTCATATGACCTCATTTAACCTTAATTAAAGGCCCTATCTCTAAATACATTTACATTCCGAGAAACTGGAGGTTAGAGCTTCAACATATGAATTAGGGTGAGGGAGATAATTCAGACTGAAACAGGGCTAAAGTCTTCAGGATGTGGGGAGTTTTAGAAACATGTGGGTAAGTCTGAGAAAGCCCATGTGGGTAAGTCTGAGAAAGCCCACTGATACCATGTGGAAGAGAAGAGGGTCGGTTGCATGTTTCTTCTCAGGCATCACATAGGAAGGCTGAGAACAACAGTGCAACAATGGTCTGGGAAGGCGGCTAGAGAGATGGAGACAGTGCTCCTGGTGCCACAGAGCCCATGTGGGACATGGAGGGGTCCTGTGTGCCCTGGTGAGCATGAATGCATTTGTTGCTAGGGGAGGTGAACCAACACGGCCTGTGTCAGGACACGGAAGACAACAAAATCAGAGACAAATGGTTTAACTGTGGATTCCAGGGTTTAACTGTGGAATGTGAATATCATTCCAAATATTCAGATAGCTCTGGTTGTGCCTTATCAGCTCAGATCACCAGTATCTGAAAGACACGGTGGGAATACCTACATTCTTTTCCATGACCTCAGGGTCAATGAAACAAGCTTTCCACAGCTAGATGCCACTGTGGAAAAGAGCAGGAAGAAGAACAAAAAAATCTGAAAGACTAAAGATTTGCCTAAAAGATTGAATCATGTGAAAGAGAAAATCTAAACTAGCCCTAAGGGGGAATTGAAAATTCTGGATTTACTAAAGATTTAACCCACAGAGACTGTTAAATGATTGAGATTGAGAAAGATGAGATGGAATATTATTAATTTTCTTACAGTGGGATAAGAATGAGGAGGAAGATTAGACAAGTTGTACAAAAAGAAGCTACTTTTTCTCTACACCAAAGTAGTAGTGTGTATTAAATGTGGACATCATTCAAATTATTTAAAAAGAGGCAACAGGCCCCAAATGGAGTCACTTGTGCTAAGCCCCATGTCAGCAAACCAAGACTTAATACCTAACCTAACTGCAGTTTCACCCTCTGCCAGGAATGTAACCTTTAACCAGTCAATCTGGAATAATCTTGTCAGCACTAATGAAGTAATCTGCTCAATAAAAACCTTCCATCCCCCAAAGGAAGTTGACCTTGCCTTAAACAAGCTGCTCCTTCCTTGTCCCTCTCCACTTTCTGCCTATAAAGCCTTCTATTTTGTACAGCTCCTCAGAGCTCCTTTCTTTCTGCTAGATGCTGCCCTGTTCATGAATCATTGAATAAAGCCAATAGGATCTTTAAAATTTACTCAGTTAAATTTTGCTTTTTAACACAACTATAAACTCCAGGAGGAAAGGGAGCTTGTCCATTGGTGTATCTAGCACAGTGGTGGTACTGATAAATGTTTTTTAAATGAATGATGTCACCAAGTTTGCAGCAACTTCTATGCTAAATTATATTCCTCTCCACCTTTAAAAAGTTTGCCTCTACTATTGCACAATTTGTTCAACTCTCATCTTCCCAAATAATTCCATTAGGCAAGTCTCCAACCTTACAAAATAATGGTGGAGGTAGAGCTTACCTCCAAATCTAAATTCATTCATCCAATAAACCATATGCCATCTCCAATTTAGAAACCTATAATGGGTTCCACATTAATTCCAGCTCTGTCTAGCTTTCTTGGCCTATTTGCCTACTTTGTTTTAGCTTCTGTAATTCCAAATCAAGAAAAATTAGCACCCATTAAGCAGATCCTTTCACTGCCTCCCTGACTCCAACCTCTATCTTGGCTCAAGCTCTTTGTCACAACCAATTGTTTTGTTCCTCCCATCTATGCACCTGAACGTCCAAATCAAGTTGTCTCTGATGTCTCTATTCATATTAATTTTTCTTAAAAATTCTCCTTTACAATATCTGTATTGCATATTGCATAACTGACAGTTTTTTATATGCCAGTACCTTACAATTTAACATTTAGTCTTATCTATATGTGATATACATATACTATTAATTCAAGACCTGTTGCTAATATAATTCTACAGATAGATGATATATAGGCAGATACATAGATGCATAGATAGATACATATAAATAGATAAACATAGATAAACAAATAGATATAGACAGACATACACACATGTGTGTGCAGCTTGTCCTGGTAATCATATGTACTCTCTTTAGAAGCAGTCCATATCTTTAAAACTCATTAATTTTGTACTCCATAGTTCATAACAGATATTTAGTAGGCCCTCAACAAATGCTCTTTGATTGATTCTAGGCCAAAGATGATTTTATTGTTTAGGAAACATACCAAGAAGCACGAAAAATTGATTTGTATTTGCTTAATTTTTAAAAATCACTTTTCCGTCTTTAGTACTTTATGAGTTGTTTTCATCTAGCAAGTAAGAGAATTTTCCAGAGCCAGCCCATCTGCTCCTCCTCTTGATTTTGAAGTGGTCGGCAGGCTAAATTGGTAACATCTTTCATCCGGTGGCAACGCCCTGTGTTGTCACAGGCATGCAATTCTGATTTCATTGCCTTATTGAGCCAAGGCAAAGAGAGGCAGCAAGAGATAAATCCCTTCAAAAACTCAATAAGTTTAATAATAGCTAACAGACGCAGAACACTACCCACCATAGAAATGCTTAATTGCTCTTTGTCATTAAGTTGGCTCTAATGATAAAGGCTCTTTGTGAAGTTTCCTTCCCTTTGGTATTAGACTCTGAAGGATTAGATTGGAAGAGGCTTTGGATACATACCCTCCACCACTGCCTCCACCACCACACTTCAGCTACCACTGCACTGAGTATAATATAAACAGGAAGGAAGCCAGTCTCTTCAGAAAATTCTCAAGGGAAGATATTTTCACAGTCATTCTAGATAATACATCACAGTGTTTCAAAAATCTTCATCTGAGCCTCTGTCTTCCAAACCACTCCTGTTACACTTTGAATGCAATTCATCTTAGTCTTCCCACTAGGGAAACCAAAAACAAATTAATAATAGGTGTGAATCTAAAATTAATAGAAGAGGAGCCCATTGCTTCTCTCAGGCATGTTAAATTTATTCTTACATTTCATTTACAATAGTCAAGGTTAAAATCCAAGTGAATTTACGGGAAGGATTCACTTGTGCTGTGGTCATTACAGTCGATTTTTAAAAAGCTCTTTTTCCTACAAAAGAAATTCACTAACTGAACATAAGGACAGCAAATGATTTCTACCAAGTTGAAAAGTGGGGAAAAAATAGAGAAATTTAAAGTAGAACACACTGGTGTGAACATAAAATACAGAAGACACATTTATGTTTAGCCACGAATCCACTTGCACTAACTTTCTCTTGCTTCATTATTTTCCTCTAGAAAGTCAAAGGTCACACCTACAACAGCAGTATGCCTATGAATTATAAGAAGACTGAGGCAAATTGTGGGACAAAGCCCAGCCCTAGACAAAGCTACAAAGCTATAAAAATGTTGTTTCTGGTGTCCCTCTTTCTTCCCTCTACCACCTCAGTCTTTCTACTCAACATCCCCATTACTCCTTTTGAGAAATAAGTAAGATTGAGAGTTTAAAACTCAGACAAAATGCCAGGCCTTTACCACTCAATAAGTACTATTTTTTTGGAAATTATTTATCTGAATCTTCAAGCCTACTTAATGAGATAGGTGCTAGGGTTAGCCCAGTTTTCCAGTGAGGAAAACGTGTCTCGGAGAGATTAAGCAACTTGCCTAAGTCACCAAGCTGATTACTGTTTTAATCATGGCACTGCATGGACACTGTAGGAGAGGGCCAGAATATCCTAAGCTTGCATCCTTCTCCTGTATCTTTGGTGGATCCAGTCCTATGAGTGCTATAACCTTCATTCAGCAACTCCACATTCATAACTGGTTTGTGGAAACTGAGGCAGATAGAGATCAGCTCCAACCCTGAAGGAATATAAAGTCCTTCCCTCCCTGCCTCATCGACATTGCTGCTTTAGCACCACAGCCCTAACAGCCCATCAACAGAGTCTGGTAAATCAACCACTTTGCCAGATTCATCAAACCCCTGAAATTGTGGGCCTTCAGACAATGACTTGAATTCTCAGAATTCATAGAGTGTTAGAACTAAGAAGCATCTCAGAGGGGATATAATTGAATTTGCTCACTTTACAGATAAGAAGACTAAGGCATATATTGCTTAAATGAATTTTCCACCATCCCAGAGCCAATATGTGGCAGAGTCAGGTCTTGGACTTATGTCTTTGGACATGACTCAGAAGATGGACTTCTACTCTATCACATGGGTAGTAGCTCTGGCTTTGCTTTTTCATCACTACTCACTACCACCTGAGACATCAAATGATCATGGCTTCCACCTGCAAAATTCCTTCCACTTCTTCCTGGGCTGAGTCTGATTAAGCCAAACATCATGACATCATGATATTTTTCTAGAGTTTTAATTCTTTGTAAACACATGTGGGTTTCTACTGCATATGTTCATTATATATATTTTTTAACATTTTAAAAGTCTTATTAGTATATAAGATCTTAGAGATGGATGATATAGTGTGTTTAATTACTTTTCCTGACTCCATAATATCATAATCTACCCCAGTTCTCTCATGAATCCAGCAGCCTATTCAAATACACCCTGAACGGCAAGATTCTTCTTTTTGAATATGGGATCTGAGATTTCTTATGTAAAAAAATACAGTTTTCCATGATTAGAGAAAGCATTTCTTTCCGTGGACACAGACAAGACAGCTAATTTTTCCAAAGGTGACTTACATCACGCATCACAGTCGTCATTGTCACCATTGATTAATAGTTTGGCCATAGGCTGGCATAAGGCTCTACATTAGGCCTGCAGACACCATTGCTGTCAGCTCTACAGTATCCCAAGCCCCATAATCAGTCTCATCACCTCTTAAATAAAATTTGATTCTGCTTTAATCAGGAGAGAAATTTGGGCTCCACAATTACCTTCAAGGCCATTTTCCCACCAAATGTGCACAACAGTTTTGGTCAAATACTGCTGTGCAAAGCAGCTTACAAATGAGTGTGAACTTGCTTAAATGCCAAGGGTTTGGTTGAATTTCAGATACGTGCCCTGGGCTGGGGAAAATAACAGTGATTTTGTACTCTGAGAGCAGTAAAGTCATGCCAGAGCTGACTCTTTTGCTATAGGGCAAATAAATCATTAACGGTTATCAATACACGATCATTATCAATAAAATCCTTCTTTCCACTAGGGTTGAGTTTTTATATAAACATATCCAGAAAATCAAATTCTGAGCAATGTCATTCAGTATTTATAGGCAGCTTCCGATTACCTTCTCTCCAAATTGTGCCCCACCTGACACCAAAATGATCTTCCTACAAAAAAAAAAAACAAAAACAAGCATGTCACTCTCATGTTTCAAAACCTTCAGACTCTACTACCTTCAGAATATAATACGACCACTTTAGAAAAATCACACTAAGCCCTTCCGCATCAGAGACCAACTCTCCTTTCCATCTCCATCCCTCTATCTCTCTTTCATGCCCAACCTGTTTTTCCTCTGCCTCCTCTTGGTGTTGCACACTCCTTTCTAGCAATGAAGACCTGGTTCAAAAGTCATCTTCTCGTCTAAGTAGACATTTCCTCAAAGAAGATATACAGATGAGCAACAAACACATGAAAGGATGCTCAACATCACTAATCATTAGAGAAATGCAAATCAAAACCACAGTGAGGTATCACCTCACACTGGTCAGAAAGGCCATCATCAAAAAATCTATAAGCAATAAATGCTGGAGAGGGTGTGGAGAAAAGGGAACCCTCTTGCACTGCTGGTGGGAATGTAAATTGATACAGCCACAATGGAGAACAGTATGGAGATTCCTTTAAAAACTAAAAATAAAACTACCATACGACCCAGCAATCCCACTACTGGGCATATACCCTGAGAAAACTGTAATTCAAAAAAGAGTCATATACCACATTGTTCATTGTTCATACCACATTGTTCATTTACAATAGCCAGGACATGGAAACAATCTAAGTGTCCATCGACAGATGAATGGATAAAGAAGATGTGGCACATATATACAATGGAATATTACTCATCCATAAAAAGAAACAAAATTGAGTTATTTGTAGTGAGGTGGATGGAGCTAGAGTCTGTCATACAGACTGAAGTAAGTCAGAAAGAGAAAAACAAATACTGTATGCTAACACATATATATGGAATCTAAAGAAAAAAAAGTTCTGAAGAACCTAGAGTCAGGATAGGAATAAAGATGCAGACGTAGAGAATGGACTTGAGGACACAGGGAGGGGGAAGGGTAAGCTGGGACGAAGTGAAAGAGTGACATGGACTTATATATACTACCAAATGTAAAATTGGTAGTATATAGAAGCTAAAGTTCAGTGCTTTGTGACCACCTAGACGGGTGGGATAGGGAGGGTGGGAGGGAGACGCAAGAGGGAGGAGATATGGAGATATATGTATATGTATAGCTGATTCACTTTGTTATACAGCAGAAACTAACACAACACTGTAAAGCAGTTATACTCCAATAAAGATGCTAAAAAAAGTCTCTTTCTCTAAGTACTCTAGGAACTTAATCACTCTTCCTTCTGTAAATACCCAATATTTTTGTTGATACACAACTTGGCAGTGTCCTCTCACCAGGCTGAACTCTTCAAGGGCAGGCGTCAGTTCTTATTCATCTTTATATGCTCCTCCTGACCTAGCACCTGACCAGGCACATGATAGAACATCAATAAATATTAGTTTAAAAAATGGATGAATGAAGAAATAAATGCCTCGCTTTAAAGCTATAGGAGCTACAGCTTTCAGGCAAGAGGGAAATGTCTTCAACTATTACAGATTGGTTTATTTTGACTACAGCATTAGCTCAGAATTTCTCCCAAGCACTTGCATGGCATAATAAAGTAAGATTAAGTAGCTTGTTGTCTGTGTGACCAGCCCTTCTTCATGAGCAAGGTAAAGGTCATGCTTGTATAGGGTGGGCTGCTGTAATACATAATCCCCAAACTTTAACCTTCAAAAATAAATGAATCCAAATTCTATCATCCAAAGCCTCAACCTATGCATATGCTTCTGATACACAAAATCAGATTAGCGGGAGGGATGTAACATTTAGCAACCAGGAAATATATTTCAAATATAGTCATAAACAAAGGGTAGACACTCTTTGTAGTAAGAGGAGAAATGAATAATGGTTGGCTAACATGAGCATGTTTAATGCCTGTTTTGTTTCAGTTCTCATTACAAAGGCCACTATTGTCAGAGACATAATATAATTCCTACCAGAGGACTTAAGAAATAGGATTTAAAACAGGCCAGGGACTTAGTCACCCAGATCAGATTTGCCAAAATGTCCAAAAAATTAATCAGTTCATCCTGCATTACAAGAAGAACACAAGGGCTAACTCATGAATTATGGAGCAGTTGGTCTGACTCTCAAACCTGAAAGTTTCTGGGGCAATTCATTAAGAAAAAGATCAATTTGTAAAGCCCTGGAGGTTAGTAAGTTGTTTAAAAGCAGCTCACAAAATTTGTCATGTCAAACCAATTCCACTTTCTTCCTCAGCCAGGAGGAGGTGAGAGGGGCCATGAAAGAAATAAAGGAGATGGCTTACTCTGGTCTTAATAAGGTTTTTTTGATAAATCAACATATTGACCATCAACTAATATGTTGTTTGGTTACAACCAAACCACAGAAAGTGATGCGGTAACAAAATAAGAGAATCAATCCTTCACCCAATATTTATTGAATTTCTGAATGTGTAAGGCACCCTGCTAGGCAATGTGGGGCAACCAGAGAAAATCAAACAGCTGCTCTACGCTCAAGAAGGTTAAAGGAGGAAAGGAAGCTGCCATCAACATCTTTAACATTAGATATAAAGCACTGACAATACTTAGGCGTTACAGAATAAGGGTTGAAAACATGGACCCTAGAACCAGACTGTCTAGGGTTGAATCCTTGATCTGTTATATACTAGGAGCATGAAATCAAGAAAGTCATGCGATTGTTATGCCTTAATTTTCTCATCTGTAAAATAGTGGTGATTATAAGGCTATGTACATCATAGGGTTATGGTTAGTACTGAATGAGTTAGCACATGCAAAGTACGTAGAATAGTGTGGGAAGTTCAAGGAGAGAGAATTACTCCCCAGGGTGGATAGGTTTGAAAGGGAAGGGGATGAGAGGGATGAGGGAAACAAGAGGAATCAGAAATATATAGCATTTAAGCAGAGTCAAGTAAGTTGGCCTTGGCCATATAGAGATTAAGATAGGAAAGGCTGTGGTTTACATGGGAAACACTGTATTAGTTCAGTAGTAACTAATACACTAACCATGTGGGAAATAGATTTCTGTCATACTGTGGATAGTCCAATTTTATCAAGCATAATGCGCATAAAAGCCAGAAACGAGAAAAAAGGTTGGGATTCATTTACTTTGACATCATTATTACTGCAAATCACATAAAATTACAAAGGGAAAGAGGGTAGAGAAAAGAGAAGGGTCCATTGAGCAGCTCAAAAAATATGAGAATCAAGAAAAATATACACATACAAGGCAGGAAGATGGAAATTAGAATAGGAAGGATTATTTCTACTTCAATTTAATACTTATTCATCTTCCTTTGTTGTACGTCTGGTCTCCCTCAAAAAATTACAGATATCCATGCAAACTAGCTTAAGCCAGAAAAGGGAGCTGATTCTAAGACACAGTTGTATTGCAATGAATTCAAAGGTAAGAAGTCCTGCCAGGCTACATGAGAAGGCAGAGAGCTGGAGGGTTTACTCTCTCAGTGATACTCCCCCCACCCGCTTCTCTCTCTCTTTCCCCAGGCAACATGGCGGTCTCCAGAGCAGGTGAATATGTGCTTGTCAGACACCCGCAAGGACTCTAGAATGTCTTTCCCTCTGCTGTCTCCGACCCGCATGGGCCAGTGCCTCATACAAAGTTGGACATCCGGGAAGAGTCAGGGAGTTGTTGCTGGATGAAACCCCTGCTTCTTTAGACCTCCCTGCTGGACCTAGCAATGAACTTGACACAAATTGCTTACTCCGTAAGTGTTGAGAAACTTACAATTATATGGAAGCCTCAGTTTACCCTCATTCCTGACATGCTATTTTCAAATGAGATCCTTTTTTCTTCAGTGTGAGAAATGTGTATGTTACAAGAGGTAGTTGACTTGATTTTGAGAGAAACCAATTCCTGTGTTAATAGATCAGAGACAACCTAGTTTCTTTGATAATTGTGTCCCCATGACAGCTGTACACTTAAGCTGCCTTTTCCTTTTTTTTTTTTTTTTTTTTTGCGGTACGCGGGCCTCACGGCTGTGGCCTCTCCCTTTGCGGAGCACAGGCCCCGGACGCGCAGGCCCAGCGGCCATGGCTCACGGGCCCAGCCGCTCCGCGGCATGTGGGATCTTCCCGGACCGGGGCAAGAAACCGTGTGCCTTGCATCGGCAGGCGGACTCTCAAACACTGCGCCACCAGGGAAGCCCTGCCTTTCCCTCTTTTTACTCCTCAAATGTACAATGTTTCAGCCCCTTACTCTTTTTACATGTTAGAAGCTATGAGGGATCTTGTCTCCACCTCTATCACAGATTCAGCGCTCAGATCTCAGAAAATCAGCCTCCACCCCAGCAGCACGTCACCTCCACAACCATAGTGACACACCTCCTCACCCCATCTGAGGACCTCTCTGAGGAAATAGAGTGGTGGCTGCCATGACAGTCAGATGCCAGCTGTCACTGTACCCACCCTCAGCCAAGCTCCTGCCTAAGGGTCTGCATGAACGGAATCCCTGCCCACGGCCCCACCTCGCCTCCACTGTGTAATCACAGCAGATAAATGCTGTTTAAATGTGTCTGATCTCCCTGTAGGTAGGGAGTGAATCTGTATCACTGAGCTTCAAAAGCAACGTGAATGGCAAATTATCACAAAATGCACGAGGTTCCATCATGCAGCTCTTTATACAAACATTTAAGGTGCATGATGTATCTGAGTGTGGACACTCTCCATTCCTGCATACTTTGCCCCTCAAGCTAGTTCACCTGAACCACCTCCAAATTCAAGCTAAGCTGAAACCCCACAGAGAGTTGTATCCTTCCTTGACTACCTTCTCTCCAACTTCAAATCCCAGGAGAGAGGTATATGCTGATGTGAGATATGACTTCAGTGAATTGAAAACTCATCTGGAATTTTTCTGAGCTTTGTCCTGCCCTTTGCAATAATCAGACTTCCTGTTGACAGTTCTGCCTTCAACCATACACTGCAGCTAGTGAGACTCATTTTTCTATGTACTTTGCTGTCTAGAGCCCTATTAACTTCAGATTTATTAGCTTTTTTTGTCAACTACTTATACTGCCAGCCTCCCAAGAGGAGAACACATCACAAAGTAGAGAAACTCTAAGAGACACATACATAGAAAAATATCTCAAATAGCAAATATTTACTGAAAGCAGAAAGTCAGATGATAGCACTTGAATAACCCTTCTCCCCACAAGCACATCCTATAGATATACTCATGGAAGTTGTGCAAATAAATCTCATTATGCCACCAAAGTGCAGAATTATTGTCTCTCAGAATACTGAGATGAAGCTGAGAATCTTCACAGATTTACTGGGCTGGCTCCAGACACATACTAGATTATATTCATCAAAATGAATGGATTTTAAAGCAAGTCCAAAATAGATTCTTTCAAAAATCTAAGACTTTGCCTCAGAGGGACTTCGTTTTTTCCTTCTGTCCTCTCTCTGGCCTCCAGGGAGGAGAATAGAAGAGTATAGTTATTAAAACAAAGAGAAAAGGGTAATTTGACTTAAGTTACTGAGTCAGAGAGCTGCCAGATGTCAACTGAGCCAGCAGAGGTTACTGGCAGCTTGGGACCAGAAATAGAAATTAGAGCAAATATATCTATAAAAAATGTCTGAAAAGTCCATTCAGCTCTAAATACAGAGCAATTTTAAGATCCCTAGATGGAACCTCTCTCGGCTGGCCAGGGTAGAGGTGGCTGTTTCTTTGGTTGGTTCCACAGACACTTTCCTCATGATTTTTCTCCATAAAAATCATGAAGAAGCTTTTGATTATTCCACTTTAATATATCAAACCTGATATATGCGGTTCAGTTTAACTATAAGACCAACCAAAAGGGACATAAATGAACATGATTTGCCACTGGATCCATTTTTTTATCCAGGTCATTTATAAGTTGTTTCCAAATACACATACATACACACACACACACACACACACACACACAGTGAAATACTGAGAGCTAACATTCTTGAATGCTTACTATGCACCTTCCACTGTTTGATCTTATTTAACTTACCTAAGACCTTTGTCTTAGAATAAGAGAATAAGAACCTTGTCTAAAGTCACACAGTAGATTATAGAGGCAGTATAGGAAAATAGCCAATCTAGCTCAGAGCTTGGCTTCTTAACCATTGCTATCCCTCCCTAAAACAGTGCTTAGACTGAGAAATGTGCTGGATAATGCAATATGTGTCTTAAGAAAGTAAATTTTCGAAGTTATCTTATTAGCTTCCATGCATTTATAGAAGGACAAAATATATATTCAACTACAAGTTAATTTTTAATATACTTGTCTTTTATCCTCTAGATTTGTACTATTCAATATGACAGCTATTAGACACATGTGGCTATGGGGCACTTGAAATGTGCTAATCAAAGCTGAGATGTGCTGTAAGCGTAAAATACATACTGGATTTCAAAGACTCAGTACCAAAGACAAGACTATAAAATATCTCATAATTTTTATATTGATTATATGTTGAAATAATATTTTTGGATATATTGAGTTAAACGAAATATAACATAAAATTAATTGTAACCATTTCTGTTTGCTTTTTTTTGAATTTTATTTTTTTTATACAGCAGGTTCTTATTAGTTATCTGTTTTATACATATTAGTATATATATGTCAATCCCAATCTCCCAGTTCATCCCACCATCACCAGCCCCACCCCATGACACTTTCCCCCCTTGGTGTCCATACATTTGTTCTCTACATCTGGGTCTCTATTTCTGTGTTGTAAACCGGTTCATCTGAACCATTTTTCTAGATTCCACATATATGCATTAATATATGATATTTGTTTTTCTCTTTGTGACTGACTTCGCTCTGTATCGCAGTCTCTAAGTCCATCCACATCTCTACAAATGACCCAATTTCGTTCCCTTTTATGGCTGAGTAATATTACATTGTACATATGTACCACATCTTCTTTATCCATTCATCTGTCGATGGGCATTTAGGTTGCTTCCATGACCTGGCTATTGTACGTAGTGCTGCAATGAACATTGGGGTGCATGTGTCTTTTTGAGTTATGGTTTTCTCTGGGTATATGCCCAGTAGTGGGATTGCCAACAAGCTTTTTAAAATACAAATCACAAAGTTAATTCTTACATTTATGTGGAAAGAACCTACAATATCTAAAATGACTTGGAATAAGGAAGAAAAAATCTGGGCTCACAATGCCCAATTTCAAAATTTATTATAAATAGTATGGTATTACATAAAGATTAAAAAATAGATCAATGAAACAGAACGTAGAGTTCAGAAATATTCCAGAAACATATATGGTCGATTGACTTTTGACAAATGCCCCAAGACAATTCAATAGGGAAAAAAATAGTCTTTTCAAAAAATAATGCAGGATTACTGGATAAATACATGGAGCAAAAATAAATCTCAACCTCTACCTCACAGAAAAATTAACTTGAAATGGGTCATAGACCTAAAACCAAAAGTTAAAACTTTAAAGCTTCCAGAGGAAAACATAGAATATCTTTGTGACTCTTGAAGAGGAAAATTTTTTTAAAGATGAGACAAAAAGCACTGACCATAAAAGAAAAAAGTGTCAAACTGACTTCAAATATTTTAAAAATATTACTCATCGAAAGACATGGTTAAAAAATGAAAATGCAAGCTACAGCTTGGGAGAAAATATTCACAGTACATATATCCAACAGCAGACTTATATGAAAAAGGATTATGCCAGATTGTTTAAGTAACAGATTGTATTCATAAGAACCTAAAACTGGAAACAACCCGAATGTCCATCAACATTTGAATGAATAGACAAATTGTGGTATAGTCATACAATGAAATCATACTCAGCAATAACAAGGAACGTACTACTGACACAACAACATGAATGAATCTCAGAAAATTTATGCTGAGTGAAAGATGTAAGACACAATAGTGCATACTCTATAATTCTATTTAATAAAATCTAAGAAAAAGAAGAAGCAATCTTTGGTTGTCAAAATCAGAACAGTCATTCCTGATGTGGTGTATGGGTACTTTAGGAAAGAGCATGAGAAAACTTTCTGGAGAGATGGAAATGTCTTATACTTTGACTGCAGTTATAAACCCAGGTGTATATATTCATCAAAACTTGTCAGACTGTTTACTTCTTACCTGTATATTACACTCTATATAAATTTTACTTAAAAGAAAAGCCAGTTATATTGCTCAATCTTATACACAATTCTCGTTAAATATTTCATTGCAATGTTGTAATTAAAGTCATCGTGGAATTAGTGTTCCACAAAAGCAGGGATTTTTGTTTGATTTGTTTATGGCTAAATCCCCAATCCCTGGCCCTTAGTAGGCATTCAATAAATATTTGTCAGGGAATGAGTCATGGGGTACATTACTAATGCCAGCTAAGGATCTTAACTTCAGTTATATACATCATTCTGTGTCTAGTTTGTGTATGTATAGATATATTATTTATAACCCAACTCAGTAGAGCCTCTCGGACGGTAGTATGCCTAACTGACAGAAAATAGGGATTAGGGAGTAAGGCATTCATTCATTGGTCACTTGGTTATAAATTTAACTTTACCAGCTTAATAACTAATAGCTATAACTGTCATGCCAAATGCTGCAAGCATTTCATCTTTCATGCAGGCACTCAACAGGTAACTAGATTTTAACATTAAGCATGATGAAAACAAGTCTACACAGATTAAAAAATTAAATTTCTTGAGAGATTTATGACCAATTTTAAAGGTTCAGGATATAGTTACATACACGGTTCACATAATTCTTCCCCTGCAAAGCATTAGGATAGAATTACATTTTTCTATTGAGTTAATATTTGTCCTTTGAGAAGTGATCAGAACTAGTCAAACATCATTAATAATCATATAGAGGGCTTCCCTGGTGGCGCAGTGGTTGAGAGTCCGCCTGCCGATGCAGGGGACACGGGTTCGTGCCCCGGTCCGGGAGGATCCCACGTGCCGCGGAGCGGCTGGGCCCGTGGGCCATGGCCGCTGGGCATGCGTGTCTGGAACCTGTGCTCCGCAACGGGAGAGGCCACAACAGTGAGAGGCCCACGTACCGCCAAAAAAAAAAAAAAAAGAATCATATCGAGATACTAAGTAAGGAAGGTCAAGATCTTTGACTATTTTACCCTTCTAGTTTTAATGTGAAAGTTTAATTTATTCTTATGTTTTAGCAAGTATTCCAAAAATGAACAGGGTTTGTATGTGATAGGCTATTATAACAGATTTTTAAAGATATGTGTCACCACCACTTCCAAAACACCTCCACTTTTATACAGTAGCATGAAATTATTTCCAACATATTAAAATATGAAAGGAAACTAGTAGAATCTTAAAGTGGGTACACAAACATTTATTGTCATTGAGGAGTATTATTTCCAGGTGAATTATTATTTAACTCCATGAACTGAATGAGTAAACTTGGACTTGTACCACACAACAGCTGTCTCTCATGGGATTATACCCAAGAAGAGCCCACATACATTTTATTTCACATCAAATTGGGATTTTCTGATTAGTCTTGAGCATTATTATCTTAGGGAAATATTTCATAAAGAAATATTTTAAAAGAAATGCCACATGAAAGTAGGTTGTGTTGGTTAGATAGTTCTGTATACGTACATTGTAAGATTTTCTACACGGTTAGTCCTGAGAGAAGAGAAAGTGAGAGAGAGAGTGAGAGAAAGAGAGAATGAGGAGGAATGTTTACAAAGTAAGGAAGGAGGCTCTCCCCTGAAGAAAAAAATAAAAGTTATCTAACCAATGCAAGTAATTTATCATTTTGCTATTTCCCAAGTACCCTAAGAGATCTTTTTATGCTCTCTCCTATTCTTTATAAGAGAATCTAGCTTGAGCAGGTTTGAAAAGTAATGGCTATGAATATTCTATTCTATGCAGACCTATTTTTGAATACCAAATAAAACACACACATACACACACAAAAAAACTGTGCATGTAACTTGACTTCCATAGTTTTATGTGAGAGTCAATTTCTGATTGGGTGACTCTGCCTCAGTGGTTGCTAGGTAATGAGCTTTTAGGATAAATGCATTTCCTACCTCCAAATCAATAATCGTACAATGTTAATTTAGAATATGATCTCCATGGTCACCAACAATTACCATGAGAATTTGCTTTTCATGAAACAACATGTGCACAAAACTTGTCCCTGCCAATGGACAGGGACAAGTTTGAGTACTTACTTGAGTACTTACTATTATTTGACATTGGCAGCTGTACTACCACGGCTTGCTCTTTTCCTTTTGGATCTATTGATTGAAATGTCATTCATTTTGTGCAGATAAAAAAAATATGGCTTAGCTGGCTTCTGTTTATTAAGACGTTGCCAAGTAGAAATTTCATTTGACCTTATTTGGAAATAGGATCCCTGATATCATTTCAATATCATATCAGTAGAAGCCCTGATATCATTTTTCTTCCATATTTGCTTCTCACAAAAAGTATTTGAAATTCAGGGAAGAATTATAAGCCCTTCACCCATGGTTTGGTAAAAAAGTCTTCAGCTTCTAGTTAGTCCTCTATGATTAGCTTTTATTTATACCACAATACACTTGTGCTATGAAAGCAAACTGTCTCATAGATGTACTTTTAAAAGAAAACATCTACCCTACATGAGAACAAAAATGCTTGATGGGTGAAAGAAACAAAATGGGTCGACACAGAGTATTGCAAATCAACTAGTAACAGACCACTTGTTTGAAAGTTTTCCCCAGTTAAACAGAATGATTTTACAAAAGAAAATGTGAGGGAAGAGAATTATTTGAACGTAATGAAGATATGTCAAAATGGGTGAGTATCTGTATTAGTTTGCAAGGGCTGACAACAAATTACGAACTACAAACTGGGTGGTTTAAAACATCAGAAGGTTATTGTCTCATAGTTCAGCGGGCCAGAACTCTGAAATCAAGGTGTGGGCAGGGCTATGCTCTCTCTGTATCCTTCTAGCTTCTGGTGACTGTCAGCCATCCTTGGCATTACTTGGGGCAGCATAACTCTAACCTATGCCTTCGTCTTCACATGGCTGCCTCCCTTCTATTTGTGTCTGTGTTCAAATAACCCTCCTCCTATAAGGATGCCACAGTGTGATCTCATCTTAACTTACTACATTTGCAAAGATCCTATTTCCAAATAAGGTCACACTCTGAGGTTTGGTAAACCACATTCTGAGGTAGACATGAATTTTAAGGGGACACAATTCAACCCAATACCATTGGTTATGTTGGAAGATCAGATTATGTGTTACATGAGATCAAGGACCATTACTGACTAATCTCCATATTCTATGTACCTAGTATGAAGTCTAGTACCACCTAGATACATAATAAATGTTAGCTTAATAGGGTAGATGGATGCATAAATAACAGGCTAGGTAATGACCCTTAGCAATGAAAAACCAATAAATTGCAAATGGAAAATATAAGTAAATAATACCTTTGCATTGAATTATATTTTCTGCTGTTTATCTTTGTGTTTCTGTTTGGGAATTATCCAGTTAGAATTCAAGATTCCCATTGTAACCTAGACCAGAAAGCACTATCAGGACCATCAACCTCTCTTTGAACCAGTTCTGCAATAAAACAATAATGTTAAAGCACCAGTGAAGATTTTTCTAGTTTAATCAAACTCCCCTGATCTTCTTTGAAGTTCATGAAAATAAAATAGAGCTTCTTATAAAACAGCATTTCCAATTAAGGAAAAAAGACAGAATAGTAAGCTGTCTTCATTTCATGTCAGGCTCTCTTGGTTCTTTATATACTATTTTTCCAGAAGTCTAGAAAAATGTGTCAGAAGTTTTCTCAGAATTTTCTTGCTTTAGCAGAGCTATGACAGATTATAAGGTTAGCTCTGCCACTTAAGAGAGAGAGACATCTCCTTTGTCTTTATTAAATGGTAGGGGTGACTAGAGTTAGCATCTTGTGTTATGAGGACACCGCTGTGCTCTCATTTTCCAAAGATGTCTAAGTTTAGCATTGTAATAATGGGCCAAAGGGCTAAAAAAAGAAAATATGGGAATCTTTGTGGTACTTATTATTCACTTAAGTGAAGAACCCTGGAAATGAATCACAGCTTTAAAAGATAACCATAGGACAGCAACAAAGAAGACTTACAAACATGCTACCCCCTTAAACCTTTCCTTGTTCCTATTCTTTTCTTGTTCTGGAGCTAAGTGGCACACTCACCCAGACATTAATGAATAACCTCTGTTGGACGTAAATATCTAAAATCACAACTGCTTATTTATAAAGGTCCAAATTCATGCATCCATTGATGACAATATACTGTTATTTGAGGAAAAACAGTTGTACTCATTCTCCGATAACGTTTCCTTACCAACCTTATTACTGAAATCTGAAGTTCTACTATTCAGCCATCAGGTATCGGGTAATGGTTTCTCCTACCGTTGAAAATGCAAATGTTCCCAGAGAGTGGATGACATTAAAGGCTTCATAATACTTTGTTATGATCCAGAAAGAGAAAATATCTTTACAAATTTTAAAAATATTACAGCACCAATGATTATGATTCATTTTCAATCTCTTATCCCTGGGGGAGCTAGAGAAAAACACAGAACCATGCTGAAATTCACCACCAGCATCCTACCACATCTGCCTAGTATATTCTCACCCCTAATGTCCTAGGTGACCCCTCTTCTCTTTCCTCAAACTCTTTACAGCTCCTCCGTTCTTTTCACTCTCTCCTGATGACCTTGCATTTTACTTCACTGAGACATTAGAAGTTCTCAGAAGCAATGAGAACATCTACCAAACTACAAATCTATCTGTATCTGGACCTGCATCCTCCACCTTCCCTCTCTTGTCATTTTCCATGGTTCTGTGTAAGTCCGGTGCATCCCTGAGCTGCATCCCCCCATCCTGTTACCTACTTATTTTCGCAATTGTCCTGACTCCTGAGTCATCAATTTCTCCTATTAGTTCATTCCTATAAGCCTACAAATATACTATAATTTCTACCATTAAAAAAAGAAACAACTTCCCTTGTACACCTTAAATTTACAGTTATATATCAAATATATTTCAATTAAAAATAAAATTTCAAAAATAGAAAAATAAAAAAACTTCTCTTGACTCATGACCCTCTCCACTACTGTTCAATTTTACTGCTCCTCTTCACAGATATCATCTTTAAAGGGTGTCTATACTTGCTGTGTCTTTCTTTCACCCTGTCACTCTGGAGCTCACTCCAGTCTCATCTTTACTATGTCACTGTAAACACTCCTGTCAAGGTTATCAAATTCCTCTCTACATTGCTACATCCAACAGGCAATTTTCACTTTTATATTTTTCCCCCTACTAGCTGCATTTAAAAAAATTAATTAATTTATTTATTTTTGGTTGTGTTGGGTCTTCGTTGCTGCGAGCAGGCTTTCATTGCAGCGAGCCGGGGCTACTCTTCGTTGCTGTGCACAGGCTTCTCATTGCGGCGGCTTCTCTTGCTGCAGAGCATGGGCTCTAGGCACGCAGGCTTCAGTAGTTGTGGCACATGGGCTCAGTAGTTGTGGCTCACAGGCTCTAGAACACAGGCTCAGTAGTCGTGGTGCATGGGCTTAGTTGCTCTGTGGTATGTGTGATCTTCCCAGACCAGGGCTTGAACTCGTGTCCCCTGCATTGGCAGGCAGATTCTTAACCACTGCACCACCAGGGAAGTCCCTACTAGCTGCATTTTTACTCTCCTTCTGGAAACACTTTCTTCACTTGACTCTGAGGTTGTTACTCTATTTAGATTCTCTTCCTATCTCACTGGCTCTTCCTAAGCTTTTTACTAATTTCCACCTCTTTCCTCCAACTGCTAAATATTGAGTCACACCAGGAAATAAGACTTAAGATGACTTGCAGCTTATATATCCAGTTTTAAAGTCCACACTTACATATCCAACTGCTTATTTGACATCGCAACTTGAGTATCCACCAGGAAATTCAATCTTAACATGTCCAAAGCCACAATCCGCATTTTCTTCTCCAAACCTACCCTGTCCCTGGATTTATTCATCAAAGTAAATATCAACTCCGTTCTCTCAGTTGTTCAATTAAATTCCTTGGCTTTATTTTTTTGTTTGTTTTTTTGTTTGGTTTTGCGGTACGCGGGCCTCTCACTGCTGTGGCCTCTCCCGCTGCGGAGCACAGGCTCCGGACACGCAGGCTCAGCGGCCATGGCTCATGGGCTCAGCCGCTCCGCCGCATGTGGGATCCTCCCGGACCGGGGCACGAGCCCATGTCCCCCCCATCGGCAGGCGAACCCTCAACCACTGTGCCACCAGGGAAGCCCGCTTGGCTTTATCTTTGACTCCTCCCTTTCCCTCGCACCACACTTCCCCTTCATTAGCAATCTTTACAGATTTACCTTCAAAATATACTCACAATCTGGCCCCTTCTCCACCTCAGGGGCTACCATCATCCCTCAGTAGGTTGATTTTCATGACCTCCTGACTGGTCTCTCTTCCCCTTACTCCCTTTCTCACCCTCAGCAGCCAGAGTGATCTTTTCAAAACTGAAGTCAGATCTCACTTCTCTGTTCCAAAAACCCAGTGGATCCTCATCTCACTCTGAATAAAAACAAATTTCTCAAATATTAGGCTATAGTCTTGTCCCCACCACTTCTTTGAACTCATTTCCTATTTCTGTCTGGTTTTCTCCCTCTGCTTCACTTACAATAATTTCTTCCCAGCAGTTCTACTTCTGGATGTATACACAAAGAAAATGAACACAAGATATAAAAGAGATATCTGCATTCTCATATTTATTGCAGCATTACTCACAATAGCCAAGATATGGAAACAACCTAAGGGTCCATCAACAGTTGAATGGATAAAGAGATGTGGTATATATACACACACATATATATCTATACACATATATATGTGTGTGTGTGTGTGTGTGTGTGTGTGTCTATACATACACACATACACAATGAAATATTATTCAGCTATTAGAAATAAGGACATCCTGCCATTTGTGACAACATGGATGGATCTTGAGGGCATTATGCTAGGTGAAATAAGTCAGACAAAAAAAGACAAATACTGTATGATATCACTTACATGTGGAATCTAAAAAAGCCAACCTCATAAGAACAGAGTAGAGTGGTGGTTACCAGGGGTTGGGAGATGAGGGAAATGGGGAGATGTTGGTTAAAAGGTACAAACTTCCAGTTAGAAGATGAGTAAGTTCTGGGAGGGATTCCCTGGTGGCACAGTGGTTGAGAGTCCGCTTGCCGATGCAGGGGACACGGGTTTGTGCCCCAGTGCAGGAAGATCCCACATGCCGTGGAGCGGCTGGGCCCGTGAGCCATGGCCGCTGAGCCTGCGCGTCCGGAGCCTGTGCTCCACAATGGGAGAGGCCACAGCAGTGAGAGGCCCGCGTACTGCAAAAAAAAAAAAAAAAAAAAAGATGAATAAGTTCTAGGGATCTAATATATAGCATGGTGATTATAGTTAATAAGACTGTATTTTACACTTGAAAGTTGCTAAGAGTAAATCTTAAATGTTCTCACCAAAAAAAAGAGAAATGGTAATGATGTGACATGATGCATGTATTAGCTAAGCTTATGGTGGTAATCATTTTGCAATATAATTTCATCAAATCAACACATTATATACCTTAAACTCACACAATGATATATGTCAATTGTACTTCAATAATGCTGGGAAAATGAAATAAAATAATTTCTTTGCTCTTCTTCCAATGTGCCGAGAATATTCCCACCTCAGGACATTTGGACTTTCTATTCCCTCTGTCTGAAACTCTTGTACCCATATGTCTCTTACTTCCTTTTGGTCTCCGTTCACAATAGTAACTTATCAGGGGGGTCTTCTTTGGCCAACCTGTAGAAAATAGCAACCATCACCCTGACTGGCTCTTCTCAGACTTCCCAGCACTTACCACTGCTAAATATTACATATGTACTTGTTAATTTGTTCATTATCTATCTCTTCTTCTAGAAATTGCTGTCTGAGCTCCCTAGACAGGGATTCTTGGCTATTTTATTCATTACTGTTTTGCCTAGAGCCTAGAACAGTGCCTAGCCTATGGTAAGTGTTCCATATGGCTTTTCAATGAATAAATGCCTTCCTTTTACCAACTTCACTCTTACTTCTCCTAACAATGTCTACTTTATTCTCATTTTCCTTTTATTGTTGAGATAAACCAGCTCCAAGACCAGCCATCTGCAAATAATACTCAGAATCCTCCCACAGAGTTCCTTGAAAACTAAACTAAAAAATAATAGAAAGCTGTGGGAAATTTTAATGAATTTATTTTTAGGTTAAAATTATAATTTTTACTAGGTCTACACAGTATAATTTATTTTGGGGGAAAAAGAAACCATTTGTGAAACAAGGCAGGATAAAAAGAAAAAGAAAGCAGGGCGGGAGGAGGGTTAATTAACCATCAGATTTAACCTAGTTACCTCACAGGTGATCTATGGGCATCAGATGTGTGTGAAAACACTCTTAAAGTACATAGTACTATGCAAATCCAGTTGTTTTATTAAAAATTCATATTTTTGAGGCTCTTCATTATTAATCAAGTTATTTTTGTTTACATATTTATTTTTGAAAGTCTTTTAAAAACATCCTGGTGACATATTCTACCTGAGTAAATGTAGTACTTCATACCAAACCTCACTGAATCTTCCTTTCTGTGAAAAGAAAAAGAACAGTGTAGTAGGCAGAGTAATGTCCTCCAAAGATGTTCATGTCCATTGAGTATGTTAAGTTACAGAGCGAAGGGAAATTAAAGTTGCAGATGGAATTAATATTGTTACTCAGCAGACCTGTAAAGTAGGGAGAATCTCTAGATTATCCAGGTGTGCTCAATGTAATTACAAGCATTCTTAATAGCGGATGTTGGCGAGGCCCTACAGAGAGAGCAGCGCGAGGGAGTGTTGCTGGCTTTAAAAATGGAAGGAGGCCGGGAGCCAACGAATGTGGCCGGATTCTCAAAGTTGGAGAAGGCAAAGAAGTTAATTCTCCCCTAGAGCCTCCAGAAGGGATGCGACTCTGCCAACACCTTACTTTAGCCCAATGAGACTCATGTTGAACTTCTGACTTCTGGAACGGTAAGATAAAACTTTGTGTTGTTTTAAACCACTGAGTATTTGGTAATTGTTACAAGAGCGATAGAAAACGAACACAAACAGCTTTGGGGCATGAGCGGGCTCCAGTGTCAAAAAGACCTGAGTCTCCATTCCAGACCCATCAACTTCTCTAAACCCTGGTTCCTCATCAGAGAAACGAAGATAGCAATAGTGTTTTCTCCATAGGAATATTGTGAGCATGGAATAAGATAGTTTACATAAAGACTCAAAACGGCCCACAACATGGTAACTTCTCAGTAATCATTAGTTGTTAACTCATCATTTTTCTGTGAACTTCAAGTGTGAATTATTTGTAAAATCAAAGGACTAGTAAAATAAGCTGTACATGTGTTGGGATGAAGCTACAATTTGGAGTCAGAAGAAAGGAGCTAAAGTGCGGGCTCTCCTAGCAGTGTGATCTTGGGCAAATCATTTAATGGCCTTCATCTGGAAACTAAGAAAATTACGGTTGCCTAATCACTACCAAATTAGATACTCAATGTGAAAGCATTTTGGAAATCAAAGTCAAAGTCATGCAGCTGGAATTATTGCACATCTCATAAATCCTTCCCATTAGCTTCTTTTGTTGACATTTATTTTTCTAAATGTGGAATAATAAAGAAAAACTCTTTGGTTACAGCTATTGGAATCTAGCTAGTTGGATTTGGGTTATGATAAATTTTATAGTAGGTAATGAGGTAGCAGAGAGAGAGAACAACGATATTACCCAAACAGGATTTCTTTTTTAATGAAATGTGGGTCATAACCATGTTCTAGAGAGAATCAGAGCAATTTTTCTGAAATCATCATAAAGAACTTGACATTTCTTTCTCTGTACTAACGCTTCTTGCTTATCTCGATCTCAGCTCACATTCATCCTGATTCTTTTGAACAGGCTGTATGTCTAAAGACTAGATTGCCTCTAGTAGGAAACCTAAAATCACATACTCAGAGTAATCCAGAAAGCCTATTCCCTTACTCTCTTTTTCTTCTCCCTAAATTTGATATTCATGTGAAAAGTCCTTGATCAGCTTGGTTGGGTTTCTGATCTAACACCATCTTGGTTCTGGATCTCTCTCTGCCCTCTAGTAGCTTCACTTTCCTCTTTTTCTCGCCTATTTTCTGAAATTCAACTTCTTTCTCCTCTTAGGTCTTCAGTAATACAGATGAATAAAGGCCCACAGTAATAGAACTAAAGTAACAGGATAGAAAATGTAATGCAGGTAAAGTGAGTTAACACAGTATTCCCCAAAGTGTGTAATACAGATCTCTAGCTCTGCAGACTGTTAGTAAGTTATTGTAAAGAGTTTCCTACTTTCATCAATTTGGAGAACGCTGGGTTAAATTTCAACATATTTCATTATTTCAGGTTTTTCCAGCCTTTAACAAGTTAATATGCATGGGGCTATAGCACACAGCTTTTCAGGTTTACCTGGCCAGGAGCTCTTTTTTGAATGTAGAACATTTGGGGGACTGGAATGTTTGGTAAACTTAGGTAAAATCCTGGTTAAATGCCTGCCCTCATATATATATATAGTCCACAGAAGACCATGTAGGGCTGTAGGGGGAGGAAACAACCCAGGAAGTACATTTACCAAAGGAATAAGGTATATTTCAAAGAAGATAAGGAAGCTCCAAAATTATTGTTGGATGTCTCAGGCTAATACAATATTATGCTTGTATATAAAGAAACAATTCCCATTCTAACTCTCTTTGTCTTGGTTGGGAAAGGCCCACTTAATTTCCTCCTGTCCTCTCATACTTTTCCTTTATCCTCCTCAACCCTAAAAACATTATCTTTGCCCAGTTTTCCTCCTTTATCTATTTTCTTCTCTACTACCCTCCCACCCAAGTCAAGAAATAGTGATAATTCTACAAAGCATCTGGGTGTTTATTTTTTTCTCTCTCTCTCAGTGGAGAGATGAATAAGCTATAGCAGAATGCTTTATTGCTATCTCATAACTAAAATGTTTCAAAATCCAGGAATTATTTGCCATTCAGATTTTTCTGGCTTGAGTTTTCCCCACTTTTTTAAAGCCTAACAACTTACTATGATCACACCTTAATTATTCTTACCAGCCAATAATCATGTACTTGAATTTTACTATGATCCTACAGCCTTGGAGTTGGAATTGGAATTTCAGAAGAGACTTGAAATTCCAATTCTGTCTCTTTGATTCTCACATACTGCTCAGTAAGTAGGCATTCCTCATTCATTGAATGAAGACTTATCAGGTGCTGGTGTATGCAAGACTTTGTGCATGGTACTAAGGATTCAAATAGGTAGCTTACAGTTACTGGTGGTAGCAACAGTGGTGGTAGTGATAATGTGGTCTCCCATAAAAGATTTTCCTCCGTTATATAAAGAGCCAGTGAAGTGGAAGTCCCCGCCATTCTAAATGGATGAGCATGGCACCATCCTACAGACAGAGGGTAATTATTATTGTTGGTGAGTGGCTTATTGGACAAATCACTTGTTCTGGATCAGTGGTTCTAAATTCAAGCTTCACAGCAGAGATCTAAAATATTGTTGCCTGGGTCCCACAACAAATCAACTGAAGTGTAATCTCTGAAAGAGATGGGTTCTTGGACATGGTTATTTTATTAAAGGTCCATTGGTGAGTGTAATATGTATCCAGTGTTAAGAACCATTGTCATAGATAGGAGGAGTAAGAAGGAAATTGGGTGCAGTAAGGATATCTACCTCAATAGTAACTGAATTAAGAGGAAGGCCAAGGGAGGAATTATCAACTCTACATAAATTAACTAAAGAGCTCAGAAGTTGAGTGTGCCACTGAATTGTGACCCAGGGTCACGGCACCTACAAAATTACATAAGCCAGATCTCTGATCTCCCAAGAACTCCATTCTCTTAGAGCATGGGGAGGAGGACTGCTGCAAAAGGAATCCCAAATTTCTAGGGAACTCGGCTCACAGGTTACATTTATCAGAGTTAAAATTATAAACATTGCACATGGTCTCAGTACCCAGAGGTAAACATTTACATAACAGATCTTATTAGCAGACAATTGTGAAACCAAATAATGATTTTTCTGCAGAGTTGCACATGTAAGAACAAACACAAATTAAAAATAAGAGGCTTAATTCTCCCTGTTGAAAATGGGGGAAGAGATTTCCCTCCCCTCCCTTTTCACAGAGCATTTGCTTTATAAAACTTATCATTGTAAGTACTTCCTCACTTCTTTGAAATACATATAAATCCTTTTGAAGACTAGATAGGTCTTTTGTCACCTGGCCTCCTGTCATCTTTCTGACCTGGAATGTCTTTCTGAAGAACTGGAGAACTATCTCTCTGAAATGCAAACATCAAGGGAGATAGTACCCCTATCTTCCAGGTTCTGTGGCAGATAGGAATCTAACTTCAGTGGACACTTTGCTCTAAGTTGCAAAATTGCCTCCTGCTATAAAGAAATGAGGTTTGTTTTTTCTCTAGATAAAACCAATTAGCTAATACATATTGTCTCCCCAATTACCAGGTAAAGTTAGGATGAACTATGTACGACAAATGATGATGAGTCCTTTACTTATTTACTTATTATTCATCTTGAAACACGTATGTAGTAGGTTAGTCGGCATGGCTATATAAAGGGATGAGATTTCTTTCTCTCTTTGAAATCTGTTTTTAATTGAAGTATAGTTGATTTACAATATTGTGTTAGTTTCATGAGTTTCATGTATTAGTTTCAATTCAGTTTTTTGCAGATTATATTCTGCCATAAATTATTACAAGATAGTGGGTATAATTCTCTCTTCTCTCTCTTCTCTCTTCTGTACAGCAAATTCTCTCTTCTGTACAGCAAATCCTTCTTGCTTATCTATTTTATATCTAGTACTTTGTATCTGTTCGTCCCATACTCCTAATTTGTCTTCCCCCCCCTTTCATGTTTGGTAACCATATGTTTGTTTTCTATGTCTGTGAATCTGTTTCTGTTTTGTATATACATTCATTTGTATTGTTTTTTAAGATTCCACATATGAATGATATCATACAGTATTTGTCTTCCTCTGTTGGACTTATTTCACTAAGCATAATATTCTCTAGGTTCATCCATGATGATGCAAATGGCAATATGTCATCCCTTTTTTATGGCTGAGTAATATTCCATTGTATATTCCATTGTGTGTGTATGTATATATATATGTGTGTGTGTGTGTACATACATACACACATACCACATCTTCTTAAGCCAGTCATCTGTTTACGAGCACTTGGGTTGCTTCCATGTCTTGGCTACTGTAAATAGTGCTGCTATGAACACTGGGGTCCATGTATCTTTTTGACTGTGCTCTAATTTTTTTCTAGATATATACCAAGATGTGGAATTGCTGGCTCATATATTAGTTCTATTTTCAGTTTTTTTTCTTTTTTTTTTTTAGGAGACTCCATACTGTTTTTCATAGTAGCTGCACCAATTTACATTCCCACCAACAGTGTACAAGAGTTCCCTTTCTCCACATCCTCTCCAGTATTTGTTATTTGTAGACGTTTTGATGATAGCCATTCTGAGTTGCGAGGTGATACCTCATTGTGGTTTCGATTTGCATTTCTCTAATAATTAGTGATGTTAAGTATCTTTTCCTATGCCTGTTAACCATCTGTATCTCTTTGGAAAGATGTCTATTCTTCTGTCCACTTTTTGATTGGATTGTTTTTTTGATATTAAATTGTATGAGCTCTTTATAAGTTTTGGGTATTAACCTCTTGTTGGTTGCATCCTCTGCAAATATTTTCTTCCATTCCATAGGTTGTCTTTTTGTTTGTTGATGGTGTCCTTTGCTGTGCAAAAGCTTTTAAGTTTAATTAGGTCCCATTTGTTTATTTTTACTTTTTATTTTGCCTTGGGAGACTGATCTGATAAAATATTGCTACAATTTATGTCAAAGAGTCTTTTGCCTATGTTCTCTTCTAGGAGTTTTATGGTGTCTTGTCCTACATTTAAATCTCTAAACCATTTTTAGTTTAGTTTTTTTTTTTTTAATATGGTGTAAGGGAATGTTCTAATTTCACTGTTTTACAAGTAGCTGTCCAACTCCCAGAACCAATTGTTGAAGAAACTGTCTTTTCCCCATTGTATATCCTTGCCTCCTTTGTCAAAGAATAATGACTATAGGTGTATGGGCTCTCTATTCTGTTCCATTGATCCATGTATCTGTTTGTGTGCCAATACAATGCTTTTCTTAGTGTAGCTTTGTAGTAGAGTCTGAAGTCTGGAGGGTAATATCTCCAACTTTGTTTTTTCTCAGGATTCTTTGGCAATTCAGGGGTTTTTATGGTTCCATATAAATTTTAGGATTATTCTTATTCTGTGAAAAATGTCCTGGATATTTTGATAGGGATTGCTTTAAATCTATAGATGGCTTTGGGTAGTACAGCCATTTTAATAATATTGATTCTTCCAATCCAAGAGCATGGGCTATCTTTCCATTTCTTTGAATCATTTTCAATTTTATCAATGTTTTGTAGTTTTCAGTGTATAAGTCTTTCATCCCTTTGGTTAAGTTTATTACTAGATTTTTTTTTTGATGAGACTTTAAATGATATTTTTTTACTTTCTCCTTCTGATATTTTATTAGTAGTATATAGAAATGAGACAGATTTCTGTACATTAATCTTGTATCCTGCTACCTTGCTGAATTCATTTACTAGCTCTAATAGTTTTTGGGTGGAGACTTTAGGATTCTCTATGTATAGTATCATGTCATCTGCAAATAGTGACAGTTTTACCTCTTCTCTTCCAACATAGATACATTTAATTTTCTGATTGTTGTGGCTAGGATTTATAATACTGTGTTAAATAGAAGCAGTGAGAGTGGACATCCTTACCTTGTTCTTTGATCTAGCAGGAAGGCTCTCAGCTTCTCACCATTGTGTATTTCATTGACTGTGGATTGACATAAATGGCCTTTATTATGTTGAGATATGTTCCCTCTCTACACATATTGAGAGTCTTTATCATGAATGGGTGTTGAATTTTTGTCAAATCCTTTGTTTTGCATATATTGAGATGATCAAGTGGTTTTTGTTTTTCCTTTTGTTAATATGCTGTATCACATTGATTTGCGTATATTGAACCATCATGTGACCCTGGAATAAATCCAACTTGATCATGGTGTATGGTCCTTCTTATGTATTGCTGGATTCGGTTTGCTAATATTTTGCTGAGGATTTTTTTTTTTTTTTTTTTTTTTTGTGGTACGCGGGCCTCTCACTGTTGTGGCCTCTCCTGTTGCGGAGCACAGGCTCCGGACACGCAGGCTCAGCGGCCATGGCTCATGGGCCCAGTCACTCCACAGCATGTGTGATCCTCCCGGACTGGGGCATGAACCCGTGTCCCCTGCATCGGCAGGCAGACTCTCAACTGCTGCACCACCAGGGAAGCCCTGTTGAGGATTTTTGAATCTATATTCATCAAAGATATTGGCCTATAATTTTCTTTTTTTGTAATGTCTTTATCTGGTTTTGATGTCAAGGTAATTGTGGCCTCATAGAATGAATTTGAATTTGGGCATAGTTTGAGAAGAATAGGTACAAGTTCTTTATATGTTTGGCATAATTTCCCAGTAAAGCCATTGGTCCTAGACTTTTGTTGCAGGGAGTTTTTTGAATTACGGATTCTATTTCACTTCTGGTGATCAGTCTGCTCAAATTATCTGTTTCTTTTTGACTCAGTCTTGGCAGGCTGTGTGTTTCTAGACATGTGTCCATTCCTTCTAGGTTGTCCAATTTGTTGGCATATAACTGTTCATACTATTTTCTTATAATTTTTTGTATCTCTGTTGTATTGGTTGTTTCTCCTCTTCATTTTGAATTTTATCTGGGTCCTCTCTCTTTTCTTCTTTGTGAGCCTGGCTAGAAGTTTGTCGATTTTTATTTATCTTTTTTAAAAAACCCAGCTTCTGGCTTCATTGATCTTCTCTATTGTTTTTTCAATCTCTGTTCTTTTTCCTGTCTGATCTTTGTTATTTTATTCTGCTGAGTTTTGGCTTTATTTTTTCTAATTTGTTTAGGTGGTAGCTCATGTTGTTTTGAGATTTTTCTTGTTTCTTGAGGAAGGCCTGTATCACTATGAACTTCCACCTTACAGATGCTTTTGCTGCATCCCATAGATCTTGTAAAGTTGTGCTGTCATGTTTGTTTGTCTCGGCATATTCTGATTTCTTCCTTGATTTTATTGTTGATCCACTGTTTTTTTTAGTCTCCATGTGTTTGTTTTTTTCTCATTTTTCTTTCTGTAATTGACTTCTAGCTTTATACCACTGTGGTTGGAAAAGATCCTTGATATAATTTCTAGCCTCTTAAACTTGTTGAGGCTTTATGACCTAATATGTGGACCATCCTGGAGAATGTTCCACGTGTGCTTGAAAAGAATGCATAATCTGCTTTTTGGGAGATGTAGCATCCTTTAATTAGATAACATTTAAATCCAATGATTCTGCTGTATCTTTTAGGACCTTATTTGCCTTACTGATTTTCTGTCTGGATGATCTCTTCACTGATGTCACTGGGGTGTTAAAAGGTTTCCTACTATTATTGTACTATTATCAGTTTCTCTTTTTCTGTCTCAGTATTTGCTTTATGTATTTAGATACTCCTGTATCCAGGCATGTATGTTTTTTTTAATTGAAATATAGTTGACTTACAGTGTTGTGTTAATTTCTGCTATACAGCAAAGTGATTCAGTTATACAGATATATACATTCTTTTTTATATTCTTGTCTATTATATACTTTTCCATTATGGTTTATCACAGGATACTGAATATACTTCCCTGTGCTATACAGTAGGACCTTGCTGTTTATCCATTCTATAGGGAACAGTTTGTATCTGCTAACCCCAAACTCCCAGTCCATCACCCCCTACCCTACCTCTCCTGTGGCAACCACAAGTCTGTTCTCTATGTCTGTGAGTCTGTTTCTGTTTTATAGATAGGTTCATTTGTATCATATTTTAGATTCCACATATAAGTGATATCATATGGTATTTGTCTTTCTCTTTCTGTCTTACTTCACTTAGTATGATAATTTCTAGTTCCATCCATGTTGCTGCAAATGGCATTATTTCATTCCTTTTTATGGCTGACTAGTACTCCATTGTATATATGTACCACATCTTCCCTATCCATTCATCTGTTGGTAGACATTTAGGTTGTTTCCATGTCTTGGCTATTGTGAATAGTGCTGCTATGAACATAGGGGTGCATGTATCTTTTTGAATTATACTTTTGTCCAGATATACGCCCAGGAGTGGGATTGCTGGATTATAAGGTAATTCTATTTTTAGTTTTTTGAGGAAGCTCCATACTGTTTTCCATAGTGGCTGCACCAATTTACATGCCCACCAGCATTGTAGTAGGGTCTCCTTTTCTCCACACCCTCTCTAGCACTTATTTGTAGACTTTTTAATGATGGCCATTCTGACTGGTGTGAGGTAGTACCTCATTGTAGTTTTGATTGGCATTTCTCTAATAATTAGCTATGTTGAGCATCTTTTCATGTGCTTATTGGCCATCTGTGTGTCTTCTTTGGAGAAATTTCTATTTACATCTTCTGCTTATTTTTCTATTGGGTTGTTTTTTTGTTGAGTTGTATGAGCTGTTTGTATATTTTGGAAATTAAGCCTTTGTCAAATCATTTGCAAATATTTTCTCCCATTCTGTAGGTTGTCTTTTCGTTTACAGTTTCCTTTGCAGTGCAAAAACTTGTAACTTTGATTAGGTCCCATTTGTCTTATTTTTATTCTTATTTCTATTGTCTTGGAGGACTGACCTAAGAAAACATTGGTATGATTTATGTCAAAGAATGGTTTACCTGTGATCTCTTCTAGTAGTTTTATGGTGTCATGTCTTATGTTTACATCTTTAAGGCCTTTTTGAGTTTACTTTGTGTATGGTGTGAGGGTGTGTTCTAACTTCATTGATTGACATAACAGCTTCCCAACTTTCCCAGCACCACTTGCTGAAGAGACTGTCTCTTTCCCATTGTATGTTCTTGTTGAGCGTGTATGCTAACGAGTATAATATCCTCTTCCTGTATTGATCCCTTTGTCATTATATAATGCCTTTCTTTGTCTTTTTTTATAGCATTTGTTTTGAAGTCCATTTTGTCTGATATGAGTATTGCTACCCCCTGCTTTCTTGTCATTTCCGTTTGCATGAGACCTTTTCCATCTCCTCACTTTGTCTGTGTGTCTTTCACCCTTGTAGGCATCATATTAAAGGTTTTTTTTTTTTTTATCCAATTGGCCACTCTGTCTTTTGATCAGAGCATTTAGTCCATTGAAATTTGAAGTAATTATTGTTAAGTATGTACTTATTGCCATTTTATTCCTTGTTTTCCAGTTGTTTTTGTAGCTCTTCTTTGTTCATTTCTTTTCGTTTTTATGTTGTGGTTTGATTTTCTTTAATAGTATGCTTGAGTTCCTTTCTTTTTGGTTTTTGTAAATCTGTTGTAGGTTTTTGATTTGTGGTTACCCTTGTGTTCATGGATGTTGACCCATAACTACACCTACTTGCTGTAAACTGATAATCATTTAAGTTCAAACACATTCTAAAAGATCTATAGTTTTTACTCCCCTCCCCCACATTTTGTGTTTTTTGATGTCCTATATTTCATCTTCATGTCTGTCCTTTTAATATTTACTATAGTTGCTTTAACAATTTTTGTTTGTTTTTTAATCTACCTACTGGCTTACCTAAATGATCTTTAATCCTTACTATATATTTACCTTTTCTATTGGGATCTTTCCCTTTCCTATAAATTCTTCTTTTCAATTTAGAGAAAACCCTTCAACGTTTCTTTTAAAATAGATTTTAATATTCTTAATTCTCTTTGTTTTTGCTTGCCAGAGAAATTCTTTCTCTCTCCTTCTATTCTAAATGATGGTCTTGCTGGGTAGACTATCCTAGGTTGCAGGCTTTTCCCCTTCAGGACTTTTCAAGCCAGAAAGGAGTGACATGATATATTTAAACTTTCTGCAGAGAAATCAGCTGACAACCTTATGGGGGTTCTCTTGTAACTAACCCTTTTTTTCTCTTGCTGCATTTAGAATCCTTTCTTTATCTTTAACTTTTGCCATCTTAATTATGCTATGTCTTGGTGTGGTTCTGTTTGAGTTCATTTTGTTTGAGACCCTCTGTGCTTCCTGTACCTGGATATCTGTTGCCTTCTTTAGGTTTGGGAAGTTTTCAGCCATAACTTCTTTAAACACATTTTTGATCCCTTTCTCTCTCTCTTCTCCTTCTGGAACATCTATTATGTGTAAATTGGCACATTTTATATTTTCCCATAGATCTTGTATGTTGCTTTCATTTTCTTTTCATTTGCTTTTCTGTGTGCTGTTCTAATTCGGTGATTTCCATTATTCTATCTTTCAAATCGCTTATATGTTCTTCTGTATCATTTAGTCAGCTATTCATTGCTTCTAGATTGCTTTTTACCTCAGAAATTGAGTTATCTATTTTTGATTGGGTCATCTTTATAGTTTCTACTTCCTTGTTACAATGATCTACATTTATATCGATAATCTAATTCAATTAGCATTTTTATTATCTCCTTTTAAAACTCATTGTCTGGTAGACTGATCTGTATCATTATTTAGACTTTCAGGGTTTTTCTCTTGCTCTTTAATTGGGAGTAGTTTTTCCACTTTTTCACTTAACTTTCTCTGTCTCTATGAATTTAGAAGAAACGCTTATCTGTTGTGGTATTGAAAGGGTGTTTTTATGTGGGAGTGTCCCTGTGTAGATTGTGTGTATCCAGTGTCTTTGGCGTGAAGGCTTGTTTTGAGGTGGATGACAGCCACATTTTTCCCCAGGTGTACTGACCACTATCACCTTGATAGGGAGTGCAGTTTGGGTTAGGGGAGCTAATGCCTGCACAGAGTGTGAGGCAGGACTTCCTCTCTGCTCCTTGGACATCACCACCCTGTCAAGGTATTGGGTCTGCTCCACAGTTGCTGGAGCAGAAGCCCTGAGGGTTGAGCTTGAGCAAGCTCTGTTTCCCTTGAATGTGTTCTTTGCCCCTAAGGACAGGAGTGCTGAAGTGAGGCTCTTGCACTCACACAGGTCTGCTGCACTGCCCATGTAGGAATTCATGGCTCTGCTCAGACATAGCACAAGGTGGCGTCTCTTCCCCTCTTGTGGTTGTCCCAAGGCTGTGGCACAGAGTGAGTTGGACCAGTGTGTCATCTAAGCTGGGGCTAGAGGTTGGAGCTTTGTGGCTGCAGGAACTGAAGCAGCTGTGCTGCCATCATAAATCTGGGTTTCCCCTGTGGTGCTGATTTGAGCTAGTGCCAACACTGGCTGCTGCTGCCCCACCTGAACCACATCCCAGGCCCCCAACCCACCTGTGTCCCTAGACAGTCTTTTCCCCAGACCCAGCTCACCCAGATCTCATGCCAAGCTGTGGTGTGGAGTAAGCAGGTCCAGGGTGTTTGCCTCGCTCAGTTTGGGGCATACAGTGAGGTAGCAGCTGCCAGTGCAGAGTTCCCTCTGCCCTGTTTGTTGGCAAGCCTGCACCCATACACTCTTCATGAGTGGGTCTAGTTTCTCCAGCCCTTCTACCTGTCCCAGCAGTTCTCCCAGCAGCCAGGGGGACTTGTCTTCTCCATGGAGGACTCCAGGACTGGGGCACCCAGTGTATGGCTCAACCTGCTTGCTCCCCAGTGTGAAGGTGACCCATGCAGACCTTTTCTTCCTTGCAAAGCCCTCCCAGGGATAGAGGTCCCAATGCCATCCATTTTTTTCCATCCTACCCAGTTACATGGAAATCTTTCTTACAGCTTTTGTTGCATAGGAGTCCTTTGGCCAGTTTCCAGTTTTCCTTGAGAATTGTTCCCCATGTAGATGTATTTTTGATGTGTCTGTGGTGGGGAGGTGAGCTCTGCATGCTCCTACTCTGCCATCTTGATCCCTCCTGTCTTTGCAATCTCTTATCAAATTGTCTGTGACATGCATCATATTGTGGTTTAATGCTTGTGGTTTAATGCTTATTCAGTAAGTTTTCTACTACCATTGTGGAGAATTTTTCTGGGTTGGGAAATGATTTTGTTTTAATTAATAAAAATTTCCCCAACACACAAGAGAGTAAAAATTATTCTCAATTTGTTTTTTTATCTCAGACTATCATCAGATACAAATAATTAAGATATTATAGTCAGATTTCAGATACAAATAATTGAGATATTAGTCAGATTTCAAATTCTCTCCAATGTTCACAGATCAGACTGAAAGTTTTTTAAAATTTGAGTTATAATCTTGGTTTTTAATCTAAGAAAAATTGCAAGAATTCTCAAAATAATATCTGCTGCTTTCTGGAAAAAAAAAGTGTCCATTTTGGCAACTTATAGAGCTCATATCGCTCTGAGTACTGGCAACCAACTGGTCAAGAAAATTAGAAATTTAGAAAAAATGTTGAAATTCGTTTCTGCTTAGTACCTACTTTTACTCAAGGCATTCCAAGGCAAAGATGGTCACTGGCAGCACTGAAAAGCAAGTTGCTTCAGGGAAAACATTTTCTTTCTTCCCCTGCTAAATGCCTTCATCTCTAGTCCCGTTTCATTTACACTATTTTCATTTACACAGTTTTGTGTAAATGAAATTCTAGTCCCATTTCATTTACACATTTTCATTTACACAATTTTGTGGCAGTGAAAGTGTCATTCAACAAGTGTAAAGTACTTGTTTCTGAAGAAAAGCTTACTTTGTTTAACAAGTACAGAAAACTAGAGGGAATCCATTGTTAGCTCATTATGATGAGGGTTTGGAGGAATCACAGGTCCCATTACGTCCTGTAGCAACAGAGCGACCACAACAGAAATGTACAATCTTCCTCCCAAAAGGAAAGGGCACTGCTGTTATCACAGCACCATTTATGCAAGTAACCCTTGGGTCCCCAGGCTGATCAGAGGGATGGTTAACTAGAAGGAGGAGCGGGAAGACAGAGGACTAGTGCAAACAAACTCTCACAGGTGATCAAATCAAGGAAAACTGAACTAGTCCAGAAGACATTTTTCAGGGTCTGGGACCCGGTAGTTGTAGAACAGAAGTGAGGAGGGAGGTCAGGATGATGTTAGATGGTATCAGGCAGTAACTCAAATGAGCTGGAGCACATCCACTTAGCGCAGTTCCTGGGATGTAGAAAGTGCTTAATGAATATTAGTTGAGGAATTAAATGAATAAAGCTGTCTTTCTTTCCTGTACAACTTGTACGGTGCGTGGCAATCTTGTTTAAATTCATAAGGACAAAGTGAACACAAAATATTTGTATTAACTCAGTCTGTGGGGCGGCTCTTATTTGTCGCCCAACATCAGTGTAGACTTGAAACTTTCACTGAGTGCTGAAACTCACTTCCCCTACGTTCTTATCATAAGGGAAATTATCTTGTGTAGGTAAGAAATTCTCTGGAAATGTGATCCAACGATTATTTAAGGGAGCACGCATACCTTATCATTCACCTACTATCCACCGATGGATCCGAATTTAGCTCCAGTTTGCTGCTCCCTCCCAGCAGCTTTCAAAATCAGTCAGAAACAGTTATCCATTTTCTTTTATAAACTAATAGCTTCCTTGTCTCAAGAGTTAAATAAAAAGTGTAATACATTAAATGTTTAACAGAAATGTTAGAAATGCTGCTTGATCTATATTTAAAGTGAAAGCATAAAAACTACACCTTTGATGCAGATATTGATCATTAGAAAAAAGTTCTAAATTAAGAATATAGATCATGTCACCTTTTCCTAGATCTCATTCTGACTCAGAGTCTGAAGAAATTCTCCTACCATAGAATTCTCCATCTTTTAGATGATAGAACCATACACAGGAAAAACTGACAGCAGCACCAACTGGTTCTGCAGCAAAATCATAGGAAGCTTGATTAATATGAACTATCCAGTTGATAACGGCTGAAAAAAATGTATGGGCATTGTGATATCTCATGAGATTAACTCAGTAATATCCTCTCCGAGTAGATCTGTACCTTTTTTGATATTTGTAGTTTTACATGGTAATGAAATCTCAGTATAAAAACGAACAGAGAAAAGATTAGCTTTGAAAAACAGCAATTCCAGGACAGCAGACAGGCTGTCGGCAGCAGCCGGTGTCATTGCCCCATCGTTCCTCAGAAGAACCTCAGGACCGTGCCAGTGAGAAAGCTGTTCCCTGACTCCTAATGGCCTCTGAAGCCCTCACATAAACCCTGGGTGGCTGCCTAGGCTTGCAGCCTGGGTGGAGAGAGAGAGAGAGATCTTAACAGAACGGGATCTGAAGAGTTTGATTCAGAAGCTTGCATCCCCACAGTGACTCACTGGTAAAGTTCTGAGGAATCACAATTCAAAAGGACTTTTTGATTGATTACATTTACAGGGATGACTGAGCTCAAAATGCATTTACTAAATAAATTTGGAAATTAGGAATGAGGCATTTAATTTGTGCCAGGATGAAAAGCCTTTGCATTTGACAAGTGGGAGTGGATATTTATTTTTTTTAATATCTTGAACTCACTAGTATAGATATACAAATGCTCTGACAATGTTTTAAGAGTTAAAATTCACTTAACACCTATACCTCAAAAGTACTATGTATAATTTACCTGTCAAAAATAAATTTCCCCCAAATCTAGTCTTCATTCTTCTAGAGGAGAGAATAGAAACACCAGGGGTGCTTCCTCCTGGGGTGTGGGGTATGGGCTGGGGAACACCAAGGCAAAAGCAAAAGAATAGGTATCAAAATTTCTGCTTAATAATTCTTATGGTAAATATTTTTCCTATTAAAATGTTATTCAAAATCACACTAATAACACTACCACAGTCCACCAATTCACCCAACTAGATAATTATGTTATTGCAGTGTTTAATTTTTTTAGCGATGAGCAATGATAGTATTACATTCTGTACATAGCTATTCTAACACATACATGTCATTTCATCACCCTTATACTGCCAATAATGCAAGACCAAGCCCCCCTACCCCTGATCCTTCAGTTTCCTATTACCTTAGGCAACCCAACAGAGGTGATATTATTTCAGGACATATCTGAAAATAACTTCTTTAAAAAAAATTTCTTTTATATAACCAACCACCTGCATGGCAGGAAAATCACAGGAAGCAAATAACCATCCCTGCATGAGTCACTGTTGCCAGCAATCTCACAAGGTAATGAAACCAATTCCACACTTTGCTGGTAGTCTGTAACTGGAGGGTAAAAACCAAAGGGTTTTGATCATCCTGAAAGTGAAGCCTAGAACAATTCCTGGATTTAAACAAAGAAGAAAGGCAGAGTTTCCCGAGTTCATTGTTCTCAGCTATTTAATTGTCCTCCTGATTCAGTGTTCATCTAAGTGCGTAAAACACTACTGGACTTCTAGAGACCAAACTGAGCTCAAATGAAGAAAATCATGACCAAGGAGGGAAAGTCTATAATCAGGGCTGCAGGAAGCTGCAACCTAGAAATGAGTTCTGATAAACAAGTTCTTCCAAAGGCCTAAAGGAGTCTCCTGATAATTCTTTCACTGAGTAAATCAGAGTTCTGTTCAACTGCTGGGATCTTGGAAAATTCAAACCCTGTCTACATAGATGGTAATCAGGCTGCAACACCTTGAAATACCAAGCGAGATACATAATTCTGGTGAGATTATGAATGGGATAAGAAATCTCTTCCCCCGATGGGCTGGGTAGACCAGGATACATCCAGACATAAACAAGTAGCCTAGTCAGTGCTTACATTCTGTTTTCCCAAAGCCAAATCCAATGAGAGAATTGGTAGAATGAAGTTTCTCTCTTGAAGTCAAGTTTAAGCATTTCAGACAAGATTCAATAAAAATTTTTAATCTAATTTTTGTCAGCAAAGCCATAGAAATCAGCACAAGCCCTGAAAAATTGAAGAGGCACTGTTTTTTATTGAATCCATAAATCTAAGAACTTAGCACTTAAAAATTTTAACTGTTTCTTTTTTAAAAAGTAGTGTAATAACAGGGAAATTGAGCCCAAGGGTCTAAGAGCCTTATTCAAATTCCAAAAGCAAGAAGTATTTGGGAAAATAATGTTGCCTAAATAAACTTGACTAAAATATCTGAATCCAAACCTAACAATTGAATGTATCTTGTTTCAATGGGTTTTGGTTTGGATTTTGATTCCCTTATTATGTGTTCTAAAACCCCAGTGAGAGTCACAGCAAGAAGAAGGTGCTTTGAAATCCATTTATTTTTCAAGTGAAACCCTTAGAGACAGACTTGGAAATTTGGCAGGGAAGTTGGCAGAAAGGCACAAAGGGAGAATTTGGAGGTGGCAGCATTCAGAATTCTCTCCTCACTAACAAGTTTTTTGATCACTTTAATTTTTATTTATATAGAGTTGCCATCTGACTTCCAATTACAAACCAAGAAGAATATGTATCAATATATAGTTCTTCCTGTTCTATAAACCACAGCATCATGTGCCTTATTTTATTCCAGGAACAATGTCTTGTTTGCTTCCCAGGAAAGCTACCTGAAGTGTGATGTGGCAGAAAGCACATTGTGTTTTTAGTGGCGATTCAAGTTATAAAATTTGTTCTGCCATCCACATCTATGTTCTTACAACTCCAAGTGTGGTCCACTGAGCATCGGAATTGAAACCACAGGCAAAATCTCATGTTCCACTCAGACCCACTGAATCAGAATCTGCGTTTTAACCAGCTCCCCAGGTATTCATATGTACATTAAAGTGTGGGAGACATTGTTCTATATAACTTAGGCACACTAATCCCTTCTGTATTTCATTTCCCCTATTGGTAAAATGAAAAAGACTTAAGTAGCCACTAAGGTGCTGTGCGCAATTTGATTTACAGCACAGGCAAGCTGGAAAACCCCCTTTCTTGGATATCATTTTGAGTTCCTGTAGTTCTTCCAAGCAAACACCATCTACATACGGAGACTGAGATTTAATGAGCCTTTGCTGCCTCTAAGTTTATTTCTTTACTGAAGCTTTAAATCAAGCCAAATGTTTATCTTTATCTTAGCCTCAAATAGAACACATTAAAGAGTAAAGGGGAAAGAGAACGGGGGATCTAACATATCTTGAACCTTAATAAACACTTTAAACTTACATCCACTTTAATTCTGTGAAGTAGGATTCTCTAAAATGTTACAGATGAGAAAACAATCTCAGAAACCTTAGATAACTTGTTATGTGTCACAAAGTCAAATGACACGACCAGGATTCTAGCTGAAGTATCTCTCATTCCAAATCCCCTGAAAAACAGAGTTGCATCGTAATGTGCAGACAAATTCAGTGCTATCAACTGCTTTTATTATTTCTGGTTTCCTGTGTAACTAAGTCACACTGAGGTCATCTAAATCCTCAATAACAAAAATGACACCAAAATTACACACCTGCTTTGCTTCACCTTCCTCCAAACCACCTACTCTAATGATACATTGGTAAGTCTGGATTTCGAACACAGTTTTAATATGCAATTGGATCACCCTTTTTCTGAGTGGATTAATGGATTAAATACTTGGTGTATTTAATCCATTAATATTTATTGTGATTACTGATTTATTTAGAGTCATTTATACTATATCATTTTGTGTTTTCTTTTTTCCATATTTTATCTTTTGTCCCTTTCTTTTCCAGCCTATTGTTTGATAACATTTATTTGCTCTCATTCCCTCTTTTCCTCTCTGCCAGCTTGTATTCCTATTCTTTTAGCATCAATATTAAAATTTTTAACAATCCTACTTAATTTCATATTTTTCTAACAAAGCCTAAAGTTTTCACTATTTCTCTTACTCCTAAAATATCTTAGCATGTTTTACCCTCCAAACACCAGCCCTCCCTTTTTCTAGGGTATTATAATTTCCATTAGTTCTAAGATAATTGGCAGCTCAGAATCACTGTTCTTGGAGTTAAAACTGATCAGGCATCAAAGTTAGTATATGGCTTGAGCCATATCCAGCTTTCTTTGCTTCCTCCTACCATGCTCCTGAGCAGTACACTATGGGCTCCAGCCCCTGAGAATGATTTTGAATTTTTTTCTTACTTCAGCTCCTGACTAGAGTATGGAAAGCTTAGGTCCTGTTTCCCCATAGAGATGGAGATCTCAGCTGCCTCTGTGTTTTCATCCTGTAATGTAGTAGATCTCCAGCTTCGGCCTCCCTAATTGCAATTTTTAGAAAAAAATTTTTGGTCCATAAGAGATATTTATGTTCCAGAACAATGACTCTATAAATATTATTTATATTATATTTATATTATTTATAGATATTATTGCCATATATTTATAGTTGGGAGGAGACAGTTTTATACAGAAACTTACAGCCCCATTTTGACAGAATACTACCTCTCTAGGAATCTGAGTTTTTACCCCAAGGAGTGAAGTGGAACCACAATTAGAATCCATTGAGAATTAATTCATTTTTTATGTGATAATCATATTTAAACAAAAAATTGTTTTTCAGAAATCTTGCAAATCAAAGCCACAGAGCATTAATAGTCATTGCTAACAAAAATGCCCCCCAAGAAATAATTTATGATGAGTTTGAGACAAACTAGACTGACTTTAAGTCAAATGATGAGGATAGCAAAGCTGATTGTCTTCTCCAACTAGCCTGTTCTGCCACTTTTCTTCACCTATCACCTCATGTCCACCACTTTCTCCAGCTCACATGTCCCAAGTGATCATCTCCTCTTTGTCTCTTCCCCTTTGGAAAACTCGAAAGGATTTAAAATCTGTAATTTGAAATTCTCAACTTATTAATAGGGCATATTTTAATGAGTGAATTTCAGATATTGTATTAACTTATTTGAATAGTGAACTTTTTGTAGCTAATAAGAAATAAAAGATTTTGTTTTGTCACCTACAAATTGGTACTTGTCATTGGCACTTGCCATCTACCTGTACAGGATTAAATCATGAGCCGCTGTAGCTGCCGGCCTTCAATACCCACTGAAAGGAGTTCAGGGTGGAGATCAGGAATGAGGTGCTCTTTGCTCTGGGAAAAACTGGCAGAACAAGTCTTCAGATAGTTACATATTTTCAGGAGAGGATTTTATGAGCCCAATTCTTGCATCCCCTCGTATCTAGAAAAGCACTAAAATCCTTCACGATGACATCTGTTCCTCATGACTAGCAGTAACTTTTACAAGATTAACAGAAACATTCTGCAAAAAATATGTGCTCGATTGCATGTACTCCCCTTTCTCCAAAAGCACATATATACTGACCTTCCCCCCTACCTCTCTGAAGCAGTTTCTCAGAGCTATCTGAAATACTGTCTCCCAACTATAGTCCTCATTTTGTCCCAAATAAAGCTTAACTCACAACTGTCATATTGTGCTTTCTTTTTTCAGTTGACAGTTTCCTGTTAAGGAGTTTGTTAGTAAACAAGCTAAGTTGTTATTTGTTCATTTGGAGCAGAAAGGCCTTAATTTCACGTTAAGCCAATTTATTGGGCAAGCCATGAAAACACAACAGAGTTGAGAGAGGACCAGAAAGCATAGACTATGATCTGTGAGCCCCAAATCAGGAGTTAGAAAATTATGCCTGCAGGCCAAACCCAGCCCAATGCCTGATTTTGTAGATAAAATTTAATTGTACCACTTACATATAGTCTATGGCTGTTTTCACAGGAGCAGAGTTGAGAATTTTCTACAGAGACTGTATGGCCTGCAAAACTGAAAGTAATTACTATAGGGCCCTTTATAGAAAAAGTTTGCTGACCCCTGCCCTAGATAGTCTCCCTACTTTCTTGAAGAAAAATTAGTAACTGCCTGGCCACCAAAGGGAGGTCTGAGAATCTTTCATAAAAGAAGAACTTAGATCCATGATGTTACACCAGCTTCTGAAAGAGATGGGTCTCCCTTGCCCTAATTCTGCTCTCCCCAGTCATCCCTCTATATGTGTGCACACCCACTTCCCTGTCAAACTCTTTTTCTTCTTCCAGCTCAGCCTCTCTTTCCCTCTATACCAAAATCTTAGTGCCCAGTTGCACTGGGCACTATGTTATATCATCCTTTCATTTTCCCAACATTTAATCAGGTTGTACCATAACCTTTTTCATCTGCCATAACCCTTTGCTCCATGTGTAACCGGCCAGTCTCCCTCTGATATGTCTTGTACATCCTATATTTTTCTAGTTTCACAGCATTTTAGGTTCACTCATTCATCCAGTCTTTCAAACAAAACAACACATTCTTGCAGCACCTACTGTGTGTACCGTGGATACTGCAAAACACAGGGAGACAAAGGAGCACATGGTCCAGGAAGAAAAGCAAACAGATAAACCAAGCACATGCAATAAACTGTTACAATTGAGTTTCACTGGGGACAAGAAAGAATACGGAATCAATTCTCCCTTGGAGGAAATGAGGAAACCTGTGAGACACAAAATCTGTGAGGAGGCTTCTTTTTGTTAATAAATATGACTATGTACGTCCTAAAAGCCCTATGAAAGCTAAGATTTTTATGAATTTGGTGTATTAAAATTCCTCAAAAAATTAAAAGTTATTTTAAGAGAAGAATGTATCACAAATATGCTTTTCTCAAATGCTTTAAAGTAGTTAAAAAAGACAAGTGAGGCAACATGAAGTTAATATAAATAGAACATGATTGATCTCCTGCCCTTAGGAATTCATTAACTCTCCCTGATTGAATTTGAATAAATCAGAATATATAGTTACCTTCAGTGGAGTTGGTGCTGGAGTACAGGCTCCAAGAGCAACTGACAAAGGATTCTTCAGATAAAAAAAAAAAAATCCCTAAAAGAAACAATGAGTCAAATAGAGAGGCAAGTAGTTGGATAGGAAATTTATATTGGTTTCTGATAACAAAGAGAAAAAGGAGGAGAAAGTAAGCAAGCGGAGGGAGGGAGAAATATCTTCCCCACTGATTTGGAAACTCTGCTGGAAGATCAGAATTTCTAAACATCAGTTCTCAATTTGACAAAAGAGACACAGTCAAACTGTCTTGATTTGGAAATTGATCAAGCCAACCAGACTAGACCATTTCCAATGTGTTCTGTCCAATGGGACAGGAGCCAAAGCTGCCCAGCCACTTATTCCTCTGGAGAAAGGTTGGCTTTCTCCTTGCAGGCTGCTCTAGTGGAGAATGGGTGATAAAATCTAGTTACAACACAGGTTTAAAAAAAAAAAATAGGATTAAAGCTGAGATTTGAAGAATGGGCTACTTTGAAAGAACCTAAATTCCAAGCTCAGAAAGTTTTTGAGTGTGACTAAAACTGTTCGGAACGTTGTATCATCCCTCCACCCCAACCCCCGAAGGGTGTCCGACCCTTGTATCTATAGGAAGGTTGAACTACTTAACCTTTTGTGGTTATTGTAACTCTGGGGTTTTATCCAGTGGTTGCATTTTATGAGTCTATGAAAGCCTGTAAGCCAGAATCTAGTGCAGAAAAGGTATTCAGTGTGGGTCTGTACAAAGAATAAGTGGAGTAATATGGATGAAGAGACAGGAGGAAGGAAGAAATAAGGAAGATGAAGAAAGGACCCAGTTTGTTATTTCAAGGCAGTCAAACAGATCTGCCTTGAATGGATATGCATTCACTAGTATGTAACTTTGAGGAAAATTACTTAACCTCCCTGAGTCTTGATTTCTCTTTTGTAAGATTGGGACAATACCACTCTCATTGGGCTGATTTGAGGAATAAGTGAATTGCATGTAAAATGTATATCATACTTCATAGTAGATAGTAAGCATTCTATCGGTACCATTTCACTTCTTGACAATCTTGTTGTCATTCTTGTTATCCATATCAAAATGTGGTATTTGAAAGAATTCTAGAAATATAAAAGTATGGTAAACTGAATTCCATCCACCAGCATGAAAGCTATGAGGACACCTCTAAGTAGAAGTCAATGTAGAGGTGTAGACATCTAAGGAATTTTATTTTTCTGCAGTTAACTTTTATACTAAGAGCCTACATGGCCTCTTTCGTATTTTCCTATTTTAGCCACTGAGAGTTCTGAGATTTTAAGGTGACATAGATGCAGGGAAGCCTGTGATTTCTTTTGTTATTATTGGTATCTCTTCAGTCTGTTGGCAGCTAAGGAAGGCAGTAAGCCACTGTTCAGAGATGCCTGTGTGGGAAGATTTAAACCATATCAATTTCAAAGTGTGTCTATAGCAAGAAAATATTACTTCTTTTAAAAAGACTAATGTAAATCAGATTAAGTGATTTAAATAGGAATAAACCTGTAAAGGTTACTACGGTGCTGATAAGCTTTTATAGCTGTTAGACAAAGAGGGCATACCTTTTATATTTTAAAGGAGGCTTACAGAGCCAGCATTTATTAAGGTAAAGAACAGTAACCTAATGAAAAACCAAAAATCAAAAACACCCACAATCCTGGATGTTTCTTAGTTCCTGGAACACTTTCACTAGTTCCCTCCTTTCGTCAGCAATCAACAAGGAAAACACGATTTTCTCAAAGATGTTTTAAACATCTGAATTGAAATGAATATGGGCATTTATCCACTGGACACCCACCCTCATTGGTTAAGGGCTGCCTCCAAGGCTGTCAACTACTCCCTCACTTCAAGGCTGACAGGCTCAGCAGAGTGCCATTGAGGTAGAAGGGAGGTTGCTGGCACAAGGAGGGTCTGGGTCCCCAAGCAACTGTCCGTCACAGCCATGACTGAAATCAGAGGTGGCCCAAGGGGATGTGACACTGGTCACAAAAGGTGTCGGCTACAGCGCCCTCTGTGGTAGGGTGACAAGGTTTCAGGAACAAAGCTTTCTGCACTGAGGACATGCTGTACGTATGCCCAGGTGGAAAGCACTGGATGCAGGCTGCACCCATGGAACGTGACCTACCACATCTTGTGTAGCTTGTCGGGGGGGCGGAACAGAAGGGGAGGTGTGCTCCCCCAGCAACTGGAATGCTAGAACCAAAGCCAACCATATGGAGACCTTGCCTCTGTGCACTTCCTTTGTGCGCTCTCTCCTCCTTAAATTTACCTAGCAAAATCCGACACCCCTCAAAATATTGCTCACATACCTGTTTCTAGACTGCTTCTAATCACTAAGATTTTCTGTGGCTCTTTGAGACCATATGTTTGTTCTAGGCTGTTGAAGGACACAGGGAACAAAAACTATCCACCTAACTGGGAAGACATCTCTAGACTGAAAAACGAGGCAGACAGCTCCATATAATCAACAGATCAGTTTATTATAGGGTAACATACTCGATGGGTGGACAACAATTCCAAAGCATTAACAGCTACACTCCAGACTGCTCAGGCACCATTGGGACAATTTTATAGTTAACCTAGGGTATGAAGGTAGGTGCTTGGAAACAGGATGTGCATTTCAAAGTCAAGATTTATGAATGGGTGACTAGTGTCATAGGCCCCGGAAATATGTCACGGAAGATTGTCATCATCAGCCTACCCTGACCAATACAGACACTTAACAGATATGTTTAACTGATGTTATTAACTCTAGTTGGAAGTAGTAATGCCATATTTCTTTGAATCTAAGACACCATCAAAGGTAAGACACATCATTATTTTATGTTCCATTAAGAAAGAATGAATGCTGCCAATCAAGCTATGACAACCCATTCCAATTTCAGGAGTTAAATTGTGCAAGATAGTGAATCTTAGAATCAATGAAATACCGTAACAATAACTCTCGTGTAAAATCATTCTACAATTTATGAAATGCTTTAGTGAATTATCCAACCCATTTTTGCAACATGAATTCACTGGTCACTGTTTTTTGTTTGTTTAACATTACTCTTGGTCTTGAGTATAAGACATATACCTTCATGGGGTGAATAGTCTAGTAAGAGATACTCATAATTAAAAATAATTAAAATTCAGTTCAGTAAGCATAAGAATTGCTAATATATACGGTACATACTGTGTACTAGATGCTGTGAATTACACCTATTTCAGGCTTATGTCAATCCCTTAGGATCAGTAGTATTTTGCCTATTTTACTGCTGTGCTGCCCAGTAAGTACACTAACAGAGGTCAGTCTGCACAGTCCAGAAACAGCATTGTAAAGGGCGTGACTAAGTGTGTGATTGGAGTGGGCTGGGCAAAGGGATACAACAGAAGGGTCAAGGGCCATGTTACAGAGAAGACAAGGCTTTAACTATGCCTTGAAACTGAAAAGTGTCCGCAGGGGCATGGCAAACATTCCAGGTTGAGGGAAAGCACGTGCAGAGAGCAGAGAGGTAATGAATGTTTGCAAAATGCTGGTGTACACCTTTTGAGGGGTTGGGAGGTAAAGTAAGATGAGTTTGGAAAGAATGTGATGGATAGTTCACAAAGAGTTTCATGTGTGAGATTAAAGTGTTTGGACCAGTTCATTGGGACGATAGGAATTTCAGAGAGATTTTAGGGAGGAGTGGATGTGGGTCTGGATATTACCCAAATAAAGTCAAAATGGCAACTTAAAAAATTAATCCTTAAAATTTTCCACATTTATAGGCATTCAGTTCAAATTAGCAAAGAAATATGATCCTTTGTGTCTCAGTATCAGTCGACCAACAAGAATGAAAGATAAATAGGGAGATCCATTAAGATGGCAAAAACATCAAGAACATTTGTTACTGGAATCCATTTGAATTGATTTCATATTACACATACATAAAAAGATAATTTTCTATTCCTTTTGCAGTTTTGTGAGTTATTACCTTAAGAAAACTTTATGGCAGTCATTCACAAATCCATTCAGTTCACTTATTACCTCTGGAATATTTTCTCTTAAAAATATTGCTAGGAGCAATTTTCACCAGACCAAGTTCCAAGCTTTAAAAGGTGGCTATTTTACATACACAGTAAGTACTTTTTCTGAAAATTTTGTGTTATAAATTCATAATTCACAGTGGGCTACCCCTGTTAATATGCACTCACGGCTGCATGCAGCCCTAGGAACCATTATTATATTAAGAATAATGTAAAGACACTTAAATTTATTCTGTATCATCACGTTTATTACTACATGTTTGTCATTATGAATAGCAGTCACAGCGCACAGCATAATGGTATGTTAAAGACTACGTTGTGGGCTTCCCTGGTGGCGCAGTGGTTGAGAGTCCGCCTGCCGATGCAGGGGACACGGGTTCGTGCCCCGGTCCGGGAATATCCCACATGCCACGGAGCAGCTGGGCCCGTGAGCCATGGCCGCTGGGCCTGCGCGTCCGGAGCCTGTGCTCGGCAACGGGAGAGGCCCACGTACCGCAAAAAAAAAAAAAAAAAAAGACGACGTTGTGGTGTAAACTAAACGCACACTACGAATACACAAAACTCTGCTGAATTTTAATCATCCTTATTCATAGGACACAGAGCCCTTATGATCCTCAAAATGCATGTGATTTAAATAAGCCATCTTTATTCCATTCCATTTAAACCCTTGGTGTGAGTTAATCAGCTTGAGTGGACTCATTCTTAGTGATGAAAGTGAAGAAAGCTTGGCTCATATGTAGAGAAATGTGTGGTACATAGTGAAAAAACAAAGTGAGCCATCTCTACTCCACCTCACTAAAGACACCCTACTCACTTCCGGGCCTGATCATAAAGTTGTATGAATTTAGAAGAAACTCACTGATTGAATCTCCCCTTTTGAAAGCTCATCTCCAAAGGACTTGCATATAAAAGAATTACAACTAAATAAGAATGTTGCCAAAGTTACTCTCAAAGTGCAAAGGTGAGATCTTTACGGTTATTCTGATATTTAATTTAAGAAATAACATTAGTGATAACCATAACTAACAAAACACTATCAGTCGAACTCATCTCGGTCATTTCAGTACCTTTATTTCCTCTGATATGGTCAGTGTAGCATTGTAGAGGAAAATACCCGGCCTCTTACCAGGAATTGCATGATTACTCCCAAACTTCTTCCAAATATGGTTACAAGAATATGAATTTCCAATGAGTAGATACGAGGTCTTATGTTCTGATAAAGTGGAACACACGCGTGATCTTTCTGTTTTTCATATTTAAAACACTTGCTCTTGGTGATTTGCTTTCAGAGGAGTGAGAAAGTACATGAGCAATGTTAATATGGACACGATATTAAATCCTTTAGAGGCCTCTAACCAGTCAGGGTAGACTGCTGTGGCTATGGTTTTGTCTGCTGCTTCTGATATATATCCACTTTCCTTTGGGAACCATTGCTTCCTGGTCCCCCTTGGGGTTGTTAATCCCAGTGTCCTGCCCTCACCTGGTCAATGGTGAGTCCAAACCTTGCCAAAGTAGCCTGGCATCGGGCCCTAGTCATTAATGAAGGGATAGAAATCTGACCCAAGCAGGGCAGAAAGTCTTCTCCAAGGGTTCTGGAGCTAATGGGAAAGACTATTATCTACTGGAAATGCTGAAGTAGTCAAATGTTTCCAGCTACATAACGAGTATGAGGTTTCCAGTTGCCAATTTGCCCACCTTGTGCAGAGGCCTAAATACTAAAATAACACCAAATAGAATGCAAGTGAAAGAGTCACGCCAACATCATTTGAGCTCCTGGCCACGGCCTTGAATGAGGTCAGCTGCACCTCTGGACTTCTCATGGAAGTGAACTCATGAAGATTCTTTTATCCTTAAGTTATTTTGAGCAGGGTTCCTATAAGTTGAAAGAGAGCAAGAATCCTAAACACAGATGGCTTTTTTTAGTCATTCAGCATCTACTCACCATTTTTCCAATAAGCTCAAATTCCCCTGGAGCATCCTGTTTCCAATTCTTAGTCCTGGTGCTTCAGGTGGGCCTCCACCTTCAGCTACAAGCATGACCAACTAGAGCATCAAATTCCCTTGAACCACAGTGATTAGTTCAAGAATGGGAATACGCTCCAATCCGAGCCAATGAGGCAGAATGAGAATTTTATAAAATCTTTTTTCCACTGGATTTGAACATTGGAGAAACCAAGTACTGAGTTGACAGAGATTACCATGATGGGCCTAATTGTGAAGCCAGTAAACCAGAAAGTAGAGTGGAGAAATGGAGAGAGAGAGAAAGTACTAATATATCATTTGCAATGCTAAGACCCTAGATCTACCTGTATCAGAAGCTGTAGCTACTTCTCGATTTTTAATCAATTATTTTTCTTTTTTAGTTAAATCAGCTTGAAGTTTTGTTTTCAATTTTGTTTTGTTTTTAATTTTGATCACTTGTAATTGATCATTCTAATGCACTAACAATTATTTAATAAGTAGGTTACATAGTTTGTATAATGTATATAGATTTCCCCTGATTTTTATCTCTTCATTTCTGGAAGGAAATGGTTCTGTGGCCTTTTCTCTACTCTCAGAGATACCTGGGAATATGACCCTGCAAATCCTCCTGTAACAATAATGGAAGAAATTTTAGGAGTATGCCTGTACCAGATCCAAGATAAACAAGAATCCAGCCAAGGAATATGTACTAGACCAAGAATCTATACCTTATTGTCAAGATTATTTATCAAATAATGGATAACTTTTATTGGTGAGAATCAGCTGCACTAAAGAATAAAAGTTAGAATTATAATTCTGAGACGGTCTAAGTAACTAGCTAGTCATGAAAGCTGAAAGGTCCCAGAGGTTTCCCTAAACTGAGGTTGTCTACATCTACTCACTTTCATTTCATTCCAGGTGCAGAGTGAGAGGGACCTCAAAGTGTGCCTGGGAATCAAGGCACCTTTTCTCTGCTGATCTTATATCCTTTAGCCTTTCCTAAAGCTAAACAATGCTGGGTGAAGCCAACAGTGTCTTCCTAGTTTGTCAATCCAAACCCAAGATCAATGTTGCTGTAAAGTAGAGAGGGCATGGCAATTACAGAACAGAATTGCCTCCTATGCTGGGAGACTAATAAACATAATTATGACAGGAGTGATCTATCTTTGAAAATATGTCATAAATTTTAAGGAAAAAATTTATGTATATAACTTGCAACCAACCCATAATTCTGTTGATTATTCCAAACATTCTCTTTTCCATAATGTTCTCCTTCACATAGTCTTCCTTATCAAATAATACTTTTGGTGAAATTTTATCTTACTCAGAAGTCTCAACTTCCATATTTTTTCCTCTGCCTCCTAAATTTATAACTCCAGCCCAAGATTCCTTCTGAACCCCAGATATGTGTTTCCACTGTACCTCTCCACCTTGATGTCCTTGTCAGCATCTAACTCAGCTCCTAAAGCAATGTAGTATAACAATGGCAAAAGATGCAGTATTCCAATTCAAGCAAACCTAGATATAAATCTTGCCTCCACCATTCAATAGCTGTGTGAACTTAACAAATAATTTAACCTCTCTGGGCCTCGTTTTGTGGTCTATAAAATGGAGATAAAAATACCTATCTCACAGTGTTGTTGCAAGTGTTGAAATGAGTACTATCAATACTAGAGCAAATGTTTATTTTCTACTCCTCTTATTTCCATAGATGTGAATAATTCCAATGCCTCTTCCAAGAATGAAAAAGAAAACCAAGGACCACTTCCTTCATCTCTCCACCCTTTACTCATTTCTCCCTGAAAGAGGAGAAGCACTCTGTTGAATTCAGAAGGACTTGAGGCTGCTCAGGTCAGTGCCTTCTAAATTCTTTCTCCTTCAGAAGTGCCTGCCTTTTAAAAGGGTTTGTTCTTGATCTGTTCCCAGCTCTGTGATAAATGCCTACAATTGTCCAGTTTCACTAGTGGATAAATCTGTTTGATTCAGATGAAAAATATGGACAAGCCCACCTGGCTAGAAACTTTGATCTGCATGTGACTAACTCCTGTGTCCTATTTTTCAGTGGTTTCCAAATTTGGGAGAGAAATAAGAATATTATTTCTTGACCCCCTAAACTCCAATAGTCATGGAAAGCACCCAGCACATGCTAGCACACACTAGGAGCTCAAAAATTGTCAAGGTCCTTTCTCCATAAGCACCTGCTGCTGCCCACGTTCCCTAATTCAGATCCTCAAGCAAGAGATTCGGTTGACTTCCAATCTTCTTCCTCTCCTTCGTTTCCATATCTAACTGTTCACCAAGTGGGTTTGTTCCACTGTACTGATTTGTCTTGAATCTATCCTGTTCCCTCTAACCTCACTTCCATTGTCTTGGTTCATAAACTAGTCACTTCACTCCTGAATTAGGTCAACAAATGGGGAGCTGAAATTGCTGCCTACCTTCTGTCTCCCCTCCTGCCAATGCATCCTTCATACTGCAAAGAGAGTGATCTAATATATGATACAAGCTATATCCCTTTCCCAAAGAGCTAAGTCTGTTCCAATTTTTCTTTTTAGTCTCATGTTCTATTATTTCCCATCATCTCAATACGCACATATACCCTATACTGTTCACATGCATACAACCCATGTTGGAATACTTGCCCCAGTTTATCACTGCCCATGACCATGAGGGCAATTCAGGGTAATTCTGGGGATTGCTCATGTCAACTTAAATAAAGGAGTAAACTGAGGCAAGCTTGATTTGCCAGAAACTGAGTTTATTTGGGAATAGCAGAGGACTTGCAATTTGGAAACACATGCTGTAGCAAGCTATAGGTGAGTCCCTTGATGGTCTGAAGTGGGCTGTATTTATGCACACAGAGTGAAAAGAGGAGGGGGTCCAACCGGAGTCCAAGCAGTAAGCTCATTGGCTTGGGGATGGGAAGGGAATATTGGCTAATGTTCATTGGTCAGGAGATAAGTCTCAGTCTTTTGTAAAGCAGGCAGTTACAGGAAATCAGTTTCTCAGTTCTTAAGTTCTGTTCTTTTGAGAGTGCATGTGTGAGATTCTCCATTTCATATTATCCTCCAGTTCCATTTTAGACTGAAATTCTTTTACATTCAGCAGAACTACCCTAAGTTATATTCTCCAACTTGGCATATATCAGTAATAAAAATTATATTCAGTTCTCCATCTGCTGCTCCATTGTCTTATTTGACAATTTGTTCCAAACCCAAGGTAGAGAAGAGAGATGCTATGATTAGCCACTTTTCCAAACACTCCAAAACTCCTGTGCCCAAAATATGTACCTGTCTTCTACCTTTGACATCTCTGTCTTACCTTCAAAACCTAGTCCAAATAGCTCTGCCTCTGCAAAGCCTGTCCTGACAATCAAAGGTATTCAAGTTTAGGAGTGCTAATTACAGATCTTTCTTCCTTTGGATTCAAATCAATAGATAATAGACACATGAGTCAAAATAGGGATCAAAGTAGCCATGTTATTAATGGTAAAACTGGATTGGGGAATTCAACAGAATCTCATATAACCACCCACTGTGCAAACACACTCAAGCATATACACCAGTCACCAGTGAAAAGATAGAGATGAGTCAGCTCCCTCACCCTTGCCCAGAGCCCCATCCATTGAGGGGGGCTTTGGAAGCCTGTTGCTTCCAAAGACAACAGTCCTAGAAATCAAGCATCTGGATCATATATAAACAAAAACATATTTATCAATGCCCCATAAAAATATGATACCCAGTGAATGTCAGGGTCTTACCATTTCACCAATTATTTAGTTCAGTTAAGGTGGCGGAGGAGGAAGAATCTACTTCCCCACAACTTCTTCAAGTTCAATTTAGAGGACATTCCTTCCTGTATAGGTAAAGATGGAAATTAGGGAGAGAAGAGTTGTCTAATATCCCTGTGATATTGTGATTTATAATAAGAAATCTATTATTTGGTCCTTGTTTCCATTCCTGGCTCAGAGTTCTAAAACTTTGGAATTTCCTGAAGGAGAACTGAAAAGGTGCCTTTTATGTTAATGAAGTGACTTTTGGAAAGCCCCTAGGTAACCTAGGGAATGGGGGCTTATTGCCAGGGGAACAAATCTTGTGATTAGAGGGTTGGAACTTTCAGTCCCACCCCTGACCTCCAGGGAAGGGAGGGGCTGGGGATTCAGTTCTGTCACCAATGGCCAATGATTTAATCAATCATGTCTATGTAATGAAGCCTCCATAAAACCCCAAAGGACAATGTTCAAAGAACTTCTGGGTTGGTGAACATTCAGGAAGAGTGGCACCCCATTCCTACATACCTTGCCTGATGCAGGTCTTTCACCTGGTTGTTTCTGAGTTATATCCTTTTATAATCTGGTAAACATAAGTAAATATTTCTCTGAGTTCTCTAAGCCTCTCTAACAAATTAATCAAACTGAGGAGGGGGTCATGGGAACAAGTTGGTGGGTCTGAAGCAGGGGCAACAACCTGGACTTGCAACTGGCATCTGAAGGGGAGGTGGGGGAGGGCATTTTTGTAAGACTGAGCCCTTAACCTGTGGGATCTGGCATGAACTCCAGTTAGTATCAGAATTTAATTGAATTGTCGGATACCCAGCTGGTATAAGAGAATTGCTTGGTGGTGTAGAAAAAGCACACATTATAATTCCACAATTTAATTTTCTTAACCCCCAACTCTCCTGAGCTCCCCAAGAAATTTATACATTCCTCTATTAATAGATTTATTTTGCTATATATGTCTATGTCTATGTATAGTCCTAAAATATTGTTTGTTTAAATACAAGTATTTGTCTATGTTCCAATGCCTGGCACATGAAAGGTTCTCAATATATTTATTGGCTGAATGGATGAAGTGGAATCATAGACTCTGATAAATAGAAAAGGATCTTAGAAGTCATCTACCTCAATTTCACATCCAAAGCCAAGAATACTACATCTACTCACTGTTTCAATACTTCTATGAACAGTAACTCAACTTTACAAGTTGTATCTAAACATAGAGAATATTAAAAAATAACCTCTATGCACTCGAAAGGACACAACATCATTACTTAGGTATTCTTGTCAGAAAGGCATAAGTTTATTCTAAACATGAGAAAACGTCATATGAACACAAACTTGAGAGACATTCTACAAAATAAACAATCAGTATTTTTCAAAAGTGTCAAAGTCATGAAAGACAAAGAAAGGTGAAAAAATGTCACAAACTGGAGGAGACACAACAACTAAATGCAATGTGGGATTTTGGGACAGAATAAGGACATTAATGGAAAAATGGGTGAAGTTAAAATAAGGTATGAAGTATTAAATAAGATATGGCATTTAGTTAATAGTATTAAACCATGACAATTTCCTGGCTTTGACAATTGGAGGATGGTTATTTAAGGTGTTAACATTAGGGAAGAGAGGTAAGGGATATACAGATACTCTGGGTACCATCTCTGCAACTTTTCCATAAATCTAAAATGAATTCAGCGTTCAAGATGGTGGAGTAGAAGGACGTACACTCACTCCCTCTTGCAACAGCACTGGAATCACAACTAACTGCTGAACAATCATCAACAGGAAGACAATGGAACCCACCAAAAAAGATACCCTACATCCAGAGACAAAGGAGAAGCCGCAATGAGACAGTAGGAGGGGAACAATCACAATAAAATCAAATCTCATAACCGCTGGGTGGGCAACTCACAAACTGGAGAACACTTATACCACAGAAGTCTACCCATTGGAGTGAAGGTTCCGAGCCCCATATCAGGCTTCCCAACTTGGGGGTCCAGCAACAGGAGGGGGAATTCCCAGGGAATCAGACTTTGAAAGCTGATGGGATTTGATTGTAGGACTTTGACAGGACAGGGGAAAGCAGAGACTCCACTCTTGGAGGGCACACACAAAGTTGTGTGTGCATCAGCACCCAGGGGAAGGAGCAGTGGCCCCATAGGGGACTGAACCAGACCTATCTGCTAGTGTTGGAGGGTCTTCTGCAGAGGCGAGGGCATGGCTGTGGCTCACAGCAGGGATAAGGACAATGGCAGCAGAAGTGCTGGGAAGTACTCCTTAGCATGAGCCCTCCTGGAGTCTATCATTAGCCCCATCAGAGGAGCCTGTAGGCTCCACTGCTGGGTCACCTCAGGCCAAACAACCAACAGGGAGGGAACTCAGACCCACCCATCAGCAGACAAGCAGATTAAAGTTTTACTGAGCTCTGCTCACCAGAGCAACACCCAGCTCTACCCACCACCAGTCCCTCCCATCAAGAAGCTTGCACAAGGCTCTTAGATAGCCTCATCCACCAGAGTGCAGACAGCAGAAGCATGAAGAACTACAGTCCCTCAGCCTGTGGGATGAAAACCTCATTCACAGAGAGATAGACAAAATGAAAAGGCAGAGGACTATGGACCAGATGAAGGAACAAGATAAAACCCCAGAAAAACAACTAAATGAGGTGGAGGTAGGCAACTCCCAGAAAAAGAATTCAGAATAATGATAGTGAAGATGATCCAGGACCTCAGAAGAAGAATGGAGGCAAAGATTGAGAAGATGCAAGAAAAGTTTAACAAAGACCTAGAAGAATTAAAGAACAAACAACAGAGATGAACAATAATTGAAATGAAAAATACACTAGAAAGAATCAATAGCAGAATACCTGAGGCAGAAGAACAGGTAAGTGACCTGGAACACAGAATGGTGGAATTCACTGCCATGGAACAGAATAAAGAAAAAAGAATGAAAAGAAATGGAGACAGACTAAGAGACTTCTGGCACAACATTAAATGCACCAACATTCGCATCAGGGGTTCCCAGAGGGAGAAGAGAGAGGCAAAGGACCCGAGAAAATATTTGAAGAGATTATAGTCGAAAATTTCCTTAACATGGGAAAGGAAATAGCCACCCAAGTCTAGGAAGTGCAGACAGTCCCAGGCAGGATAAACCCATGGAGAAACACACTGAGACACACAATAATAAAACTGACAAAAATTAAAGGCAAAGAAAAATTATTAAAAGCAAAAAGGGAAAAATGACAAATAACATACAAGGGAACTCCCATAAGGTTAACAGCTGATTTCTCAGCAGAAACTGTACAAGCCAGAAGGGAGTAGCACATTATACTTAAAGTGATGAAAGGGAAGAACCTACAACCAAGATTACTTTACCTGGCAAGGATCTCATTCAGATTCGATGGAGAAATCAAAAGCTTTACAGACAAGCAAAAGCTAAGAGAATTCAGCACCACCAAACCAGCTCTACAACAAATGCTAAAGGAACTTCTCTAAGTGGGAAAAACAAGAGAAGAAAAGGACTTACAAAAACAAACCCAAAACAATTAAGAAAATGGTAATAGGAACATACATATTGATAATTACCTAAAATGTGAATGGATTAAATGCTCCAACCAAAAGACCCAGGCTTGCTGAATGGATACAAAAACATGACGCATATATATGCTGTCTACAAGAGACACATTTCAGACCTAGGGACACATACAGACTGAAAGTCAGGGGATGGAAGAAGTAACACCTCACATACACCAATGGACAGATCATCCAGACAGAAAATTAATAAGGAAACACAAGCTCTGAATGACACAATAGACCAGATAGATTTAAATGATATTTATAGGACATTCCATCTGAAAACAGCAATTTACACTTTTTTGTCAAGTGTACAGGGAACATTCTCCAGGATCACATCTTGGGTCACAAATCAATCCTCAGTAAATTTAAGAAAATTGAAACCATATCAAGCATCTTTTCCAACCACAACGCTATGAGATTAGAAATAAATTACAAGGAAAAAAATGAAAAAACACAAAGACATGGTTCATCAAGAAAAAGAGGGAAAGGACTCAAATCAATAAAATTAGAAATGAAAAAGGAGAAGTTAAAATGGACATTGCATAAATACAAAGTATCATAAGAGACTACTACAAGCAACTCTATGCCAATAAAATGGACAACCTGGGTGCTTCCTTGGTATAACCTTCCAAGACTGAACCAGGAAGAAATAGAAAATATGAACAGACCAATCACAAGTACTGAAATTGAAACTGTGATTAAAAATCTTCCAACAAACAAAACTCCAGGACTAGAAGACTTCACAGGTGAATTCTATTAAACATTTAGAGAAGAGCTAACACCCATCCTTTTCAAACTCTTCCAAAAAAATTACAGAGGAAGGAACACTCCCAAATTCATTCTATGAGTCCACCATCACCCTGATACCAAAACCAGACAAAGATACTACAAAAAAGGAAAATTACAGACCAATATCACTGATGAATATAGATGCAAAAATCCTCAACAAAATAACAAGGATTTCCACTCTCGCCACTATTATTCAAGATAGTTTTGAAAGTCCTAGCCACGTCAGTCAGAGAAGGAAAGAAAGAAAAGGAATACAAATTGAAAAAGAAGGAGTAAAACTGTCACTGTTTGCAGGTGACATGATACTATACATGGATAATCCTAAAGATGCCACCAGAAAACTATAGCTAATCAATGAATTTGGTAATGTTGCAGGATATAAAATTAATTCACAGAAATCTCTTGCATTCCTATACACTAACAACAAAAGATCAGAAAGAGAAATTAAGGAAACAATCCCATTCACCATTGCAACAAAAAAATAAAATACCTAGGAATAAACCTACCTAAGGAGGTAAAAGACCTGTATGCAGAAAACTATAAGACACTGATGAAAGAAATCAAAGATGACACAAACAGATGGAGAGATATACCATGTTCTTGGATTGGAAGAATCAGTATTGTGAAAATGACTATACTACCCAAAGCAATCTACAGATTCAATGCAATCCCTATCAAACTACCAATGGCATTTTTTACAGAACTAGAACAAAAAATCTTAAAATTTCTATGGAGACACAAAAGACCCTGAATAGCCAAAGCAGTCTTGAGTGAAAAAAACGGAGCTGGAGGAATCAGACTCCCTGACTTTAGACTATGATACAAAACTACAGTAATCAAGACAATATGGTACTGGCACAAAAACAGAAATATAGATCAATGGGACAGGATAGAAAGCCCAGAGATAAACCCACTCACCTGTGGTCAACTAATCTATCACAAAGGAGGCAAGGATGTACAATGGAGAAAAGATAGTCTCTTCAGTAAGTGGTGCTCATTTCATTAGAGAATGAAATTAGAACACTCCCTAACACCATACACAAAAATAAACTCAGAATGGATTGAAGACCTAAATGTAAGAACGGACACTATAAAACTCTCAGAGGAAAACATAGGAAGAACACTCTTTGACATAAATCACAGCAAGATCTTTTTTGACCCACCTCCCAGAGTAATAGAAATAGAAACAAAAATAAACAAATGGGACCTAATGAAATTTAAAAGCTTTTGCACAGCAAAGGAAACTGTAAACAAGATGAAAAGACAACCCTTAAAATGGGAGAAAATATTTACAAATGAATTACTGGACAAAGGATTAATCTCCAAAATCTATAAACAGCTCGTGCAGCTCAATATTAAAAAAAACAACAACCCAATCACAAACTGGGCAGAAGACCTACATAGCCATTTCTCCAAAGAAGACATACAGATGACCAGGAAGCACATGAAAAGCTGCTCAACATCACTAATTATTAGAGAAATGTAAATCAAACCTACAGTGAGATATCAGAGAATCTACAAACACAAATGCTGGAGAGGGGAGTGGGTGTGGAGAAAAGGGAACCCTCTTGCACTGTTGGTGGGAATGTAGATTGATACAGCTACTGTGGAGAACAGTATGGAGGTTCCTTAAAACACTAAAAATGGAACTACCATATGACCCAGAAGTCCCACTACTGGGCATATACCCAGATAAAACCATAATTTGAAAAGACACATGCACCCCAATATTCATTGCAGCACTGTTTACAATAGCCAGGTCATGAAATCAACCTAAATGTCCATCAACAGATGAATGGGTAAAGAAGATGTGGCACATATATACAATGGAATATTACTCAGCCATAAAAAGGAATGAAATTGGGTCATTTGTAGAGACATGGATGGACCTAGAGACTGTCATACAGAGTGAAGTTAAGTCAGAAACAGAAAAACAATATCATATATTAATGCATATATGTGGAGTCTAGAAAAATGGTACAGATGAACCAGTTTGCAAGGCAGAAATAGAAACACAGATGTAGAGAACAAACGTATGGACACCAAGGGGGGAAAGTGGGGCGGGGGTGGTGGTGGGATGAATTGGGAGATTGGGATTGACATATATACACTAATAAGTATAAAATAGATAACTAATAAGAACCTGATGTATAGAAAAGTAAATAAAATTCAAATCTCCCCCCAAAAATAAAATGAATTCAAAATGTAAGTTTAAAAAAAATAATCACTGATAACACATATATGAATGTAGGTTTACAATAGTGTAAGATCTTACCAATGTTTTGGTCTACTTAGCACAATTTGACAGCTCTAAAATAATGTCTGGGCCATAATGACACTATCACATATCACTGCCAGTGAGAAGTAGCTGAATGTTGATAGTTAAGCAGCAAACAGTATACCAGTATTTCAGTAGTTCATTGTCACAAACCCATTTTGTCACTGGATTTGAAACAGTTCTCTTATCTCTGGGATTAATTTACTGTTGTGCAAAGCCTAGCAGCAGCGTGGTGAAAACATCTGAAATGGCTCTCCAGGGACTTCCAACCTTCCTCCTCCTCTTTCCCAAGAGCCCAGTGTCCTCACTTCTTACCCACCAGCCTTATGCTTGAGTTACTCTTAAATTCCCTTGCATAGAGTCTCTGTGTCACCACTATCCATCTAAGGGATTTCACGAAGACAGAGGTATTTCACATAGAAAGTAAGATGAGGGTCTTTCAGAGTTATAGGAGAGGTTGTGGGGAAATGGGCTCACACTGGGGGAGTTTAGTAGATGTGGTGTTGATTCTCTAATTCTCACAATATCAGGACAAGAAAAATCTTAGAACATCTGTAAACTTCTGAGCAATATTAGCTCTTTCCATTTTGTTAGTATCTAGGGTAACACAAAATCTAATTGAAAACAACTGTCAGGGAGGAGGAAATTTTCCTCTACCCTTCTAGGTTTTTTTCTGGCTGGTCTAAGAATTAAATTAACCTGAGACAGATTAACAGGAGAAAAATCACATAAAATTTTAGTAACATGTACACATAGCAGAGACCCAAGAGAACTGAGTAACTCCCCAAAATGGCTAAAACCCTCACCTTACATACCTTCTTTAGCTACAAACAAGAGGAGGTTGGGGTTAATTGTTTGGGATTTCACAGGGGAGGAAGGCAATTGACATGGAGATGGAAGAGTAAATGTTTGGTGAATAAATGTTTGCTGGGTCATGCAGAGACAATGGGACATAGAGTAGAATTTTAACAGACTGCTAGGTTCCTCCCTGTCAATTGCACCTAGCTCATACTACAGTTATCTATGATGATGGCTCCCTTCCTGGAACAGGTCCCCTATCTATTGATATGTTCTTTAGGCAGCTAGGGGGAAAGTTAAAGGTTCTTCCTAAGTCTTCTAGCCCTTCATTATTTTCAGCTCAAAACAATCTGTATGGGCTTCCCTGGTGGCGCAGTGGTTAAGAATCCACCTGCCAATGCAGGGGACACGGATTTGAGCCTTGGTTTGGGAAGATCCCACATGCCACAGAGCAACTAAGTCCCACAACTAAGTGCACCACAACTACTAAGCCTGCACTCTAGAGCCCGTGAGCCACAACTACTGAGCCCACATGCCACAACTACTGAAGCCCTTGCTCCTAGAGCCTGTGCTCTGCAACAGGAGAAGTCACTGCAATGAGAAGCCTGTGCACCGCAAGAAACGGTAGTCCCCGCTCGCCACAACTAAAGTCCGCGCACAGCAACAAAGACCCAATGCAGCCAAAAATAAATTAAATAAAATAAATTAAAAAAAAAAACAATCTGTATGCCAAAGAGACATTTTGGAGTGGCAAATTCTGCTCCCCTACACAACTCTGCTCTATCCCAGATTAGTGCATCTGATGCTTCTTCAGCCTTTACTGAGAGCCTGGTATGTCCCCAATAGACCCCTCCTACCAACCTCTCCACACTCTGTTGTATATTTCTCCAGCCACTGCTCAAGTGATTGGATCTGCATGGCCCATGTGATTTCAAGGAGGAGCATTTCAATAGCACCTGGCTTCCAGTCTATGTTGCATGCCTTGGCCTCCTGCCCAGGGTTTTGTAGGTTGATTCCAGAACCTGTTCAGTATCCACATATGTGCACCTCATGAGTTAATCCCCCATGGGTAGAAACTTTAGTAAGAGATGGGGACTAATAGACACTGTCCCTAACACCAGCTGCTAACACAAGGTTAGGGTTTTTTGTTTGGTTGGTTTTTTAGCTTTTATTTTTTTATTATTATTATTTTTTGGCGGTACGCGGGCCTCTCACTGTTGTGGCCTCTCCCGTTGCGGAGCACAGGCTCCGGACGCGTAGGCTCAACAGCCATGGCTCACGGGCCTAGCCGCTCCGTGGCATGTGGGATCTTCCCAGACCGGGGCATGAACCCGTGTCCCCTGCATCGGCAAGCGGACTCTCAACCACTGTGCCACCAGGGAAGCCCTTCATTTAATTTTTAAAACACTACTATAGATTATTAAAACAAGCAATAGCAAGCAGTGAGCATATTATGATTATAGTCCTTCACTCAATCACTACTGCAAATAAAATGCCAGCAGTGAGTGTTATTCACTGGCCCCATTAAGAGGTCTGACACCGAACACCACCCTGAGGACACTTGTCATCCGCATATGCTTCTCCATTGTAATGGCTCCATCTTTCCTGATTTGGATCAAAGTCCACTAGTTCTACCTGGTCCATTTTATCAGTCTCTTCTACTTCCTCTCAGGTAGGAGTTTTTCCATCATGGATTAAACATTTTATGTTGTTTCTCAGCTATCTGACAGGATTGATCAGCCAGTCGCCCATAGTGGAAATCAACACCATACCACACCCTTGGAATGGCTCTCCCTCCTTTCTTGCTTCAGACTCTGCTCCCTAGAGCCACATTCTGAATGAAGTATAAGCCCCATGCTCTACTTTCTGAGGAATCCAGATGAAAAGAGCAGCCTTGCAAATTGCAATTAACATATCCCATGGGGGGAAAAAGTGAAAAACTAGCAACAGAAGTACAGAACAAAACTTCTAAGAGAACATATGTTAAAGTCTGAGGAGATTTTCCATTGAATCTATCACTGAGATTTATGCATTAATAAACATTCAGATTTCATATATTCTGTGGGTCAACCAAGAATAACAGAGAATACCAAAAAAACTATGGAGAAGGAAAAAAAACCTTGATTCAGCTCCAATATTTGCTCTTTGCTATGGGATGCATGTGGTCTTCCCATAACCAACTGACCCAACAATGCATCTCTCCTTGCTTCCCATGCATTCGTGGCTTTCTACACAGAGACTGCAAAAGTCATCGTCGGAAATAGATGGGAACACTCAATAGTGTACAGCATCTTAGGTTGCATGGGTGCCTGAGAACAATGCTTGCTGTGAGGAGACATGAAGTCTGATGGCAGAAGTGCATGCTGGCAGAAAGCAGTCTTCCCTATTCTAAACTTGTGTTAAGAATTGCTGTAGATTCCTCTGTCTCGCAAGCATAGGCAGAGAGCCTGACCAGAGAAAATATATCCATCTCAGCCCAGCAGACCCACTCCGGATGACAAAGTTGCTAGAAACTGATTGTAGAGACTATACATATCACTCTGCCCTTAGGACCTAAATCTGAGAGGAGGAATTTCTGATCAACTAGTAGAAAGGGAGAGTTGCTAGAAACATACTCCCCATGCATACAAAAACACATGAGACCCAAAGAATTTTCTCCCTAACCAAGAAAGAGTAGACAAAAAAAGCAACACCTAAGAAAAGGAGGAACATGTTGAAAACTCAGAAAAATTGCTACAGGAAACATAAGACCATTTTAGAATAACATCTCTTTGATGCCCTCATGGCACTGGTGCCAAAAACAATGAAAAAGACAAAAATACTAGATGAAGTTTTAAAAGGATTTTAATGAGTCCTAAAATGTAATTCAGAATTTTTAAAATTAGGCAATCGAAAACAAAGTTAACATTGCATAAAATCAGATCTTTGGAGAGAGGATCCAACTCAAAATGCTCTCCTAGAACTCAACATGACTGAATATGATAAAGATGTAAGATAAAGTGCTGAGATAAAAGCTAATAGATGTAGATGACCTAAAAAAAGAATCTGAAACTTAGACCCCTTGAGGAGGCAGTGTCAATTAGTAGCTGAGGGCGTTTGATTTTCCCCCCCAGTTTTATTGAGATATAATTGATGTACAGCACTGTATAAGTTTAAGGTGTATAGCATAATGATTTGACTTACATCATGATATTATTAACACAATAAATTTAGTGAACATCCATCATCTCATATAGATATAAAAGAAAAAGAAAAAAAGGTTTTTCCTTGTGATGAGAACTCAGGATTTTCATGTACAACATACAGCAGTGTTAATTATATTCACTGTATTGTACGTTACATCCTTAGAATTTATTTATCTTATAACTGGGAGTTTGTGCCCATTGACCACCTTCATCTAGTTCACACCACTCCCCACCTCCTGCCTCTGGTAAGCACAAATCTGATCTCTTTTTCTATGAAGTATAATTGGCCTACAACACTGTTAGTTCCTGGTGTACAACATAGTGATTCAATATTTCTGTACATTTCAAAATGATCACCAGGTTAAGTCTAGTTACCATCTGTAACCATACAAAAATATTACATTACTATTGACTATATTCCCCATGCTGTACATTTCATACCAGTGACTCCTTTTGATTCAGAGTGAGGCCTTTGGGGTTCAAACTCCCTCCTATTTACTAGTTGTGAGGGCATTGGAAAGTTAACCATCTCTGAGCTTCAGTTTGCTTATTTTTAAGATGAGGATAATAGTAGGCATTGTTATGATTAAATTAGATAGCATGTAAATTATTTAATATAGGCATTTCAAGTAGTCAGTGAATAACTGTTATCAATACCATCATCATCATTAAATACAACAATCAAATACATGTTCAATGAAATTTTTCCTGAGCTCAAAAGAAAACATACAGTGTGTAAATTGGAAGAGCTCACTATGACCTAGACATGGTTAATAAAAAAGACCTAAACTTGGCTGTAGACAGGCTATAAAAGCTAATTGTAAGATAACAACAAAATATCCTACAAACACCAAAGCTTCTGACTCAGAACAAAAATCAGGCTAGCCTCCAACTTTTCCTACAATATTAAAACCTAAAGACAAAGAACAGAATGACATTCTCAAATTATGCCACTTACAAATCTCTCTAGAAAAAAATTAAAGATGTTCAATCTTACTAAGAGATAATCAAAATCAAGAGATCCAGAATGGGAAAATTGTGTTAAAACCAATGGGTGCAACTTCTGCAGATACATTTACAATATTCATACGGACCTGTATTATGCACACACAAGCGATGCTTCTACATTCTACAGTCTTCAAAGATCACTCTGAGGAGGAGAAGTAGAATGATGGATAAATTCCTCAGTGCATAATGAGACGTAGTCTCTTGGTTCTTGATTTTAATAAATGGAGAAATGAAGATTATACATGTGTTTGATAAACTATAAGCAATTAGAGATAGAACTTAAAACAATATATGTACTTGTCACATTATTAAAGAAAATAAAAATAAAATATATCAAAGACAAAAAATAGAAGCTAGAAAGCACAAAGCAAGTTGAAAAAGGAAAGTATTAGATTTGATGTAAATGAAAATAAGTTATATGTTATTAACAGCAAAAATAAGATTAAAAAGAAATAATGATTAAAGAGGTACTGAGAAAATGTCAAAAACATGAAAGAAGGATGAAAGAAGGAAGGAAGAAAAGAAGGAAGGGAGGGAGGAGGGGAGAAGGAGGGGAGAAGGAGGGGGGAGGAGGGAGAGAGAAGCAGTATAAATATGAAACAAAAGAGAGGCAAAGCCAAAACACAGCATTAAATTGAACATATATATAGATACGTAAATATGAAGAAAAGTTGTTTGAAAATTTAAGGAGAAATTGAGAGAAATATAATTGTAGAAGAACTTCGCAAGCCACTGTCAATCTGTAGAAGATATAGTTGCCAGCATTATAACATAGATGGGTCAAATAATTAATAGAATTTATTAAGTAATAAGATTTATTAATTAAAGCTAATAAAATATACTTTTTTCAAACATTCATAGAACATTTGCACAGAACATTGAATACATACTAAACTATGAAAAAACTCAAGATTCAAAATAGAATTTTTAAAATTGTGGTTAAAACACATAACACAGAATATACCCAATTAACAATTTTTAAGTGTATGGTACAGCATTGTTCACTGTATGTGCATTGTTGTACCTCAGGTATCTAGAACTTTTTGTCTTGCATGACTAAAGCTCTATACTCATTGCCTAGCAACTCCCCATTTTCCCTTCCCCCAGGCCCTAGCCATTACCATTCTACTACCTGTTCTATGAGTTTGACTACATTAAACACCTCATATAAGTGGAATCATGCAATATTTGTCCCTTTGTAACTGGCTTATTTCACTTAGCATAAAGGCCTCAAGATTCATCTGTATTGTAGTATATGAGAGGATTTCCTTCTTTACTGAAGGCCAAATAATATAATTGTATGTTTATATTACCTTTTCTTTTTTTATGCATCAATGACATTTAGGTTGTTTCTGCCTCTTGGTTATTGTGAATAATGCTGCAGTGAACATGGGAGCACAAATATCTCTGAAGTCCTGTTTTCAATTCTTTTGGATGAATACCCAGAAATAGAATTGCTGGATGACATGACAGTTCTATTTTTAATTTTTTAAGGAACATCATTCTCTTTTTGTAGTGATTTCACCAATTTACATTCCCACCAACAGTGCACAAATGTTCTCTTTTCTCCACATCCTTGTCAACTTCTCCCTTGTCTTTTTGAATATACCCATTCTAACAAGTGTGAAGTGATATTACATTGTGGCTTTGATTTACATTTCCCTGGTGATTAGTGGTGGTGAGCATCTTTTCATGTACCTGTTGGCCATCTGTATGTCTTCTTTGGAAAAAAAAGTCTATTTAGGTCCTCTGCCCATTTTTTAATGAGGTTGTTTGTGTTTTTTATGTTGAGTTGAATAAATTCTTTTTATATTTTGAATATTAGCCCCTTATGGGATATATCATTTGCAAATATTTTCTCCTATTTAGTAGACTGCTTTTTTGTCTTGTTGATAGTTTCTGTTGCTGTGCAAAAGCTTTTTAGTTTGATGTAGTCCTACTTGTTTATTTTTGCTTTTGTTTCCTATGCTTTGTATCATATCTAGAAATCATTGTCAAGTCTAACATCATGTTTTCTTCTAGAAGTTTTGTAGTTTCAGGTTTTATGTTTAAGCATTTAATTCATTTTGAGTAGATTTTTGTGTATAGTATAAGATGAGCATCCATTTTTATTCCTTTGCATGTACATATGCAGTTTCCCCACTACCGTTTACTGAAGAGCATAAGCTTTCTCCATTGTGTGTGGTCTTGGCAGACTTATCAAGGATCATGTGACCATATATACATGGGTTTATTTCTGGGCTACCTTTTCTGTTCCATTAGTCTATATGTCTTTATGCCAGTACCATGCTGTTTTGATTATTATAGCTTTGCACATGTTTTGAAGTCAACAAGTGTGAGGCTCCCACCTTTGTTCTTTCTCAAGAAAGATTATTTTGGCTATTTAGGGTTCTTTGTGGTTATATATGAATTTTAGGATTCCTTTTTCTATTTCTACAAAAAAAATACCAGTGGGATTTGGATAGGTATTGTACTGAATTTATAGATAACTTTAGGTGTTATGAACATTTTCACAATATTAAGGTCTTCCAATTCATGAACACAGGATATCTTTCTATTTATTTGTGTCTTTAATTTTTTTCAGCAATGTTTTGTAGTTTACAACGTACAAGTCTTTTACCTCCTTGATTATGTTTACTCCTAAGTATTTTATTATTTTGGTTACTATTACAAATGGAATTGTTTTCTAAATTTCTTTTTTGAATTGTTCATTTTTAGTGTTGAAAATGTGCTGACATTTTTATGTTGATTTTTGTATCAGTTGTGCTGAACTCAGTTAATTAGTTTTAACAGCTTTTTGGTGGAATCCTTAGAATTTTCTGCATATAAGATCATGTCATTGACAAACAGACAATATTGCTTAGTTTGATTTGGATGATTTGGATTTCTTTTTCTTACCTACTTGCTCTGTGTAGGCCTTCCAGTACTATGTTGAACAGAAGTGGCAAGAGTAGGCATCCTTGTCTTATTCCTGATCTTAGAGGAAAAGCTTTCAGTTTTTTTACCATTGAGTGTGATGTTATGTTAGCTGGAAGCTTTTCATTTATGGTCTTTGTTATGTTGAGATACTTCAACATTCCTTCTATTCCTAGTTTGCTGAATGTTTTTTATCATAAAAGGGTGTTTAATTTTTTTTTAATGCTTTTTCTGAATCTTTTGAGATTACCATGTGATTTTTTTATCCTTCATTCTGTTAATGTGGTGTATCACATTGATTGATTTTTTAAATGTTGAAACACCTTGCATTCCAGGGATAAATCCCATTTGTTCATGATGTATAATTATTTAGTGTGCTGTTGAATTCAGTTTGCTAGTATTTTGCTGAGGATTTTAACATCTATTTTCACCAGGGATATTGGTCTATAGTTTTCCTTCTTGTTGTATCTCTGTATGGCTTTGGTATCAGAGTAATTCTGGCTTCCTAAAAGGAGTTTAGAAGTATTTCCTCCTCTTTGGCATTTGAAAGAGTTTGAGAAGGATTGGTATTAATTCTTTAAATGTTGAGAGAATTCTCCAGTAAATCCATCTGATCCTGAGCTTTTCTTTGTTGGGAGGTTTTTGATTACTGACTCAGTCTCCTTACTAGTGATAGGTCTGTTCAGATTTTCTGTTTCTTCATGATGTAGTCTTGGTAGGTTGTATATTTCTATGAATTTATCTATTTCTTCTAGATTATCCAATTTGTTGTCATACAGTTGTTCACAGTAATCTCTCACAATTCTTTTTTATTTCTATGGCATCAATTGAAATATTTCATCTTTCTAGCTTTTCTTTCTAGCTTCGTTTTTTATTTTATTTATTTGAGTTCTCTCTCTTTTTTTTTTTAGCCTAGCTGAGTTTGTCAATTTTGTTAATCTTTTCAAAAGACCAACTCATTAATTTTTTTCTGTTGTTTTTCTATTCTCTACTTCACTTATTTCTGCTTTCACCTTTATTGGTTTTTTTCCTTCTGCCAACCTTGGGCTTAGTTCTTTTTCAGGTTCACTGAGGTATAATGTTAGGGTGCTTGAGTTCTTTCTTTTTTTTATATATATAGGCATTTACACTATAAACTTGCCTCTTGGTACCGCATTTGCTGTATCCCATAAGTTTTGGTATATTGTGTTTTCATTTCCTTTGTCTCAAGATATTTTCTAATTTCCCTTTTGATTTCTTCTTTGACTCATTGTCTGTAGAGTAGTACGTTGTTTAATTTCCTCCTATTTTTGGATTTTCAAGTTTTCCTTCTGCTATTGATTTCTAGTTTCCTGATCATCATTTCATCATGATCAGGAAAGATTCTTGGTATGATTTCAATGTTCTTAAATTTGCTAACACTTGTTTTGTTATCTAACATGTGATCTATACTGGAGAATGTTCCATGTGCACTTGAGAAAACTGTGTAGTTTGTTTCTGTTGAGTGGAATGTTCTGTATATGTCTGTTAGGTCAATTTGATCTAAAGTATAGTTCAAGTCAGCTCTTCATTGATTTTCTGTCTGGATGCTCTATTTATTTTCTTAATATATTATTATTGTGTTGCTGTGTTTTTCTGCTTTCACTTCTATCAATGGTTGCTTCATATATTTGTGTTCTCTGATATTGGATGCATACATATAGATAATAGTTATATCTTCCTGTTGAATTGACCCTTTATAATTACAGTTGACCATTGAACAATGCAGGTTTGAACTGTGCAGGTCCACTTATATGCAGATATTTTTTAATAGTAAATACTATTGTGCTTCACAGTAATTGTTGGTTGAATTCACAGATGTGATGAACTATGGATACAGAGGACCAACTATGATTTATACGCAGATTAACTCCCACACTGTTCAAGGATCAATGTATATAATGTCCTTCTTTGTCTCTTCTGAGATTTTTTGACTTAAAGTCTATTATGTCTGTTATAAGTATGGCTGCCTTTGCTCTCTTTTGGCTACCATTTGCATGGAGTGTCTTTTTCTATGCTTTCCTGTCAGCCTATGTGTGTCCTTAAATCTAAAGTCTCTGGTAGACAGCATATAATTGAATTATGTTTTCTGTTCATTCAGCTTCTCTATGTGTTTTGACTGGGGAGTTTAATTCATTTACATTTAAAGTAATTACTGGTAGGGAAGGACTTACTACTGCCATTTTGTTAAGTTTTTTCCCTGTCTTGTAGATTTTGTGTCCCTCTCTCCTCTCTTGCTGTCTCCCTTTGTGTTTCATTAATTATTTTGTAATGACATCCTTTGATTCTTTTCTCATTTTCTTTTGTTTATCTTCTATAGGTATTTTGTGTGGTTACCATGGGGTTTACATACAACATATTATAGCAATCTATTTTAAACCAATAGTAACTTCAATTTCAAATATTTTGCTTTATTTTATTTTACAAATTTAAATTTTCTTACATGTGGGGTGTTTATGTCATAAACATGTATTATTTTAATAATTAAAACAAATAAGCAATTTTTATTTTAAAAATAAGGTGATGGTCATATAAGCAGTCCTTGAAGAGGCAGATCACATAAGTAGGAAACAGGCTGGGACTTCCCTGGCAGTCCAGTTGTTAAAACTCCATGCTCTCAATGCAGGGGGCACGGGTTTCATCCCTGGTCAGGAAACTAAGATCCTGCATACCACACAACATGACATATAAATAAATAAATAAATATATGTCCGTTTAAAAAAAAAAGTAGGAAACAGGCCATCTTTGTGGCTCCTTTTCCCCTACAGAAAGTTCTAGGAGTGATTTAAGTCTAAAGCAGAAGCTAAAAGGAAAGTGAGAAACTAGAACTATTTCCACTAGTACTAATGAAGAGCTGGAAAGATTCAGAGAGGAGGAGAGCGATGAGGGAAAGAACAAAGACAGGGAATACTTCTCTGTCTACTTGTATTGACAGAGGAGATGATGGAAGAACATTATTTCTGGAAGTCTGCTGCCCTGATGGGACAAACAATTCTATGGAATTACAAGAGTCTATCAGGCTTCTAAGAACTAGTCATTTCTATTTGGTTGAAGTGGCTAGAGTTCTACAAACTAGAATGCAGACAGGAGGTGTTTCAGGAATCCTAGCTCCTGAGTTCTTTAGGGCTTTAATTCAATTCAAATTGTATTAAATATGTAGCAGTTTCAATTATTTACTTTCAGAAGATGAAAAATGAGTAAATTTAATGGTTACTGTACATTTTACAGTTTTAAATCATCATAAAGTTTACCCAAACTTCTGCTTTCTGAAAAATATGTAATCTAGCCACAAAAAGGCCATCAGAGACAAACAAAATAAAACAAGCCAAAAATTTTAAACCCATATTCATAGGCTTTTACATGGATATCTTGAAAGTTGCCTTACACCCTCTCATCTTTTCAGAATGGTTTATTGGGTCTGAGTTCTGTACATATGACAGCCGGTTGGTCAAGAAGTGTTATCTTTTCCAATCATATATTAGAGGAATATAGGACATAGTTCTATAAAATGGAGAATCACAGACATCTTTCCTCATGAAATTGTACAAGAGATTTGTGAAACCAACTATGACATTCTGTAAGCTATTTTATCCCAGAATTATCTAACATCCAGGTGAAACTGAATTAATCTTATCAACGTAACTAATCTAGATAAAAGATGTGGCAGAGAAATGAAACATTCATACAATCAAATGCTTTATAATAATTTGGCTTAAGACAAGTTTCAATACAGTGTTTCAACTACTCAGCAACCCAAAACTAATTTAAAAAATACACTACCATGCATTATGTGACAAAAGAGAAAAACCCAGCAAGCTTTTAGCCTGAGAAATTAAGAATGAGACAGCACACACCTTATATTTTCAATTAACACTCTATATATTTCTTCATTCCCATAACCTGCCTGAAATTAATGAAACATTTCCTACATGCTGCCTCAATTTGTATGAATCAATCCAGAGTGTGAGAAAGAATAGAGTGAACAAATTCTTCTCTCTGGTCATTGGCACTGATGTAAATACCACAAAGTCATGAAATAACAAACACAAGAAAATACATAAAACATCCCTGTGGGGACTGCACAAAAGAAGGCTGGATTCAGGTGGATTAAGTAAGAAGCTTATTTAAGAGACCATCTATCAGCCAGATCAAATCATCATAACAGCTATGATTAATTCTTTTTTTCCAAATAACTTCCTATACCCCTGTCCCAAAATATAATTCCTGTTGCAGACTTCTCATAGCCCCAAGGAGAAAAAGACCTATTGATCAGTGTTTTGTTCAATTCTAATTATAATTGGAAAGGTGCTTGCACCAACTATAAATCCCCCTGTCCACATTGTATGCACAAAAATCTAAAAGGGTTATTAAAATAGACTCTGCTCTTAATCTCTATAGATGCTTTAATAACATATTCTGTGTTTTTAAACCAACATCTAAGTTCTTGTCACATCTTTTGAAACTGGCAGGGGATGGGGGGGTGGAGAGAGATGACAATAATTGAATTTGAAGCTGATTTTGTGAAGTCTATCAAACCTGAGCCAAAAAACAAAAACAAAACATACTTCACATGATAATACGATTCAGAAAAATAACCTTGTTTTTAACACCCTTACCTTAGAAAGAATAAACATTGTTTTTCTTTTTATCTACTTGTATTTCTGATGTAATTCAGCATAAAGACTTTATAGACAGCTATGAAAAGAATTGTCCTATACCTATTTAAGCATCAAATTAGAGTGATCATTCCATTCCTGCAACACTTGCATTACTGGACATGAGGCTCACAGTTGCTTCATCTTATTCACATGCATATGACACAGTTCTTTGTGGTAGTAAACCATATTGTGAGGTGTGTAGGGAAACAGAATGTAAATAGAATGCCAAAACAAGGTGGGAAGTTTCATCTGATGTTTGGAAGAAGACAATCTATAAAATGGATTGATAGTGAAAGCCAAAAGAGGGCAAGTTCTCATGTGATGTGGAGGGCTCCGCACCATCTCTAGCTGAGTTCAGCAAAAATAATCCCTGAGAAAACTCTCACACTCCTTCCTGTTTTCTTTATAAGTTTACTTCCACCCTCATCTGCCTCCAGCAGTTCAATCTCTTTCTCACTACAAGCTGTATCCCATCTAATCCCTTTCCTTCCACCTTGAAGTATTTTATTTCCCCTGGTTAACAATCCTTTTCTATTTCATTTTAATGCCCTTTCTACTTACCAATCAATAGCATCCTTTCCTTTTTATGCCAGCAATCTAAACAAATACCCCCAATTCTTGACCTTCATTTTCATCATAATTTCCCACAACCTGTCTCTTACCCCTACCATCATTGCCAGTGACCTCTCCTGTCTGCCAAATCCCATGACTTTCTGTCAGTCAGTATCATTGATCTTTCTGGGGCACATTTGATACTAGAGAGTTTACTGGAAACATTCTCCTCTCCTGGCATTTTTAACTTTTATTGTCCTCCTCCTATCGTATAACTAATCCACTGCTGTTTCTTCTTCCTCATTTTAATAGATACAATGATGATTATAAAAATCAAAACCAATATTTTATGGCATTTTAGTATATACAGTACATGCCTATTTACTTGGCTTATTTGATTCTCCAACATTCTTTCTCTCCGTTGATTTACTTCCTCACTGAGCTTAAGTATATTTCAGATTTCAACCATAAAACTGTTGAAATTAGATTCCAAAACTACCTCTCCAGTTCAGATCTCCTACCTTGATTCTAGTTTCTTATTTCAAACTATTTTCAAAAGACTTCCTCTTGGAAATTTGCTTACTGGTTCAAATTCAAAACACCCAAATTAAACATATCTTCCCCCTTCTACACAATGTACCCTGCCTCTGGGAAAAAAAAAAAAGAGGATAGGCAATAATCTTCTACCACCTTATTCTAGCTCTAGAAGTGGAATTTCCAGTGCAATAATTGGTGATATGACAAAGGCAAATTAGGCAAGGAAAAGCCCCATCTGCTTCTTCCCAATCCATTTTTCTTCATCCTTGCCATGAGGCAAGGGTTATTAAGCACAGAACAACACGCAATGTGGATGAACATGTCCCAAATAGCTGAAATTAAGCCAACAGGAGTGAGCTTGACCCTCAAAGTAAACAAACAAATTAGCTTGGTAAACAGACTTTGGGGTGGATGGCTTGAGAGGCAGCTATCCCTAGAATTGGCTTTTAACAAATTAATTGGAATTTCTAAAGGGAGAGGTTTTAAGAGGGTTGAAGCATCAGGGAAAATCCCAAGCTTAGAGAGTAGTGGCTTATTTTGATGCAAACTGACTGGCAGGGTCACCCAGGCTAAGACCAGGACAAAGTACGATGAATATCTGTGCCATCGAGAACTGAACAGATATGAGAATGCAGACACATATGTACACTACAAAATTATTCCTGGTTCTCTATTAAGGAGGGCCCTATAGAGAATACTCAACTAGGGAAACCACCTAGCCAGCCTGGGTCAGGGAATCAGATTTCCTGGCCAAGGAAAGTGCTCTAATGCCACAAAATGGGTCTGACAATTTATTTCCGATGGATGTCTCTGCTCCCATAATATACTTTATTATTCTATCTAGAGGATGCAGGATATGATCAATACATGGTGGAGAGCTGTAATTTTCTTACTGGTTCTTCCCAAGTGCAATTTCTGTTTTCATTGCCTTGTTTTTCCTTTACTATTGAATATTAAATATTAAATGGGTTGGTTCTGAGTGAATGTTTTGTTTAGTCTACAAATTGTATAATCATGAAGATCATGGTAAGTTGAGGCATCTTTGGAATTGTATATATGGGAAGAAGGAGATATGTGTATTGGGCAGCCAGGTGATGAAATGTGGTAGATATGGATTAAGGTATCTTCTAAGACCTCTTTTTAAAGTATATTTCTAAGCCACAGAAGAAGCTTCTGGGAAGGCTTGTGGTTATTATGTGACCCACATCCTTCATCATAGTTGAGCAGGAAGGGAGTAGAAAAGCTGTTATGCACACAGGCAAACATGCACACAAACACACACACACTCAATTTAAAAATGGTACTACAGATTCTGTGAGGAAATGGTACCAGTGTATTTATAACCCATATGGAATATAGTGCTCAATAAATAATAGGTATTTATTGAACAGTGTTTGAACTACCGAGGCATTTTAGAAGGAGGTACAGCACAAGCTGGTATAAAGACAGTGAAGTAGGAGAGTGTGGGCTCTGTGTTGGAACATCAAGTAGTAGCTGCATGATGGATAGATGGCAGAATTGGTGAATGGGAGGAGAAAGATAAGAGAGTCCAACTTCCAGATGCTACCACCTTAATAAAGGAATTGGAAATTATAAACCGTGGGCTACAACATTTTAAAGTGTGAGAGATTTCTTAACCTCTGTTACTTCTCCACGTTTGCTATCAAGCTGTATCTGTATTATAAATTCCATAAAATGCAAAAGACCTGTGTTCTTGTGGTCAGAAACATTTAGAAAGGGAAGAATCTAGACCATGTCCTATCTGCTACTACTCTTTGAGGTAGTGGGGGGAAAAGTCATATAAGAGAGAGTGAAAAGGAACAGATAAAAAAGAAAATAGAGTATGCTAAACCCCTATGGGTAGTGAAAATAAAGGCTGAGCCTGAAAAGTCATCCTGGGGCTTGACAACATGAAGGCCCTTTTTAGGTAGGGTCAGTGGATGGAATTACTGGTCAGGAAGCTCTGAAGCACCAGAATCTAGATTTAAAGTTACCTATTCTACTGTGGAAGTGGAAGAGACCCCAAGCAATACGGGTAAAGAGAGAAAATGAAGAAAAGTGGGCTGAGACAGAACCTATACTCAGGATGTTGGCAAATATGAAAAGCGACACACACAAACTCACGCAGAGCCACCTTCAGAAATAGGAGAAGCTATACAGGCACAGGAGCCAAGGGCAAAGAATTTTCTAGGATGGAAGAAATGGTCAAGTATCAAAGAATGCCACAGAAAAGTAAGGGAGGACAAGGAGACAAGAACCAAGAAGTTCAAGGTGAAGGTCATTGGTATGACCCTGTCTGTCTCTGGCATAAGAAGAAAGTCAGTGAAATGAAGAATGGGTGGAGTAAGGTTCAGGTTTTACAAGAAACCACAGATCTTGCACAGAGAGACACAGTTCTCTGGGATTCTTGAGGGATATGGATAAGTATAGGCAATAACCTTAATTCATGCCAAAAATGTTTAGTGGCTCCCTGGTAATCATGGAGTTGAAGTACCTTATCTTAAACCTGATCTATAAGGTCCTTTACAAGGGGACCTCAATTTTGTCCTTCTTAGTGTTACGTTCATCACTCTTACAGGAACACTTGACTGCGTCCAAAAGGAACTACTCACTTTTTTGAAAAGTAACTTGTACTTTCCTACCCCAGTGATCTCACTGACCTACCCAAAAGGTCTTCCATTTCAACTCCACTCATCCTCTAAAGTTTGGCTTTAACTCAGCCCCTTCAAGAGGTATTTGGCATAAAAACTAAGAACACATGGGCTGCATGGTCTAACTGGCCTCCATCCTGGTTCCACTGCTTACTAGATGCATGACGTTGATCAAGTTGCTTCACGTGTGCTCCAGTTTCTTCGTGTGTAAGATGGGAAAAATGGCACCTTCCTCTTAGGGTGATTGTAAGGTTTATATGAGATAAAATGTGTAAAGCACTTAGAACAGTGCCTAGAATATCATAAGCTTTCAATAAATGTTAGCTCTTGTTAATCATGAAGCCTTTTAAATCATTCTATATGTAAGTTATCTCACCTTCCTTTTTTGTTCTTTTAAGCAATATGGTCTGGTCTATTTACTCGATCTTTAGGTTTTATTTTCAGTTATCATTCCATTTGCCTGTGTTTGCTTTCTCTTTCGGTTGGGTTATAAGCTACTTGAGAAGAGAGGCCATGTCTCATACTCCTTCTTACTTCTTAGTATCTAGAATATTCCTTTGCAATACATGAATGCTTAAAAATATTTAGATGATATATTTCTATCGAAGTCATCTGTAAAATCCAAACAGAGACTTTATTAGGGAATTGCTTATATAATTCTCTATTTACAAAAACTCTCAAAAGTCTAGAAATATTATGCAAATATTCATACAGTTAACATATTAACCACAAAACTAATAACAAATGGAACCTATATGTATGCGTGTGTGTATATGTATGCGTATACATGTATATATGTGTGTGTGTGTGTATATATATATATATATCAGCATCTCCAGCTGCCTCTGCCTTTTGCCCCAGCAGATGTGTCCTTTTGTGACAGGAAACTCTCCGTCAGCTTTGGATTTGTGTGTATATATATATATATATGTGTGTGTGTGTGTATATATATATATATATATATATATATATATATATATACACACACACACGCACATATAAAATCCGATCACTGAACCACTAGGAGCTGACCACAGCCCAGAAAATTAGAGAAACAAGCTTTAAATCTTATTTTCCTCTTGATTACTTCTTATGAGTACTACTTGAATGAATCTTTATCCACTGGGAAGGGCAATATATTTTAGCAGACTTTATTCCATCATTGAAATGTCATGAGGGAAAACAGTAATTTCATAGGAGATCAGTTGGGACATAAAGATATTGTTGGGTGCTATCCTATTTAAGTCATTTTGTTTCCAAAGCTGGCACAGGGCTGGGTGTGGGAGGAAAATGGTGAGCAGCCTGTCTAATCCTCTCCCATGGTCAGGACACCTGAGGGTCTGAAGGATCAGGAATGGTTAGAAGACTTGAGGGTCTGAAGTTCTATCTCCACATGGAGAAGAAAGCCCAGAGCCCCAGTAGTTGCCTTTCCTCTCTATCTCCCAATGCAATAGTTCAAATCTTCAGAGAAACTCTACAAATTATAGAGATTAATAAACTGAGGCTGAGAGTTAAGTAATATGCCTAAACACATCTTAGTTTAGGTTGTACCTAAAATCATCAGACTCCAAACTCACTCCCTTTCCCCTGAACAATCACACTGTGCTCCCCTAAAATCATGGGCTTTTATAATGCTAAACATCACTAGTAGCATTTCAAATAGGAGAAGCTTGAGTTATCAAAGTTTGGATATACCTCCATCATGTCCTTGTGAAGTGTTATCTAAATTGAAGGTGACTATGATAATAAAATCCAGTCTTGGCATCTACATGCTTGTCATTGAGTATGGTTAGAAGTGCTCTTCACACTTTAGGACATTGTCTAATTAATCCTCATAATCCATGAGGAAAGTATATATTACCTCTATTTTATAGATGAGGAAGTTCAGACTTGCAGGTCGAAGATAGAGAGCCAGAAATTGCTATGTAGTCTGCTGGTTTCACAAGCTGTGTTTGTTTTTTGTTTTGTTTTGTTTTTTGCAGTACGCGGGCCTCTCACTGTTGTGGCCTCTCCCGCTGCAGAGCACAGGCTCTGGACGGCTCAGCGGCCATGGCTCACAGGCCTAGCCACTCAGTGGCATGTGGGATCCTCCCGGACCGGGGCACGAACCCGTGTCCCCTGCATCGGAGGCGGACTCTCAACAACTGCGTCACCAGGGAAGGCCACAAGCTGTGTTTTTAACCAAAGCTATTCTGCAAACACCGTCAGTAAAATCTGTACAGTGTCTCCAAAACAGAAGAATTTCTATACTTCTCTTAATGTGAAATTCCCTGTTGTGATAGGACTAGTTCCACAAATGTTTCTAATTTTCTGAGTTACATGTCTAATGGTTAATCTCAAAGAATTATCTTTTTTCCTGCTTTTGAAGAGAGCTTCTGTTTTTCCAAAGATGTTCAAACAAAGAAAAAAGTAGTAATCCAAGCTGAGTTCTGGATAAACGTGATCTGAGTAGCTAGAGAAAAGTCCCATGGGTAGAAAGTGCTACAGACCTTGGCTATTTCCTGGCCAGGGTATAAAAGTTCTGTGCAAGTCAGCACTTCAAGTTAACTATCAAGGCAAGCAGCAGAACCCAAAGTCAAGAAACAAGCTGGCAGGAAGGCCCACGTTTACATGAGATCCTCTTTACAGCAAGGATTTCCTTTGCATTGTCCATAAGTTTATACTCAGACCCAGTAGTGTTTTCTGCTTTACTCAATTTCCTAACTATTGCATTTATAATAGCTATACTAGTGCAATTACTGGGTGACAGCTCCCTAGAAAATATAGCTGCAGAGGAAAATTCTTCCTTTACGTCCAGATATTGCTGGGAAGTAATTAAAACCTTATGCCTTTGTACACATAAAGTACCCAGACACTAGGAGACACTCCATACACGGAGAGTGAGTATGACATGCAAACCTCAAAATAAATTTACTAGTAATAAATAAATTAACTGAATGATCAAATATAACATCACCAATAATGGGACAAACTGACATAAGGTGCCTTTCGATGTCATGCTCTGAGGACACAGCATCACCTACATAGTAGCTCCTGAGCAAAACGCAAACCAAATGTAAGCCGGACTCTCATTATGAAAAAACAATCAGACTAATGCAAACTGAAGGACATGCTGCAAAACAACTGGCCTGGACTCAAAAGAGTGTCAATATTTGAAAGATGAAAATAAATAGGTGGATAAATAAAGACTAGGGAGCTCTTCTAGTTTAAAAGAGATTAAAGAGAAATTATAACTAAATACAATATATGATTCTTGATTGGATCCTAGATTTTTTAACAAAAGGTGAAATCTGAATATGGACTGTATATTAGATAAGAGTGCTATATCAAAATTTAATTTCCTGAATATGATAATTGAAATTTATTTATGTAGGTGACTATTCTAAGGAGATAAATGCTGAGACATATACACACACACATATATATGTATGTATACACACATGCACATACATATTGGAGGGAAAGTGGCAAAAATAAGTTTATTAACTTCAACTAGAGCAGTTGAAATTCTAATGTTAATGGATGAATGAGCAACTCTGGTCAGTTTTGTAGGGATAATGTATTTCATTCAACTCATTTATTCAGTAATCTATTGAGTGTCCATCTTACATCAGGTAGTGTGCTAGAGAGAAAATTTTTTTAATTAATGAAATATTAATCTTGCCCTCAAGTTGCTTACTTTCTGGTTCTTTTTATAGGATGTCCACCTCTAACACCATGCTTCTTTATAGTATGTTCTGTTGTAATTTTAAATTGTCACATTTTCTCATGAGGCAAAATTTGAATGAGACCCAATTCTAAGATTGAAAGACATGTTGGCAGTAGTCAAATAGGTCCTTGGCATCCATTTCTGTCCTTTCTTTTTCATGAGCTTTGCCCTAGGGGAAAGAACACTACAATCCTCATTCCTCAGACATTCTTATAGCTGGAGCTATAAATGCAAATTAATTTCTGTTACTTAGATGGGCTCTCATGAGATCTGGAAAGTAGAAGAGAAATTGAGAGCAGTTCTTGTTAACTAGTGCTGGCGATCATGGTCATGGTGACAACAACGGTTGTGGAGGCTAGACTCAGCTTCCCAGGGTCAGGTCATTGGCGTTACCTCAGTCGAGTGACAGTTGTGGCAGTGCAGTGGGAGGGCTGCAGCATCTTCCTGTCTCCTGAATTGCAGCTCTGGTGGTATATCCTTAACCTCTACGGTTGAGTTAATCACTAATCCCTGACTCACATTCCTCCAACTTTTCCAACAATTTTTGTAAGTTTCTAATACCCTATATTATATCCCTTACTATTTGAAATACAACAGTGTTCTATTTTACGAACTAAACTTTGATTGATAAACATTATTTGTCTCTACATATAGCCCTGATCAGTAAATTCTTAGCCTTCTGAGTTCGACTGAAAACAATGTTTCGAGCCTTTTTTTTTCATTTGGGACAGAAGATTAAATGGGCTTAATTCAATCTTCTTGTTGTCCACTGAGCTCCAAAATGTTTGGGAAAAGAAGTTGGAGGTAGGTAAGGCTTTAAAGCCACTTTAAATGGGAACTTCATTTTATTAAATACAACGGTTATTTATAAATTACATTTCAATTTACGAAATTACATCGTCTTCCATCAACCATCATTTCAAAATGGTGAACTGTATTCTCAATGGAGGGGAAAATGGAATCAACTGATATATAAATTCTAAAAACCACACGTTTAAAGGAAAAGTAGATATGCTGATAAAATATTAACACCATTTAAAATAAATCACAAAACTTAACTATAACTTTAAACAATGTAACAGAAACTCTTTACTAGCACTGTTAGATTTACACAAAGGAAGCACATCCTAGTGTGTTGGTAAGCATTGCAACTCACTTGGTGATCTCTACATCCAGATAAACAAGACAAAACTTCCATTAATCAGCATCCAATCTGATAGAGTTCTCAAATAGATAGGATGCAGGGCCATCCATGAGCTGGTGTGTATTTACTTGTCCTGCTTCACTTCCCATGGCTCCAACCTACAACCCTTAAATGTTATACCCCTACAATATTTTTTAAAAATACTACCTTTCATAAGCCTTGTTACATTTGCACTTGGGTTTACTATACCTAAAATGGCTCCTGCCTGCTGGTCAACTAGGTAAATTCCTAACAGTTCTTCAACTCTGAGTCCAAATATGAACTTCTTGTCTGACACCTTCTCCAAATAGCTTCAGCACACTTCAGTGGCCCTTCACTGGACATCCACTGCACATGTACATTCCTCCATCCCACCAATGACAAAAGTATGTCACAATTACTTGTTTACCTCTCTTCACCAAGTGCAAGTTTCTTAAAGACAGGGACTGTGCTTTTTCTTTATTGCATATTAATATTGCTACTTATTGACTACACAGTCTGTAATAACAACAAAAAAAAATAAGATTGAGGTGCCCAAAACCATACAATAATTTAATACAATAATTAGCCAGGATTAGAGGCCAAGTTTCCTGATTCCATAGCCTATGTTGTGCTATCTTATTCAAAAAGTGAATGAATGAAATCAGTGTCACTCAGGGAGAGAAAATGGAATGATGACATTTATTTTCTAGTTTTCTTTGATTTAAATATGACTTTATTCATCAGAAAATCATCCATCAAATGAGAAAATCAGAGGCATGCAACCAGGTCAAAATATGTGCTATTTTAGACATTAAATTCATTAATGAAAAAGTAAGAATACTGTAGGAGCACAGAGTTTCTCATTTAACCTGTATCAATTATTTTAAAGCTATTATGTAAATTATGTAAAGCTCCTGTATCAATTATTTTATATTAACTTGTTCTAAAGAAAATTTTTCATTAAATAGAAATATCCAAGTCTTCCATTATTTATTAGTTTTATTTTTAAATATTGGTTATAATTTTCATGCTATAAAAGGAGCTCATTTTAACTACACGATTAAATGAGTTTTGACAAATTAATAACCCATTTAACCACTACAACAATCAAGATGTACAGTATTTTCATCATCCCCAAAGTTCTTCTATGTTCCATTTGCAGGTAACGTTCTACCAACTCTGACCTCATGCAACATTTGATCTCTTTTCTTGTTGATATATTAGTTTTGTCTACTCTAAAATATCATACAAATAAAATTTAGAGTATATATTTTTTCTGTCTAGCTTATTTTACTCAGCATACTATTTTAGAGATTCACCTATGTTGTTGCATGCATCAACAGTTCATTCCTTTAGCCCTGAGTAGTATTCTATTGGATGAATAAAACACAATTTGTTCATCATTCACCAGTTTATATACCTTTGGTTCAGTTCCAGTGTGTGGCCACTATGAATGTTTATCCTAAATGAAGATGGCGTCTATGAACATCTGTGTTAAAGTCGTTGTGAGGTACACGCTTCATTTCTCCTGTGTAAATAATGAGGAGCAAACTTCTTGAGTTATATAGTAAGAGTATGTTTATAAGATCGTTGTTGTACCATTTTACATTCACACAACGTACAAGAGTTTCAATTCTTTGTGCTATTGTCATACATTTTGCTTTTACGTATGCTATAAAATCCCACAAAATATTATTATTCTAAATAGTCAATTTTTAAAATTAAAAGCAAAAAATGTCATTTTTGTTACCTCAAATATTCACCATTTCCAGGGTTCTTAATTTCTTTTTTTTTTTAGATCCAAGTTCCCATTTTATCTTTTCTTCCACTTGAAAATTTAACATATTTTCATAGTTTAGAGTGCAATTAAATTCGCTCAGATTTTGTTTATCTGAAATATTTTTATCTCACCTTTGTTTCTAATGGATATTTTTGCTATAAGTAAAATTCTAGGTTCTCAGGGTTTTTTCTTTCAGAACTTTCATTGTATTGTCTTCCAGTCTGCATTATTTCTAATGAGAAGTCAGCAGTCATTATTAGAGTATGGAACCTTGTTCCATTGTGTATTTTTCTTTTAAAACTATTTTTATTGATTTTTTTCTAGTTATTTTATCATGTTCTGGTGTGTATTTTTTATAATTATCTTGCTTAGAATTCACTGGAGCTTCCTGGATCTACACATTTATAGTTTTCACCATATATGTAAAATTTGGAATCATTACTTAATTTTTTCTGCATATTCCAACCCCCTTTCTGAGATTCCACTTCATATATGTTAGATGTCTTCACGTTGTCCCAGAGATCATTAGGCTCTGTTCAGATTTTTTCACTCTTTTTTTTTTTTTTTTTTGCTGTATGCTTAAGTTTGAATAGTTTCTATTGCTATATATTCAAGTTCACCGATGTTTTCTTCTACAATGCTTAATTTTTTGGTATGCTCATTTGATGAATTTTTCAACAAAGTTATTTTTGATCTCTAAAATTTCCTGTTTTTAAATCTTCCATTTCTCTCATTATGTTCACAGCTTTCCCTTAAATCCATGAAGATATTAATAATAGCTATTTTTAAGTCGTTTTTTGCTAATAACAATGTCTTTGTCACTTCTGTATCTATTTCAGCTCACTGATTTTTCTTCTGGTTATGGGTCATATTTTTTTGCTTTGTTTTATGGCAGGTGAACTTAGATTGAAAGCTGGGCATTGGAAATGTTACTTTGTTGCATATGTTTTCTTTTTTGTTTTCTTCTTTTTAAGAGTTTGGATTAAGAGTGTTTAATAGGCAGTTCAGTTATATTGATCAGCTTGATCCTTCTGAAGCTTGTTTTTAAGTTTTTTTAGGGCATGTCTAGAGCAACCTTTACTCTAGGGGGTTTAGCCCTGCTTTTAAGGAATGATCCTGTTGCAGGAAAAATGGGGTGTGAGAGGACGGTCATGTCCTAGGTCTCAGGTGAGTCCCTGGGATTGGCTGACAACTGAGGGTCCTTGGCTTTGCACAGGAAAGAATTCAAGAGTGAATCATAGTAAAGTGAAGGCAGATTTATTCAGGGAGATGCTCACTCCATAGACAGAGTGTGGGCCATCTCAGAAGGTGAGAGGTGGTAGGGTGCGGGGGTGGTTAGTTTTTATAGGCTGGGTAATTTCATAGGCTAATGAGTAGGAGCAATTGGAGAAGGGGGTGGGGATTCCCAGGATTTGGGGCACCACCCACATTTTTGGCCTTTTGTGGTGAGCCTGGGAACTCTCCTGGCACCTGTGTGTGTGTCATGTAACATATGCTAATATACTACAATGAGCATATAATGAAACTCAAGGTCAACTGGAAGTCAAATCTTCCACCATCTTGGGCCAAGTAGGTCCTAACCAGTTTTTGTGGCATCCTGTTCTTCTTAACGGTTTTGTCATTCTTTTAATGGTTGTGCCCTGCCCCCTTCCTTCCTGTCTCAATCCTTCTGGGTTCACTACTGAATGTTTCAGGTGTTCAAAGAGAAACTGTGTACTAAGCTATTCAGAGGCTGAACATTTCCCAGCCTTGTTTGAGGTCTGAGAATTATTTGTTTTACAGTGCTTGTAGTTCTTTGCTTATTCGTGTAGTATTGTATCATATGACATTCACTTTAGTAGTCAAGTAAAGGCACAGTGGATTCCTGTGGAGATTTCTGGAGCTTCTTACCCTAGGTAACCCTCTCCTGTATGCTGACCCACAAATTCTAACTGCTTCATCCTCCCTGAGCTCTGATCTCTGACGCCACAACTCAGTGACATACCTGTGCTCTGTTTAAGTTTACCTTCCTTTTGTCACCGTAGGGAAAGAATAACTAGGCAGAAAGCTAGGACAATTGTAGGGATAATCTCATCTGTTTTCCTTTTCTTGAGGGGCACAGTCCTGCTATACCTGTTAGCCAGTGTCTGAAAACTGTTGTTCAGTACATTTTGTCCAGTGTTCTAGTTATTTACAGTGGACAGGCATTTCAAGCACTAGCTATTTTGTCATGGCTAGAAAGAGAAGTAGTTGAAGTTTTTAAAGAGAAAAACTTATGAATTTTTAAAATAAAAAAGCCTTTGGGGGTAAGCTTCCTTAAACCCAGTTTCCTTCACCTTATCGAACTCAATGAGAATTCATATTCAGAATGATAGTCCAGAAGCACTATAATATTCTAAATTATCAAACAACGTACATTAAGAATATTATAGCTATTTTTTAAGAGTAAATAAAATTACATTAAAAAATTCGTGAGGACTAAAACAATCATTTTTTGCTTGTTCAAGTTGACTAGAAAACTATATTCACGCGCCCATTCCGTTACCTGAGTATTCTGGTAAATTAAGTGTTTATTACACTATATCATTACTAACATTTTGATCATTTATGTTTTCCATGCTTAACATGTGTATGTTTTACTTTTCATTTACCCAGGGCTGAGTGTGAATATTAAAATATATTTTTCACTTTTGGTAAGGTGTTTTGAGAGCAACTTCTGATTTATCCTTCTTCAAAGCAGAGCAAGGAATACCATTAAAAAGAGTCTTACTTATTTCCCCAAGTAGATAATTGTCCATACTGAATTTCCTGAAAAAGAGTTGTACCTGGACATAGAAAGAAGAAGGCTCAAATCATGCCAAAATGAACAATTGAATCAGTGCCTGAGTAGGCAAAAAATGGCCTTCTCAGACCTCAATACAGCACTTGGCCTACTTTTTTCCTTAAGATTTTGTTTCTGGCTCCCAGTTTATCATTTTTGTAATGGGCTTTTAAATGACTTTTTTATTCAGGAAGGTAACATTTATCATGGTGGTTGAAAGAGCCCTGGGATGCAACTTGGGAGAACTGGGTTATGGTCCTTCTGGTTCTGTGCATCTATGAGCTGTGTGATTTGTGGAAAATTATTTACCTTGTCTGAGGTTTGGAATAGAACTAGGAGTTTTTTCATTCTGGGTTTTTTTGTTTTGCTTTGTTTTGTGGCTTGTTTGCTTTAGCAGTGGTTTTTAAGCTGGAGAATATTGTATCTAAAATATTATTTCGTAAAAGTGCAAGTGTAAAAGAGCTGAAACTAGATCTTCCCTGATCAGTGGGAATGCTCGAAGGCTCTCCAGCTCATCCTCTCCTGTTGGCCCCTGAAAGTTCCTCAAGGGAGCCCAGAGCTCCCAGGAGAAGAGTGTGAAAAAGTTTCTGTGGCCTTTACTCCATTCCATACAACTCAACCATGATAGCTCAGAGGAAAATCTCTTCCTTTAAAAAAGGCATTTTCACATGACAGAAAAAAACAAAAGATTTGAGTAAAGTCTTGTCTCTACCTCCTCTTAGCTGAAGGATCTTGAATAAGGCCTTTTTTTCCCATTTATTTTTCATTTTTTCCAGTTTTATTCACATATAATTGACAGCACTATACAAGTTTAAGATGTACAGCATGATTTGTCCTCATATATCATGAAATGATTACAAGTTTAGTTAATATCTATCATCTCATATAGATACAAAATAAAAGAAAAAGAAAAAATCTTTTTCTTGTGATAAGAACTCTTATGATTTACTCTCTTAACTTTCATATATATCATAGAGCAGTGTTAAGAATAGCCATCATGTTGTATGTTACAGTCCCAGTACTTGTTTCTCTGATAACTGAAATTTGTACCTTTTGACCACCTTTATCCAATGTCCCCTCCCACCACTCCCTGTCCTTGATAACCACAAATCTGATCACTTTTTCTATGAGTTTGGTTTGTTTTAGATTTCAGATATAAGTGAAATCATTCAGTATTTGTCTTTTTCTGTCTGACTTATCTCACTTAATATAATGCCTTCAAAAATCCATCCATGTTGTAACAGATGTCAGGATTTTCTCATTTTTATGGCTGAATAATATTCCATTTTATATATATATATATACCACAACTTCTTTATCCATTCATCTGTCAGTGGACACTTTGGTTGTTATCATATGTTGGCTATTATAAATAATGCTGCTATGAACATAGGGCACAAATATCTCTTCAACATACTGATTTAATTTCCTCTGAATATATTGCCAAGAGTGGGATTGCTGAATCATGTTTAGTTCTAGTTTTAATATTTGAGGAAGCTCCATACCATTTTCTATAATGGCTTTACCAATTTACAATCCCACCAATAGTATATAAGTGTTTCTTTTTCTCCATATTCTTGTCAGCACTTGTTATATCTTGTCTCTTTTATGCTAGCCATTCTACCAGGTATTTTACTGTGGTTTTGATTTGCATTTCCCTAATAATTAATGATGTTGAGCATCTTTTCATGCATCTGTTGGCCTTCATATATCTTCTTTGGAAAAGTGTCTATGCAGGTCCTTTGCCCATTTTTTAATTGGGTTATTTGGTTTTTTGCTATTGAATTGTGTGAGTTTCCTGTATATTTTAGATATTAACTCCTTATTGAAGATTTGGTTTGCAAACATTTTTTCCCATTCCATAAGTTGTCTTTTCATTTTACTGATTATTTCTTTTGCTGTGCAGAAGCTTTTTAGTTTGACATGGTCCCACTTATTTATTTTTTTGCTTATGTTTTAATTGTCATATCCAAAACAATCATCGGCAAGACATGTCAGGCAGTTTTTTTCCTGTTTTCTTCTAGGTGTTTTATGGTTTCTGGTCTTACATTTAAGTTTTTATTCCAGTTTTTAGTTAATTTTTGTGAGTTGAGTAGGATGGGAGCCTAGTATCTTTCTACTACATGTGGATATCCAATTTTCCCAGGACCATTTATTGAAGAGACTGTCTTCTCTCCATTGAGTATTCTTGGTTCCTTCATCAAATATTAGTTAATGGTATATGCTTGGATTTATCTCTGGGCTCTTGAATTGGTTCCATTGGCCTATGTGTCTGTTTTAATGCCAGAACCATACTGTTTTGATTACTATAGCTTTATAGAATAGTTTGAAATCAGGAAGTGTAATGCCTTTTGTTGTTCTTCCTCATGATATTTTTGTTCTTCTTCATTAGGATTGCTTTGGTTATTCAGGGCCTTTTTTGTTCCATATAAATTTTAGGATCATTTTTTTCTACTTCTGTAGAAATTGCCATTGTAATCTTGATAGGGCTTGCATTGAATATATAGATGGCTCTTAGTAGTATTGACATATTAACAGTATTAATTCTTCCAATCCATAAACATGGAATACTTTTCCATTTATTTGTTTTCTTTCATCACTGTCATGTAGTTTTCAAAGTAGAGATCTTTTACCTCCTTGGTTTCATTTACTCCTAATTTTATTGCTCCTGATGCTACTGTAAATGGGATTGCTTTATTTCATTTTAAGATAATTCATTGTAAGTGTATAGAAATGTTACTGATTTTTTGTATATTAATTGTGTTTCCTGTAACTTGACTGAATGTGTTTATTAGACCTAAACTGTTTGGGGTGGCATATTTAGGATTTTCTACATATAAAATTATTTAATCTGCAAATAGAGGCAATTTTACTTCCTTTTAAATTCTGATGCCTTTTATTTCTCTTTCTCACCTTATTGCTTGGCTAGGACTTCCAGTATGATGTTGAAAAGGAGTGGTAAGAGTGCATATACTTGTCTTGTTTCTGATCTTAGAGGAAAAGCTTTCAAACTTTTCTTTTGTATGATGTTAGCTTGTGGGCCTGTCATATATGGCCTTTATTATGTTGATATACATTCTTTCAATACCTAATTTGTTAAGAGTTTTTAGCACAAACTGATGTTGAATTTTGTCAAATGCTTTTTTTTTTTGGCATCTACTGAGATGAAGATATGATTTTTTTCTTTTATTTTATTAATGTGATGTATCACATTAATTGATTTGCATATGTTGAACCATCCTTGCATTCCAGGGATAAATCCCACTTGACCATGGTGAATGATCCTTATTCATGTGCTCCTGAGCTTGATTTGCTGTATTTTATTGCATCTATATTCATCTGGGATATTGGCCTGTAGTTTTCTCTTCTTGTAGTGTCTTTTTCTGGCTTTGGTATCAGGATAATGCTGGCCTTGTAACAAGAGTTTGTAAAAAGAGTTCTTTCCTCTTGAATTTTTTGAAAGAGTTTGAGAAGAATTAACATTAACTCTTCTTTAAATGTTTAGTAAAATTCACCAGTGAAGCCAAATGGCCCTGGGCGTTTTTCATTGGGAGATTTTTTTATTGCTGATTCAATTCCTTATGAGTATTTGGTCTGTTCAGATTATCTATTTCTTCCTGATTCAGTCTCGGTAGGTTTATCATTATAGAATAACCTTCTTTGTATCTTTTTACCATCTTTAATTTAAAGTCTATTTTGTCTAATATAAGTATAGCTACCACTGCTTTTTTTGGTTTCCATTTACTTGAAATACCTTTCTCCATTCCTTCTCCCACTCTGTTTGTGTCTTTAAAACTAAAGGAAGCATATCACTGGATCTTGTTTTTTTATCCACTCAGCCATTATATGTCCTTTTTTATGTTTTATTTGTATTGTAATTTATTTTTATTGAGTTATAGTTGATTTACAACATTACATTAGCTTTAGATGTAGAACAAAGTAATTCAAACTTTTTATAGATTATACTTCATTTAAAGTTATTATAAAATGTTGGCTATATTCCCTGTGTTGTACAATATATCCTTGTAGCTTATTTATTTTATATATAGTAGTTTGTACCTCTTAATCCCTTACCCTATCTTGCCCCTCCCCCCTTCCCTCTCCCCACTGGTAACCACTAGTTTGTTCTCTATATCTGTGCATCTATTTCTGTTTTGTTATATCCATTTGTTCGTTTTATTTTTTACATTCCACATATAAATGATAACATACAATATTTGTCTATGTCTGACTTATTTCACTTTAGCATAATACCCTCCAGGTACATCTGTGTTGTTGCAAATGGCAAAATTGCATTCTTTTTTATAGCCAAGTAGTATTCCGTTGTGTGTGTGTGTGTATGCATGTATGTATGTGGTATGTGTGTGTGTGTGTATGTATGTATGCATATATATATAGAGAGAGAGAGAGACACACACATCTTACAAAAAAACCCCAATGAACTTTTTGGCCAACTCAGTGTGTGTGTGTGTGTGTGTGTGTGTGTATACACACACACACACACACACACATATCCCACATCTTCTTTAAACATTTATCTGTTTATGAACACTTAGGTTGCTTCCATATCTTGGCTATTGTAAATAATGCTGCTATGAACATTGGGGTGCATGTATCTTTTTGAATTAGTATTTTCTTTTTTTCTGGATATATACCCAGGAGTAGAATTGCTAGATTACATGGTAATTATATTTTTAGTTTTTTGACAAGCCTCCATAATGTTTTCCACAGTGGCGGCATCAATTTATATTCCCACCAACAGTGTACAAGGGTTCCCTTTTTTCCATATCCTTGCCAACATTTGTTATTTATGTCTTTTTGATGATAGCCATTTTGAAAGGTATGAGGTGATATTTCAATATGGTTTTGGTTTGCATCTCTCTAATAATTTGCATTGTTGAGCATCTTTTCATGTAGCTGTTGGCCATCTGTATTTCTTCCCTGGAAAAATATCTATTCAGGCCTTCTACTCATTTTTAAATTGGGTTGTTTGGGTTTTTTTGATATTGAGTTGTATGAGCTGATAAATATGTTTTGGATATTAAACCCTTACTGGTCATATCATTTATAAATATTTTCTCCCATTCAGTAGGTTGTATTTTTCATTTTGTCAATGGTTTTCTTTGCTATACAAAAGCCTGTAAGTTTAATTAGGTTCCATTTGTTTATTTTTGCATTTGTTTCCTTTATCTTAAGAGACAGATCCAAAAATATATTGCTACAATTTATGTCAATGAGTGTTCTTATGTTTTCTTCTTGGATTTTTATGGTTTCTGGTCTTACATTTAAGTCTTTAGTAAATTTTGGGTTTATTTTTACACATGGTGTGAGAAAATGTTCTATTTCTTTTTTTTTTTTTTTACATATAGCCATCTAAAGTCCCAGCACCAATTATTGAAGAGACTGTCTTTCCCCCATTGTATATTCATGCCTTCTTTGTCATAGATTAATTGGCTATAAGTGTGTGGGTTTTTTATGGTCTCTCTGTTCTGTTGATCTATGTATCTGTTTTTGTGCCATTATCATACTGTTTTGATGACTGTAACTTTGTAGTATAGTCTGAAGTCTGGGAGCATGATACCTCCAGCTCTGTTTTTCTTTCTCAAGATTGCTTTGGCTATTTGGGGTCTTTTGTTTTTCCAAACAATTTTAGAATGATTTGTCCTACTTCTGTGAAAACTGTCATTGGTATTTTGATAGGGATTGCATTGAATCTGTAGATTGCCTTGCATCATTTAAACAATATTAATTCTTCCAGTCCATGAACATGGTATGTCTTTCCATCTGTTTGTGTCTTCAGTTTCTTTCATCAGCATCTTGCAGTTTTCCAAGTATAGGTATTTACCTCCTTTGTTAGATTTATTCCTAGGTATTTTATTCTTTTTGATGTAATGGTAAATGGGATAGTTTCTTAATTTCTCTTTCTGAGAGTTTGTAGTTAGTGTATAGAAATGCAACAGATTTCTTTGTATTAATTTTGTATCCTACAATTTTACCAAATTCATTGATGAGCTATAGTAGTTTTTTAGTGTTTTCTTTAGGATTTTCTATGTATAGTATCATGTCATCTGCAAACATTGACAATTTTACTTCTTCCTTTCCAATTTTGATTCCTTTTATTTCTTCTTGTTGTCTGCTGTGGTTAGGATTAGGATACTATGTTGAATAAGAGGTGAGAATGGGCATCCTTGTCTTGTTCCTAATCTTAGAGGAAATACTTTCAGCTTTTCACCATTGAATATGATATTAGATATGGGCTTACCATATATGGCCTTTATTATGTTGAGGTGTATGCCCTCTATACCCACTTTGTGGAGAGTTTTTATGATAAATGGATGTTGAATTTTGTCAAAAGTTTTTGTATACATTGAGACGATCATATGATCTTTATTCTTCAGTTTGTTAAAGTGATGTATCACATTGATTGATTTACGGATATTGAACCATCTTTCATCCCTGGGATAAATCCAACTTGATCAAGGTGTATGATCCTTTTTATATACTGTTGGGTTTGGTTTTCTAATATTTTGTTGAGGCTTTTTACATCTATGCTCATCCGTGATATTGGCCTGTAATTTTCTTTTTTTGTGTGATATCTTTGTCTGGTTTAGATATCGGGGTGATTCTTGGCTCATAGAATGAGCTTAGAAGCAATCCTTCCTCTGCAAGTTTTTGGAATACTTTCAGAAGGATAGATGTTAACTCTTCTCTAAATGTTTGGTAGAATTCACCTGTAAAGCCATCTGTCCTTGACTTTTTTTTGAGGAGTTTTGGGTTTTTTTTAACTACTGATTCAATTTAATTACTGGTAATTTGTCTGTTCATATTCTGTTTCTTACTAGTTCAGTCTTCGGAGATGGTACATTTCTAGGAATTTGTCCATTTCTTCTAGGTTATCCATATTATTGGCATATAGCTGTTCATAGTAATCTCTGTGATCCTTTATATTTCTGTCGTATTGGCTGTAACTTCTTCTTTTTCATTTTTGATTATATTGATTTAACCCCCCTTTTTCAATCATTCTCACTAAAAACTTATCAATTTCGTTTCTTTTCAAAAAACCAGCTCTTAGTTTTATTGATCTTGTCTTTTTTTTTTTTTTTTTTTTAAGTCTCTTTTTTATTCAGTTCTGCTCTGGTCTTTATGATTTCTTTCCTTCTACTAACTTTGCAATTTGTTCTTCTTTTTCTAGTTCCTTTAGGTGTAAAGTTAGGTTGTTTAAGTTTTTTCTTGTTTCCTGAGGTAGGCTTGTATCACTATAAACTTCCATCTTAGAACTTCTTTTGCTGCATTTCATAGATTTTGTATGATAGTGGTTTTTGTTTTCATTTACTCCAGGTATTTTTAAAAATTTCTTCTTTGATTCCTTCAGTGATCCATTGATTGTTTAATAGCACATTGTTTAGTGTCTATGTGTGTTTTTGCAGTTTTTCTCTTCTAGTTGATTTCTAGTCTCATAGTGTTGTGGTTTAAAAAGAAGATTGACACAATTTCCATTTTCTTAAATTTACTGAGGCTTGTTTTGTGGCCTAGCATGTGATCTATCCTGGGGAAGTGTTCCATGTGAACCTGAAAATAATGTGTATTCAGCAGCTTTGGATACAATGTTCTGTATATATCTATTAAGTCCATTTGGTTTAATGTGTCATTTAAGGCCTATGTTTCCTTATTGATTTTCTGTCTGGATGATCTGTCCACTGATGTAAGTAGGGTGTTAAAGTCCCCTACTATTATTGTGTTACTGTCAATTTCTCCCTTTATGTCTGTTAATATTTGCTTTATGTATTTTAGGTACTCCTATGCTGGGTGTGTATATATTTACAATTGTTATATGTTCTTCTTGGATTGGTCCCTTGATCATTATGTGGTGTGCTTTTTTTCTCTTATAACATCTTTATTTTAAAGTATATTTTATCTGATATAAGTATTGCTATGCCAGCTTTCTTTTTATTTCCATTTGCATGGAATACTTTTTTCCATCCCCTCACTTTCAGTCTGTGTGTGTCTTTAGATCTGAAGTGAGTCTCTTGTAGGCAGCATACATATGATTTTGTTTTTGTATCTGTTCAGCCACTCTGTGTCTTTTGACTTGTGCAGTTAGTCCACTTACATTTAAGATAGTTATTGATATGTGTGCTGTTACTGCCATTTTGTTAATTGTTTTGGGGTTGTTTTTCTAGGTCTTTTTTGTTCATTTCTTCTTCTTTTATATATATATATATATATATATATATATATATGATTGTTTTAAGTTGCTAATCTCTTAATTTTAAATGCATTTTAACAACCTAAATTTTTACTCTCCTCCGTCCATGATTACTTTTTGACATCATATTTTACATCTTCTTGTTTTGTGTATCCTTTAACTACTTATTGCAGATATAAATGATCTTACTACTTTTGTCTTTTAACCTTCCTACTAGCTTTGAACTTGGTTGATTTACTACCTTTACTGTATATTTGCCTTTACCAATGAGCTTTTTCCTCAGAATTTTCATGTTTGTAGTTGTGGCCTTCTCTTTTTCACTTAGAGATGTCCGTTTAACATTTCTTGTAAATTTCTTGGTTTGGTGGTGCTGAATTCTTTTAACTTTTGCTTTTCTTTAAAACTTTTTATCTCTCTATCAAATCTGAATGAAGCCCTTGCCAGGTAGAATATTCTTGATTGTAGGTTTTCCCCTTTCGTTTCTTTAAGTATGTCATGCCATTCCCTTCTGACTTACAGAGTTTCAGCTGAAAAGTCAGCTGATAGTCTTATGGGAGTTCTCTTGTACATAACGTGTTGCTTCTCCCTTGCTACTTTTACCTTTCTCTATATATCTTTAATTTTTGCCATTTTAATTACAGTGTGTCTTGGTGTGTTCCTCTTTGGGTTGATCCTGCTTAGGACTCTCTCTGCTTTCCAGACCTGGTTGTCTGTTTCTTTTCCCAGAGTAGGGAAGTTTTCAGCTATTATGTTTTCAAATATGTTCTCTGCCCCTTTCTCTCTTATTCTGGGACTGCTATAATGTGAATGTTAGTACTCTTGATATTGTCTCAGAGGTCTGTTAAATACTCCTCATTTCTTTTCATTCTCTTCTCTTTTCTCTGTTCAGCTTCAATGATTTCCACTGCTCTGTTTTCCAGCTTGCTGATGCAGTCCTTTGTATCATATAATCTACTTACTTTTGATTCCTTCTAGTGTGTTTTCATTTCAGTTATTGTATTCTTCATCTCTGCTTCTTCTTTTTTAATTGGGTTATAGTTGTTTTACAATGTTTTGTTAGTTTCTACTGTACAGCAAAGTGAAATAGAGTTCCCTCCGCTATACAGCAGATTCTTATTAGTTATCTATTTTATGCATATTAGTGTATATATATCAATCCCAATCTCCCAATTGGTTCTTCTTTATTTTCTCTTTGAATAAAACTTCTAAATTCTCATTTTGTTCATTCTTCTCCCAACTTTTTGATCATCTTTACAGTCATTCCCTTGAACTCTTTATCAGGAATATTGTTTATCTCCTCTTCACTTAGTTCTTCTTCTAGGGTTTTATTTTGTTCCTTTATTTGAAACACATTCCTCTGTCACCACATTTTTGCCTAATTTGCTGGTTTTACTCCTATGTATCTAATAGTTTGGTTATAGTTCCTGACCTTGAAGAAGTGGCCTTTTGCCGGAGATATTCTTTGCATCCGAGCAGCACACTCTCCTTTGATCACCAGAGCTATATACTCTAGGGATGCCCTCATGCATGTTGTGTGAGTCCTTCTACTGTGGTAGGCTTACTACTGTTGGAGGTCTGGTAGGTGTGGCTGGCCCTCAGCCTGGTTGGTTTCTAGGTCCTGCCTTTGCAGAGGCTGCTGGCCACTGGTTGGCGGGGCTGGGTCATGAGGTGACTGGCTGCAGAACCCCAGGGGGGTCCCAGGGCTAGTGTTGGCTCACTGGTGGGCAGAAGGCAGAACCAGGTTCTGGGGTGTATGGTTGCAGGGATTGGGTTCCCAGATCTAATGTTGTCCTGCTGGTGGGCAAGGCCAGGACACAGGTGTTCCCAGGGTTAGTGCCAGCTCACTGGTGGGTGCACATGGGTCCTAAAATCTCTGGCTGCAGGGCCTCAGTGCTGGTGTTGGCCCCCTGGTGGGTGGGGCCAGTGCCTGACACTTCTGGCTGCAGGTTCTGGGGTGTCCTGAATCTTGTGTGAGCCTACTGTTTTGTTGACTGGATCCCAGGGCTGCTGGCTGAGGGGCCTAAGGTGTATCAGAGCTGGTGCTGCCTTGCTGGTGGTCTGAGTCTTGCCACTCCAAGTTGCAAGGCTGCAGTGGTACTGGGGATGATATTTGCCCACTGGTGGCAGAGTTCAGTCCCAGGCTCTCAGGCTACAGGACCCTGGGTGTGCCAGAGCTAGTGCATGCACACTGGTGTGTGGGACAAGATCCTGGGCCCTCTAGTGAACAGTGTGTCCCAGGGCAGCTTTGGGCTCACTCAGAGGGTCTTAAGGCAGCCTGATTGCTGGTCAGTGAGGCTGTGTCCCCACCAATATAATTGCTCGGCCTGAGGCATCCCAGTATTTGTACCAACAGGCTGGTGGGTGGCTGAAGGTCCAAGTGCTAATAAGCTAGAGGAAGGATTCCAAAATGGGGCTTGCCAGCACCAGTGTCCTCATGGTAGAACAAGCTCCCAAAAATAGCTTCCATGAGTGTCTACATCATCCCAACTGGATGAGCTCCAGTTGCCTCCTGCCTCTCTAGGAGACTCTCCAAGAACACCAGGTAGGTCTGACCCAGGCTTCTTTAAACTTACTTCTTCTACACTGGGTCCCAGCACATGTGAGATTTTGTGTGCACCCTTTAAGAATGTACTCTCTGTTTCTCATAACTCTTTGGGTCTCCTGAAAGTAAGTCCCCTGGCCTTCAAAGCCAAATGTTCTGGGAGCTCATTTTTCCGGTGCAGGACCCCTGGGCTGGGGAGCTTGATGTGGAGCTCAGACCCATTCCTCCTTAGGGAAAATTTCTGCAGTTGTAATTAATCTCCCATTTGTGAGTTGCCTACTCAGGGGTATGGATCTTGACTATACAGTGACTCCACCTTTACCTGTCTCATGATTTCTTCTTTATATCTTTAGTTGTAGACCTTTTCTGATAGATTCTGGTCTTTCTCATCAATAGATGCTCTGTAAACAGCTGTGATTTTGATGTGCCTGTGAGAGGAGGTGAGCTCAGGGTTTTCCTATCTGACATCTTGACCCAAGTCTCCATTCTGTCTTTTGACTAGAATATTTAATCCACTTACATTTAAGGTAATTATTTATAGGTAAGGACTACTATTATCATTTTGTTAATTGTTTTCTGGCTGTTTTGTAGACCCATTGTTCCTTGTTTCTTATCTTGTTACCTTTTTTTGTGTTTTGATGTCTTTGGTCAGTATGTTTGACTTCTTTACTATGTACTTTTGTGTGATTACCACAGGTTTTTCCCTTGTGGTTACCATGAGGCTTACATAAAGCATCTGAAAATGATAACACCCTATTTTAAGCTGATAACAACTTAACCTCAAGGCATTCCCAAACTATACACTTTTACTCCTCCTCTCCCTCACAAGTTTATGTATGTCACAGTTTACCTATTTTTTATACTGGGTAACCATACAGATCATTGTAGTTATTTTTACCACTTTTTTTTTTTTTAACTTTTAGAGTTGTAAATGCATTATGTGCCACTATTATCATATAACAGAATCTGACTATATATTTATCATAGCCAGTGAGTTTTACACTACCTTCTTGTGGTATTATGATGTTAATTAGTGTCCTTTTATTTCCACTTTAAGAACTCCCTTTAGCATTCCTTGTAAGACAGGTCTAGTGGTGATGAACTCCCTCTCTTTTTATTTGTTTGAGAAAGTCTTTACTTTTCCTTCATTTTTGAAGGACAGCTTTGCTGAGTATAGAATTCTTGGTTGACAGTTTTTTCTTCCAATATTTTGAATGTATCATCCCATTCTGTCCTGGTGTGAAAAGTTTCTGTTGAGAAATCCATTGATAATCTCATGGAGTTTCTTAGTGTATAAATTCTCTCTTTTCTCTTGCTGCTTTCAGAATTATTTCTTTGTCTTTGACTTTTGACAATTTAATTAGAATCTGTCTTGATGTAGCCCTATTCAGATTCAACCTATTTGGGGTCTTTTGGGCCTCTCTTTTAAGATTTGAGAAATTTTCAGCCTTTATTGCTTTAAATATACTTTTTGTCCCTTTCTTTCTATTCTCCTTCTGGAATTCCCATAATGCGGATATCATTTGTTTTGATTCTGTCCCATAAATCTTTTCTTTACTCTTTTTTATTCTTTTTTTTTTTTTTTTGGCTTTCTTTTTTATTTTTTTTGCTTTTGCTCCTCTGACGGGATAATTTCAAGTATGCTGTCTTCTAGGTCACTGATTCTTTCTTCTGCATAGTTGAGTCTGCTTTTGAAGCTGTCTATTGAATTCTTCAATTCAGTCATTGTATTTTTCAGTTCTAGGTTTTCTTTTTTTGTTTTTTGGGGTATTTTTTTGGAGGGTTTCTATTTCTTTGTTGAAATTCTTATTTTGTTCACACATTGTTTTCCTAATTTCGTTTACTTGCCTGGGTGTTCTTGTAGTTCACTAAACTTTTTTAAGAGGGCTATTCTAAATTCCTTGTCTGACAGTTCATAGTTCTCCATTTCTTTATGGCTAGCTATTGGAGCTTTATTAGCTTTCTTTGGTGGTATCATGTTTACCTGATTTTTATGATCCGTGATTCCTAACACTGGTGTCTCTGCATTTGAGTCCTCTTCCAGACTTTATAGGTTCACTTTGGCAGAGATAGTTCTTCACCAGTCAGCTCAGTATGAGTGTCTGGACATATCTTCTGGTAATGTCTTAGACTGATATGTCTTGCTATCAGGGTCTATTTTTGTGCAAGGCCACTGTCTGAGCTCTGGTGTCAGGGAGGAGATTTGGGGAGCTGCTGCTGTCTGAGAACAGTTGGATAGGGCTGCTGGCTTGGTTCTTTGCCCAAGCAAGGGTGTAGGATGAGCTGATGAGCTACACATTTGCCTGGACTCTCTGGTCAGGCTGACTAGACAGTCAGAACTGGGTACTATACTCATCAGTAGATGGCACTATGAATTAACTTCTTTGCACTGGCAGGGAAGCAGGATGGGCCTCAGAGCCTGCACGGCTTGTTATTTGGGAATCTGAATTGGGCAAGACTGTGTAGTGAATTCCCCAGCCACCCACATGAGGCCATTAGTTTACTCTGCAGAAGGGGAAAGCCACGGTCTGTGTTCCCTGTTCAAGTGCCACTGTAAGCAGGGCTGTTGGATGGGCTTCCTGTGGGCTCTGTTTACGTTCCCCAGTTGGGTGGGCTGAAGGCTGTATCCAGCAATGAGCAGGGCTATGAATTAGCTTCCCTGCCCAGGAGAGCATAAGAACTGGCTCCAAGCCTGGCAAAGCTTTTCATTTGTGGTCTTGACTCAAACCAACTTACACCCCAGGTTCCCTAGCCAAACAGGACCACTGGGTTTGCTCTGCAGATGATCGGCTCTGTCTGCCATACTCTCTGCATAAGCACTGTTAGGCTATGCAGCTTCCAGGTGTTCTGGCCAGCCATTTTGATCAGGCAGGGCTGGGAGCTAATCAGCAGTGAGCTGGGATATGACTCAGCTTCCCTACCTGTGTGGGGGCACCTAGTGGTGGGGCCAGCAAAGCTCTTTGTTTGAGGACCCAAATCAGGCAGACCTGTACCCTGCCAAGTTCCCTGAACAGACTGTGCCACTGTCTTGACTCTGCAGATGGGCAAAGCCACTGGTTGAGACCGTACATGGGTGCTGCAGGTAGGAACTCATTCTGCCAAAATCCAAGTGCTGATTATTGCAAGCCCCTTCTTCCCTTTCCTGTCACAACCAGATTCCTAGTAGTTGAGGCCTGCAGATACCCTGCAATCCCTGTGAGACAAGATTGGAGTGGAGCTTCTCAACAAGTGACCCACAATGCTGGGTGAGCTGAATGTCCACCCTGGGCTCTCTTTTCTTACTGGAGGAACTGGAGGCTCAGGGGAGACCTCTTGGCATGGTGCTGCCCTAGCCTGGGGGAGGGTCAATGCAGTCAGCATGTTGCCACTCCTCTTATTCTAATATAGGCTCTCTTGGTCTCTGTAGTTTAAAGTGGTGCTTCAGTCTCTCCCCTGTGTTCTAGGATTCTTTCAGTGGTGTCTTGTCCATGAATAGTGGTTAGTTGTTCTCCTTGTGAGGGGGAGCCAAGTCAGGAGCAACCTATGTCACCACATTGGTGACGTCAGTCCTAACAAGAAACTTTACCTCTCTGAACTTCAGTTTCTTTTCTGCAAAGTAGGAATATGAATGAAATCCACTTTGTAATTAAAATATTATGTGAGACTTCTTGGTAAACCATTAAATGCCATTCAAGTGTTGGCTCTTATTAATAAGTAGGAAAAGCAGGTTAGGCGAAGGGACAAATTTGAGGATATGATCAGGAGTATTAACTATTGAGGTAAAGAGTGTTGAGTAGAGAAAGTCCTTGGGATACTTCTGGAAAGGCACTAGATACTGAAAAAAATGGTATAACATTGTCAATAAGAGCAGTGCTTTGGACCAGACTGTCTGGGTTTGGATCTTGAGTCCACTACTTACTATCAATGTTACTTTCCTGAGCCCCACTTTACTCATTTGTAAAGTGAAGAAACTTAGAGCATTATAATGAAGGTTAAATGAGTTAATATACCTGAAGTTATTTTAAAATACTCAGTAAATATTTGGTATTTGATGATATATTAAATATTATATATCATAACTCTATAAAAATCTTGATCTTTCTCCAAAGTTTGGTAGTTAAAAGAAAAGTGATATTTTACTACTAAGATACATGATTATAAAAAAATAATTTTGCTAATAATGCTTCTAAGAGATATCTAATGTTCTTTTAAAACATATGTTTTATTAACAATTTTAAGGATTGTTTTCATTTAGCTGTAAAATACTATAACCTGAAACACTATAACCTGAAATAATATAGCAGATACATAGTCTTTATAGTCTTAAGGATCCAGTGTTACAAATTTCTTATCTTTTTTTTTCATTTTTAAAAATTTTATTGAAGTATAGTTGATTTACAATGTTATATTATATATATATATATATATATATATATATTCTTTTCCATATTCTTTTCCATTATGGTTTATCACAGGATACTGAATATAGTTCCCTATGCTATATAGTAGGACATTGTTGTTTATCCATCTTATATATCACAGTTTGCATCTGCTAATCCCAAACTCCCAATCCATCTGTCCCCCAACCCTTTCTCCCCCTTGGCATTTTCCACATTAAGGATTTTTCCCCCTTAGGCTAGATTCCCAGAAATAAAATGACTAGGTTTAAGGTTAAGAATATTAAGCCCCCTGAGACACATTTTCAGGCATCTCGTTTAAGAACAACATCTAAATAGTGAAGCTACCTGAATGGCACACATGCCATCAAGCCTACTGCTGAGTCATCTTATTTGTGCAGGCTCTCTGGGGGCACCACTTTATCCTAAAATTCGGTCTTTGCCTCTACACTGAACCCCAAACAATTTCTTATCTTTTTAAACATACCATACAGAACAAAACACCACCCAAAAAAGTTGCAAATATTTGTGTTAAAAACTTTTAAAATCTTAAAAAAACACACAAATATTTGCTTATTGTCCACAAAAGCAAATATTTGCCTTAAAACTAAAAAAATGTATACTTTTTATGTATTACAGCAAAAATGAGGGTATGTCTCTCTCCCTTTTTTCTCTTAATTGACAAGGATAACTTTTCACAGAGGGGGAGGGTGCTTGAAGAGACCTTCCCAGTGACAGCTACCTTTCAGCCAGGTTGCCCTGGTGTGTGTCACACGTGCTTTAGCTTGGCTAAAGTAGTCTCTTCACTGAGAAGGTGTTGCTTTGGCAAAGGGTTTAGTCTACCTGACAAGTAATGAATTAGAACTCATTCTTCTTTAAAAGCACAGGATCCTGAGGAAGCAAACAGGTTGTAGTTATGGTACATTCAAACACACTGAAAAGGGGATGTTAAAAGATTAAAAGCCTAGCGTTATCTGACCCTCGGGAGGAAGCAGTACTGCAGTTTACTCGCCAATCTTCTCCACAGAGCAACATCTCTGTAGATTAGGGAATTAACCTCAGGTCAAAGGCTAGACCTGATTGGTTTGAGTTTAATCCCATCCCTCTGATTGGTTCAGAGCATGTGTGCTAATTCCAACCTATAAGACAAAAGAAAATGTTTGCTAGAATCTTCAGAGACAGTTTTTCTTTACTCTAAAAAGAATACCATCTCTCTCTTCTGCCCAATTAGTTTCCATTGCTACTGGCAGACATCCAGCTGCCATATTGAGAAGGAGCTAAATCAATTCGAGTTAATTTTATATTACTTACAAAAGTGGACTAACAGATATAGAAAGTATGTTATCAAAACTATATTTCAGGTTGCTGGGTGTTTTATGGTTAAAGGGATTCTGAAAGAGAAAGCAATGTTATAATAAAAGTATTAGAATAGAGTCAGACAAAATTGGTTATTAGTTTTGACTCCACCTCTTACAAACTCTGTGACCTTGGACAAATTACTAAACATCTCTGATTGTCAGTTTCTTCATCTATGAGATATCTACCCTATTTCAAATGAAGATAAATGTGTTTAACTAAAAATAAGGGATACTTATTAAAAGAGAAGTGCAAAGCAATGTAAACAAATTTTGCTTTTTTAATGCTTTTCCTAAAAACAGTTATCTCTACCCATAATTCAGTCAGAAATTCCCAGAAACTTCTGTAAGGTGAAAATCTGTATACCATGCACTAATTTAAATATATTTCTAGCAGAACAGGATTTTGTGAAGGGGCAAGGTGACTTTGAATGGAATGCTGTAGGCACAATGCTCTCTAAATTAGATGGTATGAAAAAGGATATTTCAGAAAAAAATAAATCATGTTGGTGGATTTCAATATGTCTCTATAATTAACATTCAAGGGGACTTTATTAGGTGATTACATTATCCTTGTGAAATATTACTTGGTTAAAAATATAATTCTGAAACTGTAATACATAGCTGAATGCTTTGGGCAGATGGAATTACTTTCCTCTAGGACCTCAAGGTACTTGACAAACATTTATTCACTTCTGCTTTGCCTCTGTAAGTCAGGTCAAGGTTTTTGTTTTAGGGATGGGAAAACTGAGACCCATGTAGTGTTTGGGAGACTTGGTTATGACAGTCCATCTGCTTCCAACATTGAAAAGCAGATGACTTTATAAAGTTACTTACTTCCATTTCTTATCAATCTACCATCCTGTGTTTGGTGTAAATATTCCAGTATTATATAGATACCTTTCTAAAGTATCAGAGTTGGGATTCTGTCATGGGCTGAATTGTGTCCCCCTAAAATTCAATATTGAAGTCCTAACTCTCAGTAGTTTAGAATATAAATCTACTGTATTTAAAGACATGGACTTTAAAAAGGTAATTTAGTTTTTAGCTTCACTTTATAAGGTACTTAGGGTAGATCTTAATCCAATATGATTGGTGTCCTTAAAAGAAGAGGAGATTAAGATCCAGACACTTACAGAGGGAAGACCATGTGAAAATATAGAAAGACAGCCATCTACAAGCTAAAGAGAGCAGCCTATGAGAGACACTAACCCTGCCCACCATTTGATCTCAGACTTCCAGCCTCCAGAACTGTGAGGAAACAAATTTCTTCTGTTAAACCACTTAGCCTGTGGTTCTTTGTTATGGTTGCTCTAGCACACTAATACAAATCCCATGGGAGTTTGGATCCTGGAGCACAGACGGTTATATATTGCAAATCTTGCTTTCTCCCTAAATTCTTGTAGTCTGAAGGAGTAATTCCTAAGTCCTCAAAACTGCTAGGATTCATATAGGAGGCTTGCATGTTGGGTCTTGTTTTTGGAACTGAGTAAGACTTAAATGTCTGAACTCACCAATTCTAACTCTAGTCGACTTCCACCTGTTCTTAGCCTCCGACTCAGGCTGCACTTTGTGACTTGCAGTTGTAGGAAGTCCCAGGGATGGAGGTTCTACTCTGGGACCTGTCACTAATGAGCTAATTGTAATAGTAGGTGAGTTGACTATCGGTCTCAGTTTCTTTATCTGTACAATGAGTGAAGTAATTTTGACAACAGCTTGAAGTTCATTCTGGCTCTTAAATTTTGGTTCTAATACACAGATAATGATAGTTTAAGGGGAAAAAAAAATTTAGCAAACTATGGTTCATGACCCCAATCCAACCCACTGCTTGTTTTTACACAACTCATGAGCTAAGAATGGTTTTACATTTTTAGGAGTTTTCTTTAAAAGGTAAAAGAAGAATCATATTTATATCAAGTGCTTTATAATATGTCATGCACGGTACTAAATCTTTGCATTTTTAAATTTATTTAATCTTTACAACAATCCTATGAAGTAGGTACTACTTTTCATTTTATAGATGAGCAAACTGAAGTAAGTAATCAAAGGTTACACAACGAATGCATTTCAATTCTACTGGAATTCACACTCAGGGAGTCTTACCCCAGAGCCTGTGGTCTAAAACTGCCTCCCCACTTTAAAAAGAGTCCAATGCTATGAGGTTAGTATATTGTGTACCAAAACAGAGGTGCTGGCAACACATTCTGGAACGTTCCCTGGAAAAAAGATCACTGTGTTTCAGAGAAGCAAGAGAAGGCTTTGTAGGAGAATGAGGGAACACTAGATTTCAACCTCAATTAAGCAAAATTCTAAACCCCCCAGAAGAATTCTATTCTTCTCATTGATAGACCCATATTATTTTAAAATGTATTTAATTATTATTATATTAACTGTTATATTGATGAATAATATTTAATTATTATTTTTTAAATTTGTGGACATTTGTTTTCTCTCTTTTATATGAGTCCTTGTGTAATATCCTAGATTTTGCCTCCTGTCCAGAAAACCTAAAATATTTACTCTCTGCTACTTTACAGAAAAGTTTGCTGGCCTCTGCTCTAGAATATTAAAGTGTAAAAATAAATTTGGGTGATTGGAAAGATGATCGACACCATTCATATAAACATTTCTCTCCTTTATTAGCAAATTGTTGTCAGTAAAATTAGGTACATTTCAGCTATGATGCTAATTATATTTTAATTTTTAATATATCATTATAAGTTTAAGAAGTGATTATTGTTTGAATGGCAGGAATAAAAATGTCTTTTGAATGATGACAAAATGGGAATAATTGTGTGCCAAGAAGCATCATACAGTGACTGTTTTAACCAGATATTCATATTTTGTTCCTATCCGTGCAATGATAACTGATAACAAACGTTCTATAGATATAAAAAGCAACAACGAGGTAAATCTTTTTGGACGCTCAGGCTCAGCGCCCATGGCTCACGGGCCCAGCCACTCCGCGGCATGTGGGATCTTCGCGGACCCGGGCACGAACCCATGTCCCCTGCATCGGCAGGCGGACTCTCAACCACTGCGCCACCACGGAAGCCTAACAATGAGGTAAATCTTAATACAAAGTACCATGAACCTAAGACAGATGTGCTACATCCTCTATTTGGAGTTTAGTTTATTATTTTGCTTATTTATTTATCCATGTACCCCCATATGGAAATTTCCCCACTACACACACTTAAGATCTGCATAAAAACATTGCCATTATTTGTGTGAAATTAAATGTGAGTTAGAAACTGAGCATGAGTAATTCCTATTGCTTTCGCTGGGTACTTAAACGTTTTAAAAAAAGAATACATATGGTTCAATGAGCTGAGAAATTTTAGTCCTGAGTTCTTTTTCAGTTTGACCTAGGCCCATCAAAATGTTCAAAATCTGTTCTGCAGAAATGCTAACACATTGCTATTTCTCTAAGTGTTGAAAACTGGATTCAGAATTTTTATACAACTGTACTATTTTAGTGACTCTACCCTCACTATATCCGGTAGTACATGAAACACCTCAAGAGGCAAATTCTAGCAAAATCAAAACCCTGGGTGTTCTATCATCTCTTCAAACACAACATGGGTGAAAGTCCAAGCACCTTGCCAAGCTAATAAATTATCCTCCTGTCTGCTGTATTTCTGAAAAATAGTACTAAAATTCACTCCAGGAATAAAACCTCATAGTCTTTTACTTTTTTTCCTCTATGGCTTCAACAACTAATCAGTTACTAAAACTGTAAACCTTTATCATGGACCTACTACAGGCTTTAACATCTAAGTGTTTCACATATACATATTTCTAATTGTCATCATAATCTTGCAAAGTAGTTTTTATAATTTGATAAAACATCTTAGCCTCAGAGAGATTAAATAAACTGCATGCTTATGTATCTGCTAAATTCTACAGTCTAGATTAAAATCTAGTACGTCCGATTGCAAAGCCTTTATCTTCCCAAGTATTAATGATTTTTCATTCACACAAGTTCTCCTATCCTTCTGTTCCTTTCCACTCCTGACACCCCCCACCAGCTGGCTCAGGTGCCAGTCATGTCCCCTTACCAACTTCACAAGCTCCAGTTTCTCCCCATTCAAGCATCTGCCCACTCCCCCTATTACTGAGCTTTCAATAATATGAATGGGGGAGAGACCACTTTGAAAACTTCCCTAATTGACTCCAGAACAATATCTGTCCTTTTGAACTTCTATTGTTCTAATATTAGTTAAATATATGAGTCTAATATAAGGATTAATTTGTCCTTGTATGATAACTTTGTCATCTCTTTTCCTATTAGAGTCAAAAATTTTGGCAGGCAGGGATTTATACCCAGTAAATATTGCTGAACATATGAAAATTCAGCACTTGTTTTTCTGCTCCCTAAAAGAATACATTTGGTTGTTTGTTTCTTCTTTTCTAAGTAATTATTTTCCCTTTCCTGAAACTCAACAAGGCATTAAAGGAAATATAATAACAGAAGGACCTTACCACAAAAAAAACTTTTTTATAAATGTGTGTTTGCAAAGGAAGACAATTCAGCTTTTCCTAGGGAGACTTTTACATCAGTTTGAATACCATTCAAATGACTGTCTTTGCTAAATCTTCCATCTTATTGCCGTCTTTGTGAAAGTCAGGGCACCAGGGAGTTCAAGGTGAGGTTTTACCCACATGGTGTAAAGCAACACTCTGTCCCCACTTGAATTTTCAAAGATCACTTTATATTGTCTACATATCTCAAAATAGCGCTGCCCTTCTTTGCTGTGGCACTGCACTGTGAACTCCTATTCAATTTGTTATCCACCATCCTCCCCAAATCTCACTCAGCATGACAGCTTCCTGAGTAATACCCCCATAATTTGAATCTGTGCTGAGAGTTATTTTCTCTCAGGTGCATATATTATCTTGCATGTCTCTGTATTAAACCTCATTTCACTTTTGTTCAACCAGTGCCCTGAATTATCTATTTCCTGCTGGGTTTGTAATATGTCATCCTCTTTATCTCCCCTACCTGAAAGCTTTGTGCTGTTTGCAAATTTGGTCAATATCGCATTGACCTTCTTTTCAAGGTCAGTTGTAAAAAGGATTGGATGGTAATGATGGGCTCAGGCTCACACCCTAATGGAGCACACAGGACCCATATCCCAATCCTGTGATACCCTGATGATAACCACCCCCTTTGTATCCTCTTTGTAAGCCATTCCAATTTATCCACCAACTCTCATTGTTCTCCAGACAATACTTATCTAATCTCTCAGTGAGTTGTGTGTGATCCGGAGTCAAGTGCCCTGGGAAAAAGAGAAAAGCATCAGGACTATTGTAAGCAACAAGGTGGAAAGGGCAAAGTGGAATACAGTCTCCAAACTTATTTTTAACCTCTCAAATACAGATATTATAAGGATGAACAGCATTTAGTTAAGAGCTGAGGCTGCTTTAGCCACCATTTCATGTGTAGGATGTTTTAACCCTACTTGTCTGTTTTTTAACCCAACTGTACTTTCTTTTCTTAGAGTCCCTCATAGGACTTACTTGAAGCTGAATATTATTTATATGTCATTTCCAAATGTGTTTACCTGTTGTCACCACTTTACCTCAGGTTTATTTCAAATTGTTTATTAAATTTTCAAACCCGGCCCAAATGCTTCTCCCCTGTTGTGTTTGGACTTGCCTGTTTGTATTTTTGGAGAGTAGCAGCTAATGTGTGATTCGGAATTCCTTGAATGGGAAGCAGAGCTCTAGTCTGGGGTCAGTGGCCCGAGGGGCTAAAGACAATGGGCTGTGATTAGATACTGCTATGGCCTCAATTCAATTCATCTTTATTCTTACTTCTCCCCTGCCATGGGGACAACTGATGTTATTTGTCATTAAGGTGGATTTTGTAGTATTTTTTACATTTTATTTTTATTTAATTTTATTTTTTCCTTTCTGACTTATTGAGATATAATTGACATACAGCACTATATAAGTTTAAGTGGTACAGCATAATGAATGACTTGACTTACATATAGGTACAAGAAAATGTTTTTTCTTATGATAAGAACTTTTAGGATTTACTCTCTTAGAAACTTTCAAATATACCATGCAGCCGTGTTAACTCGAGTCATTCTGTTGTTCATCACATCCTCAGTACTTATTTATCTCATAACTGAAAGTCTGTACATTTTGACCACCTTCATCCAATCCCCCCACCTCCTACCTTCTACCTAATGGTAAACACAAATCTGATTGCTTTGTCTATGAGTTAGGGGTTTTTTTTTGGCCAGGGGGCTGGAGGGTTTTGTTTTAGATTTCACATATAAGTGAGATCATACGGTATTTGTCTTTCTCTGTCTGACTTATTTCACTCAGCATAATGCCCTCAAGGTCCATTGATGTTGTCCCAAATGGCAAGATTTCCTTCTTTTTTATGACTAAATAGTATTCCATGGTGTGTGTGTGTGTGTGTGTGTGTGTGTGTGTGTGTGTGTGTACACCACATTTTCTTTATGCATTTATCTGTTGATAAACGCTTAAGTTGTTTCCATGCCTTGGCTATTGTTAATAATGCTTCAATGAACATGAGGGGTGCAAATATCTCTTCAGCATAGTGATTTCATTTCCTTTGGATATATACATGGAAGTAGAATTTGTAGTTCTATTTTTAATTTTTTGTGCAACTTCCATACTGTCTTCTATAGCAGCTACCCCAATTTACAATCCCACAGGGTTTGTAACACAAGGTTCCCTTTTTTCTACATCCCCATCAGCCCTTGTTAATCCCTTGTCTTTATTGATGATAGCTATTCTAATAGGTGTGAGGGTGATGTCTCATTGTGGTTTTGATTTGCATTTCCCAGATGATTAGTGACACTGAGCACATTTTCACTACCTGTTGTCCATTTGAATATCTTCTCTGGAAAAATGACTGTTCAGTTTGTCAGCTCATTTTTTAATTGGATCTTTTTGTTTTTGCTATTCTGACTTTTTAGTACTTTTAGTATTTTGTAGTATTTTAATCTGTATGGATTTTAATATCTTTATAATTTTTGACAAAAGGAATGAAATGGCTCTTAATTCTATCTTTATTCCCCCTTTAATAGCTACCTCTCTGACATCTCCACAAACACTCTTTTTCTTTAGACATTTTAAAAAAGTGTTTTAGCTAGAACTGCATCCCCAAGTGAAAGCTATCCATGTACCTGTTATACCCAGAGAAGTCAAGTAATTTCTCAACAGGTGACATAAAATTTCAATCCCTCCTACGCTGGAAACTGGAACACCTGGAATCAGTGTCAGTTCACTATCAGAAAGTTTTCTGCTCCATTTTAGACTCCAGAAATCATAGGGCTAACAACATCAGTCTACCCTCTGAAGCAGTGGTTCTCAACCATGGGGAATTTTGCTTTCCAGGGGATGTGTGGCAATATCTGCAAAGCATTTTTGCAGAGAGTGCTAATGGTATCTAATAGATAGAGACCAGCAGTACTGCTCAACGGCTTACAACACATACACAGGACAGGCCCACATCTCAAAATGTCAATAATGTCAGGGATGACAGAAGATATTAAACCAGAAACCCTGGTTTAATACCTTTACAACACCACACTACAAGAAAAATACTCCAGAAAGAGAAAGCAGCCAGGAAGACAAGTGAAGTGACTCTACACATCACGGCTCCCTGGGTGTCAGTGCCTCGCAGTAAAGTTGAGGTGTTTTCCCCAATACAAGTTTCCCTCTCCATCCAACTCTAGTTGGTCTATAGATCCCTGTTCTGATCTCAGCAGAAACCACGCTACAGAGTCACAATCCTTTCTTCGCACTACAGCCTCATGAAGAGTCCCTTAATTTCCATTTCTCTAGGTGTAGGACCTCTTATGGAAGTCATTTCTCTCCTTCTCTCCCTTCTGGCTCCCATGGAAGGTTTGGGTTTTTTACATCCTCCTTGGACAAAAGTTCCGTAACCTGTGGCTGCTGTTTGGGGTGGAGGAGGCTGGTTGGTGAGAAAAGAGGGAGGAGGGAGAGAATGAAGAGAGGGCAGAGGGTGGGGAGAAAAGAAAGAGAAGGACTGCTGGGTCAGACAGAGCATTTCATTTCCTTCTCATTGGGCAATTAATTTACAGAATTTCTTTTTTCTAGCCATATGCAGCGTGCATTGAGTCACCCCGTTGGTCATCTCACACCTTCATGGTGGGTCTGTTCCCCGATTAATTATTGACCTCATGCAAATAGACACTTACCAGGTATCTGATTAGTGGTGGGAGTGTCACTTTCCTTAATGCCACCGAGAAGTCACAGCCACCGACCTTTCCAAGGAGCCCAACATCCTGCACTGATGTTCCAGTGGCACGCCCAGTAGGTAGCATGACCTGGGATTCAGAGCCGGAAGGGGTGGCTGCTCCTTCCTCATGTGAACTGCAGTCTTCCCTTTCTCCTGTAGAAAGAAAACTTTTGTTTCCTGTCGTCTTGTAACAGCCCCTGACATCTCCTACAGTGATATAGCCCTGCGTTTCTCAGTGGCCTCTCTAGGTATTATTTTCAAATTTAACCAAATGCCGTAAAAATAAAGAATTTTGATGGGTATCTAGATCCATGTGTGGACTTAGTAGCACTGAGAGTAATTGCACATTCACTAAGCTTGAATCAGGGCCAAAATTTGCAATGGTCCAAGAGATGAAGATAATTGATCTCATATTCCAGATAATGGTGTCTGATATCTTTTTTGTTCCCTGCTGTTCAGATTTGAGGAAGCTTGACAATTAACAAAAGTGATCTCTTCCTCTATTCTGTACCATTACTGCATGAATAGGTTATGTACCACTCTATAAATATAGAGAGAGTGGTATATAATCTATAAATAAACATATTTCGTATGTGCCAATCTTTTCTATTAACTAGATTGTAGAGCATGGTGTGATTCACTGAGCACATATGAGTGTCTGTTTTGTGCCAGGCACCACGCAAACAAAGGTGAACCAGACAAATTAGAATATAATCCATCGAATATCGAGGGCTGTCAATGAATCAGGCACTCTGCTGAGCCTTTTATAAACGTGATGTCATCAATCCTTATAATAACCTTGTAAAGAAGGAATTTTTTTCTTCTGTTTTTAAAAAGAAAGAGCTCCTCCCTTTCCCAAGGAGAGTTATCATACGTTTCATAAGAGTGATGTCAAAGCTGAGTTAAAGACTTGTATGGGTTGGAATCTCTGTCTGTAAATTCTGATGTGGAATACATCTGATTTGATTTGATTTTTTCATTCAACTTAGTTTTTATCTTGCATGCCCATTCTGCCAGATGGTGAAATCTTCATCTCAGTCAGTTTGGGGTAGCAGCCATCTTTTAGGAATGTTTGTAATGCTTAGGGGTTGTGAGGCTGGGGGTGCTGGTAGCTATAGGGACATCCATTATCCTATCTGTTCCAAAGGGCTGGTCCATGCAGGTCACACTCAGCTCATCCCTCACATCCAATAAAAGACCACTTCCAATCTAGCAAATCCCTCCAGCAGCTTTCTTCCTGCTGCTACTGCTGCTATACTTTGGGAAACTGGTGCTAAAATTTTGTGGCACTTTCATGACATCATTCGAAGATGCCACAGCTCCCTGGACTGGGGCTGCTGCATGGGGCTCCAGGGTTCTCTGCTGAACTGGACGATATCCCTCTCTCTCTCTGTGCGTCTCTTCCCAGGGGTGGGGGGGATATAGCCCCCTGTGCTCTCAGTTACACACACCTCTCAAGATCTGCTTCTCCTGTCCATCTCCCCTGATGCCTTCTCATTCCTCATTTCTGCTCCAACTCCTTCCTCCTCAAATAGTAGAGAATTCATCTCTGGTGGCTTCATCTGTATGGTGGAAAACTACTTTTATGCCTTATTATTTTCTCAAACCTATGGCCTCTCTGGGGGCCTGAGGCTTTTAAAAAATCAAAAGGCAAGGATGGACCTTTTCTTGTCTTTTGTTTTCTGCTTTACCTGAGAAAATAGTGTCTGAGACAACTTATTGCTGAGAATAAATGCCCCAGCTGACTGAATAAGGAAAAGTCATAGGGTAAAAAGGGGGAGAGGAAAAAGGTTACACTTGCTATTTTAAAAGAGTAGAAATTATTCAGGTAGACAAGTTAAGGAAGGGATTCCAGGCCAATGGAACAAAATAGAAAAAAATTCATCAGAAAAACACATGGCAGGTGGTTTGGAATAGGTGAGGGGCAACCTGTAAGGTGAGGGATGAAAGCTGGGTTGGGGGGCAGTGTGGAGGCAGGGAGCGGTGTGTGAAAAGGTTTCTAATTCAAGATGGGAGATACTTCTGAGGACTTTTAAGTGAGGAGGTTGTTATGGACTGAATGTTTGTATCTCCCCAAAATTCTTATCTTGAAGCCCTAAGCCCTCATATGAAGGTATTTAGAGGTGGGGCTTTTGGGAGGTAATTAGGTTTAGATGAGGTCATGAGGGTGGGGACCCCATGAAGGGATTAGTGCCCTTATAGGAAGAGAACAGAGCTTCCTCTCTCTGCCAGGTGAGGATGTGGCAAGAAGGCAGCTGTCTGCAGGCTAGGAAGAGAGCTCTCACCAGAACCAACCAGGCTGGCCCCTCAGACTGCATGACCTCAGACTTCCAGCCCCCAGAACTGCTGTTTAACCCACCCAGTCTGTGGTATTTTATTCTAGCATCCTGAGCTAAGACAGAGGTAATGAATAAATCTATGTTTAGGAAGCTTGTCCTGGCACCATGAGAACAGAAACCAGGCCTCAGCATCTTCTGGGTTCCCCACAAGCTCAAGGCTGAAGCGCAGAGAAGGTGGCCCATAACTACATTAAAGAGAGAAAGAGTAGAGTTTCCAGATTAGAAACACTGCCAGTAAAACAATCCTGATATTTATGTTAACCGGATTGTAACTCGAGCCTGTGGGCTTGACAGTAACACACCAGAAGGGAAACTTTGATCCCTGCTCCTTAAAATTCCATGCTGTGCTTATCGTCTTCACAAAGGTCTGTGGTAGTTTTTAGACTCTTTTATTTTAAATGATGACTATTATCCCCAATTTGACTTTTCAAATTAAAGAAATTGAAATGTAGCTAATACCTAATCAGAATATGGTTTATTTAAGCTGAATTTGAGGGCCTAAGCGCTTGGATTAGTCAATGGGAGATTTTTCCCAGTTTTGTGCCCTAATTTTTAATTAAGAAACAAACCCCTGATTAGTTGCTTACCACATGTACTTAACTAATTCAGAGACGGTGTAGGTAGAATTACAAAAGAATTGCTGAGGAGGGATCCTAAGTCTCTGTATGGGTTATAGTTGATATAAAGCCTTGATTTTCTTTCTCTTGGAGATTTAGTTTTATTATCCAATTTATAATACTCTTATCTGAAAGAGTTAGTCTGTGAAAGTGGGCTGAATCAAACTGTTCTTCCTATAAAGAGGGGCAATTTAAAAATTTCAGTGAAATGGACCTGATTAAGAGATTGCTGCAGAGTGGAGAGGAATGACTGATGGAGGCCAGCAAACTCTGAAAACGCCTGGCAGAGGAAGCTGGGAATCAGTGTTGCCTTTCTTGGTAGCTGCCTATTTTCTACGATTTCAAAAAGGCGTTAACTCCAGGCTGAAGCCGCAAACTCTGATTTTAAGGCAGGTACTTAAAATGACAACTGTTGAATAGAAGCAGTTTCAATTCTACAGCTGAAATAAGGCAGAAAATGCAAACCATATTCCTTTACTGGAAAAACAAAGAACATTGAAATTTATATTACGGTGTTAATCAATGATGTCTGACCTTTTGATGAGTATAGGTTTTGATAGAAGGAAGGAAAATGGAGCAAAGGTATTGGGTACTTAAAGTAAGATAAATCCATAGATGAAGGGTTTTGTTGTTTGTTTAAATCTCAAAAACAATTAGCTGAAACATAGAAGACAAAGACAACATTTTTCACCAGTCTGCTGGGAACATGTCAATCATTAGAAGCACAAAGGTCTTCGGGAACTGTATTTTCCCCCACAAAATAAATCATTTCTGTTGACATTTTAAACTGTTGGCTGTATCACTGTCTCTAATCCAGTTCTTAGTCCTAGAGTCACAACTCACTTGTGTGATGCAGTTACTAGCTGTTGTAATTTGTCACCTTTAATAAATACCAAGATACAGGGACAATTGGGTTTTTCATAAACATTAGACAAGAATCAAGATTATACTCCTGTAGGGCTTCCCTAGTGGTGCAGTGGTTAAGAATCCGCCTGCCAATGCAGGAGACACAGGTTCGAGCCCTGGTCCGCGAAGATCCCACATGCCGCGGAGCAACTAAGCCTGTGCGCCACAACTACTGAGTCTGCACTCTAGAGCCCGTGAGCCACAACTACTGAAGCCCGTGAGCCTAGAGCCCGTGCTCCACAACAAAGAGAAGCCACTGCAATGAAGAAGCCCGCGCACCACAATGAAAGAGTAGCCTCCACTTGCGGCAACTAGAGAAAGCCGGCACTCAGCAACGAAGACCCAATGCAGCCAAAATAAATAAAAATTAAAAAAAGAAATTTTATCACTGTAATAACATGAATTTCCCTCACAACTCAATGTGTTCTCTTGAGTAAAAAAGAAAAAGGTGGACTTAGAACAAGGCTGCCAAGAATTGCATGTAAACTTCACCCAGTCTGATCCTTGCCGGACCCTATAATCTGGGGATAACCATGAGAGTGCGGTGCACTTGTAAAAGCCATCTCTAATATGAGACAAGGAAAAAATTGGGAAGCCATTGATCTAGCGTCACCCAAATCAAAAACAATCTATACTCAGTCCAGGTTGTTTTTCTGAAGGCAGTCAGGCCCCTATCAAGGTCAAACGGAGACCCTCAGGGGCCACGTCCACTTCCTGACCTAGTTAATAAATGTAGAGACAAAGCAAAAGGTGGCATTATACTTAAAACTTCAAAGACCACTTGGCTTTTCCTCTGGCTTTGATGAATTGCATAGATATTTTCCTTAATCAGTTCCGGGGTCTGAGAAAAGCAACTTAAAGCAAACAGAATCTGAAGACAGGCTAACAGATTAATGGAAAGGTTGAAGAGTTGAAAGAGAGTATAGTATGAGATAAAGTGAATAAATAACTAAAGTACCCGCCAGGCTCTCTCTAATAGCCTCCCTAGGACACTGCAAATACATGGGAATTTAATTACACCTGAAGGATGGGCTCTAATGGGCTCTGTTCTGAGAATTTTTAATGTTCTTGTAAACTCTTTGGAATCGTGGTTCTAAAGTCACATATGTTGTTCCCAAATAAATTGGATACACGATGTCCACTGCATTTTCCTGATGCATCAGTGCTGTGGCTGTATCAAAAAGAGAAGTGGGGGTGAGTTTGGCATGATTCACTCTTCATTAACAAGCTTGATTCCTGTTAATTGTGCTTCCTCTTCTAAGTATTTGTAAGCATGTTTTAAAAAGGGAATTCAGTCTAGAACATTGCCCTCCATTGCCATTACACTCATCTGCTTGTACAATAGTTTGAAAGACTTAACCCTTCTCCCCCGACCTTTTTTTTGAAAACCAAGACTATTGCTTCAGTTTGGGGTGCCTCTCCAGGACTCCCCATTTCCTCAAAAATCACTAAGCAGCATTTGAGGGTTGTACCCTTAAGTTCAGAGAGTAATCTGAGATGAAGTCCCTCCACACCAGGACACCTCAGCTTTCCCTTCTCTCAGGTCTTAATTCTCTCTTACATATGTCTCATGTAGTATTTTCTGCTAAAGATAATTTTCCTTGAGAGGAAAGGAAAATGTGAGTTTAATGATTCTTCCCTGTATGTCTCTCACAGGTAGACCCAAAACACTGGTTCCTCTCTTTGCTTTCTTAACCTTTTGAGAGAGAAAGTTGTACAGAACAAGTCAAGGATTTATGTCATCACATTTTCTTTCAATATGCATTTCTTCTTCTAGGCCAGAAGCAACCTAAAGGTTTAGACTATACATTGTAATTTCCCTTCCTGTCTCTAAAAGCCATGGTACTTAGCACAGTTCCTGGTACAGAAGAGATTCTCAATAAATGTTGAATTGGTGTATTTTATAGAGGTGAATGTGAGTACGAAATGTCAAGGGAGATTGTCTTAGTTATTCAGATTCTGATTCCAATTTCTCCCTGACCAGGAGGGTCAAGGATATCATAGGCTACTGAGGATTTCTGGTTCAGAGCGCTGAGAGGAAGAAGGGTATCTTTTTCCCAGATAAAGTCATCTATTCATGACATGGTTCAGTAAGTATGTGCTTCCTTGATTCTTATTCACACAAGAATAAAGTAGGCTCAGAATTAGTGCAGAGGAGGACCTCATAATCCGTAGCACCCTGTATTAGGGGCAGAAGAAATCCTTGTTTGGTCAGTCATATTTTCTTCTAAGGGTGCACAAAGCTTGTGGCTAAGGTTAGACAAATCTGCAAAATTAGGCTAGATGTTGTTCTCTAAAGGTGCTTCCATTCCTAAAAGTCTACGCATCCATAGGAACCTGAAAAAGTTTACTGCTGCTCAGGAAATGCTAAGACTCTCTGCTAATGGGAAATTGCCCTGCTAGAGCCTGGCAATTACTCTGTCTGCAGCTGGGTCTGGGGAACACACAGGCGAGGGGGATGTCATTTCCATTTGGGCGACTTACAGGCACCTCAAAGGCGAAACGTCCAAAACCACACTCATTTCCTCCCCAACAAGCCCAATCCCTCTCCTGTATTCCCATCTTGATGACTGGCACCTTCATCTACCAAGACGCTCAGAAGGGAAATTTGACAGCTATTTCTAATGTTTCCATCTCTCACGAGACCAACCCCAATTCCTCTCTAAGGCTGTGAGTCATCAGGTCCTGTATATTTTTTCTGCTTAATTGCTGTAATTTGTCCACTTGGATGACTTTCTCACCTGATAATCTAACAGTCCCCTGTGTACAGTCTTACCTGCAGTTACTTTTATCCTCCAAAACTCAGCTTGAGTATCACTTCCTCCAGGCAGGCTTCCTGAACTCACAGTCTGATTTTGGTGCCCTTGAGGGATATATCTGTCAGGGCCCTCACCTTCTGTATTGTGAGTGTTGGCTACCCATGTCTCCTCCACCACCTCCTGAGTTCCTTTGGTGCAGACATGGTGGCTTTTTAGTCCCAACATCCATGAGAATATTTTTACACTGAAGAAAGGAGGTGTTTCTTGTTTTGCGATTCTTCTTTCTATAGATTCTTGCCAGTAATGGAAATCTTTTCTATTCAAAAACCTCCCCTTCCTTTAACGACAAGAGTCTGTGGCCTTAGGGGTTGCTAGAAAGCCAGCCTGTGAGTCAGCTCCTGGCGTGCAAACTGGGGGCAGCCTATCTACCATGCACACACCTGAATTCTCAGTGGGAGCAGCAAGGCCACAAAAAAGAGACTCTCTCAAGTGGGAAAAATGAGAGAGTGCACCAGAGCTGGGGAAAAGCCCAGGCCATAAAGGGGGCCCTCGTCCAGCAGTCCTCACAAGAGTTGCCTCAAAGAGGAAAGGAAGCATCCTGGCGGCACCTTTGCCAGGGAGGGCAGGAGTGAGCAGGAAAGCAAAGTTGTCAGTATTAACCCATGGGAATGCAAAAAAAAAAAAAAAAAAATAACTGGTCAGGAAATGGAGTGCACCTAGCCCGCCTCTCTGTACTTAACGGAGGTGATGTAGCTAGTTCCTAACTTGACAGAGAAAGAACTTGGATGAGGGGAGAAGGCAAAGCTGACCCCCTCTACCCCTGTTCACACACATACACACTCTCACACTCAGCTGGCATCTTGAGGCTACAGTTAAGGTACACAAGACTGCCAGCAGCTATAGAGACCTCACCTGTGGAAGCAGCGAGCAAAGATGGCCCTTTTTGGAGAAACAGTAGAAGCAGGCACTGGCAGGCCCTAGTTGGCACCTGGCCCCCAGACGGTTACTCTTCTTAACTACAAATCCTTTTCTCAGAGTCATACTTCCATGTCTGGCTGCCATCAGATAAGCATACACTCCCCACCAGCCAGGGGATGAGTACTTCCTTAATGCAAAGTCGATTCCCCCGGGACAAATCCCTTTGATCAGGAATTTTGTTTTGTTTCAGCTCATGGAGACAGATCACAGTGAGGCTTCTGAGAGTCAATAAGGAAATGTTAATAGATTTACTCTCACTGGGGAGGCCCAGACCAGTGTTTTAATCATCTCATGGCTGCTTAATTAACATTTGTTGGCATTATTTCTGCTACTGTTAGCAAAATGTAAATATTTAAGCGGCATGTATTTTTCATGGAGAGGGAGAGCTGTGAGCAGGGAACTTGAGGCAAAGATCTGGCAACATCTTACTCTCAGCCCTCATCAAACCTCTCCAGCTTTTGGGAAATGTCTCAACCTCCTGACTTTTCCACCTGGGTTTCTTCACCCATACTACAGAGAGAATGCAAACACTTCTAACGGGGGTTATAACGAGTAATCACCAACTATCCAGAAAAATTCTTTGAAGATGAAAATGGGCAAAGGTAGCATTTCCTCCTCTGAGTGAGAGGGCTCAGCAGAGAGAGGACGTGAAGAGACGCGGAATCACACGCGGAAATGTTTCTACGTCCTTTGCTTTCACTCCGTTTTAGCTGCTCAGGAAGCTGCATATTAAGGAGAAGCGCCACAGGATATTCAAGAGGATAAGATAGATAACTCTAAAAATAAAGTTGTTCACCGAGAAGCTGTTTATTTCAAACCACAGCAAATGCCCAGATGAATCCATTAAATCTATTCATATCCCAGCTTTTTGGCTTAAACTTCTAGATTCAAACTGTCTATAAGTCAGGTAAAAAGAAACTGCAGAAATAAGGGTTTTAAGTGTCACAGAGCTAGCAGTCCTCAAGGGGAAACATTATCGTTCACGCTAGCAGTCCTCAAGGGGAAACATTATCGTTCACGTCAGCCTATGAGAAGAGAGTTTTTAATGTCTCAGTGGGACTGCACGGAGACTGGTCCATCTTCAGGGGATGCTGGCCCTTACTCGGAACTCATATGATGCAAGAGTTTACGTGAGCAGGGACCCACGACCAAAAGCTGTGGGAAGATGAAAGGGGGTGGAGAGTGAAGTCTGGAACTTCCTACACTGTCTTTAATAGTGAAAAATTACCTTCTTCCTAAGTGCATTTTCATCCTCTCTTCCAGGTTAAACAAAGCAGCTTCCTGAGGGCTTCCATTTTGAATTTAGCCCCAAAGTACTAGGTTTTAAAAGGGAGGTTGTAGGAGGTGGAAAGACCACTAAAATAGGAATTATATTTCTAGCTCCACCACTTAGGCGGAGCCTCTGTTTCCAAACCTGTGAAACAGGGACCCTATAGAGGCTTAGAGCAGGGTGGGGAATGTGCAGGCTTCAGATCTTCTGGGCTGAATTCCCATACAGCTAACATACCTGGGATGAGTTACTGAACTTCTCTCTGTGTTTCCTAACCAGTAAAGCAGGAATGTGATCATCATAGGGGATTCTGTGAGGATGAAATGATAGCAGATATCAATCACTGAGAACTGACAGGGACCCATAGTTAGCGGTCCATTAAAGGTTAGCTGCTCTGATCGTCATCGTCGGCATTATCCTCTAGACTACCTTGGGCCTGTGTAAAGCACAAATGATTGAAGAAATTCATTGCAAACTACAAAGAACCACATGGATGTAAGTTGTAATTATTTTAAATAAAAAGTCCAGACCTGAGAATCTGAGGTATCCCTGACAAGGTAAAACCATAGTAAACAGCTCTCAGAGCGAGGTTGCACATACCACACACAGCTTGGGAGGGACGGGAGCTAGGTGTCAGGAGAGCTCAGCTGCTTATCGCAGCCCTAATGTTGTATGCCAGGAAATTCTTTCACCAGTCTGTGCCTCGGTCTCCTCTTGTCTCCAGAGTGCCATGGCTTCAACTGCCCTGCCCACTGGTCCTCACAGGCAAGGAGGCTACTTGTGCCCTGGGAGAGAGGAGTGTTTCCTGTGTAGAAAGCCTGCAGGAAGTTCAGGAAGTGAAGGAGGAGAGTCAGGCATGGTGAAATGTGAAGGAGAAACATGGGGTCTGCAAACCCAGAGCTGCTTTTCCAGCAGGAGACCTGAGGTAGGTATGATATACCCAGAACGAAGATCAACAGTTGAGGCAGGACAGCCAATCCCAAGTAGGAAGGGAAGGAAAGAAAGAAATGGCAGGTTGGCTTTTTTATGGTAGAAGAGGTATAAATCTCAGTCTGTCAACTCAGGTGAGGAAGAAATGCAACTGTATTTTTCTCTTGCTGAACTAATTATTGAGCCCCTATTTTGAAAGTGGTAGAGATGCTCTCAAGCCATCCCCATCCCAGCCTTTGTGACTCTCTCTCACACACACTGCAGGAACTGCTCGAATGAGCCCTTATTAAGGACACCTCTCCTGATCACATTCTACAGTAGCACTCACAACCCTATTCCAATCTCTCTCTACCTTGTTCGGCTTTATTATTTTCTCCACTGCACTTGTCACATTTGATTTATATAGAATTTGTTTATTGTCTGTCTTCCCCAGCCAGAATGGAAGCCCCGTGAGGACTTGGTTGAGAATGGAGACCACCTATGGCTATATGACTTCGATGAGTGTAGACCACTTATGTCAGCCTGACTTAGTTGTCTGTTACAGAAAACCTTTACCCAGAAAACGCATGGCTGTAAGCCAATAAATAACTTCACTGCTTACTGCAGGAAATTCCCTCAGAACAATTTATCAAAGACAATGACCTGCTCACCTGACAAACACTTTGCTCATCAACCACGGTTTGCTTAGCAAGACTCATTTCAAGACTCTCACTTGTCTATGTTGGCCAGTCCTGACAGATTATGTCACAATCTCTGTCCAACTTCATTTGAGAGACCCTCCTTAAACTACTTGAGTTCAGACCCCAAAGTCCTATAACATTTTACTTTCGGTTTCTTTCTGAGACACTCTTAACACATTTTTGACCGGAGATGTATTATGGCCACAGGCGTTAGTTTCTGCAAAAATCCCCTGGTCAATAATGTGTTAAAACTCCGTCAAGGTGGTGTTCTCCTTTACCTCAGCAAGTTCTAATAAATTTACCTTTGCTGTATTAACAGGTTGTCTGGTGATATTTTTGGGAGAAACAACATTGTGGTTTATTTCTGTGTTTCCCAGGCCTAGATCAATAATAGAAAATGAATAGGTACTCTGAGAATTTGTGGAATGGATGAATGAACAGAAGAGTGGATGTAGGGTCTCCATCCTCTGGTTCCTGAAGTTCGTTGAAGGGGATTATGCATTGGCACCTGGTCTGTAGTGCAGGTTCACAGCTCAGACTGACATCTGTTACATCAGTCATCCCTTAGGGTCCTTGGCCACTGGGTCCTGAAGGATGCTAACGGGTCATTCCTTTGTTCTTGTCTGTGCTGGCTCCTCCAAGCCCTGATGGCATTCTCAGTTATTTCTGTATAGTCACCATTCTGCTGCTTCCATACACGCAAAAGTTGCAAAAAACTCGATAGGACTGTCTCAGCGTTTTATCCATCTTTTTGCCACTTTGAGTGCATGGGAAACTGTCAGATGCATTTGACTTTTATGTGCCATGCTGGTTGTTTGTTTTAAGCCTATCGACCTAAGCGTGCTAGCCATTCATTCTACTCCCAGACAACACTCCACACTTCTACCTGGGGAACTGGAATTTGCCAATGCCCTAGGCCAAGTGTTGGCAAACGTTTTCTGTGAAGGACAAGGTAGTAAATATTTTTAGTTATGCAAGCCATAAGGTCTCTGTTGCAATGATTCAGGTCTGCCATTATAACATCAAAGCAACCATAGGCAGTACATAAATGCATGGGTTTGTATTTATAAAAGCAGGCAGCTGGCACGTGGGATAGTCAGAGTCTGCTGACCCTGCCCTCAGCTTCCCTAGAGAATAAAATATAGGCCTTTCCTACTCTTGGATTCACAAATTTATCAAAGTTTAATCAGTTCCCCTCAAGTCTCAGCCCACTTTTGGCGGGGGGGCAGGATGTATGACTTCTATTCAGCCCTTCCAACATTCTAAGCTCTTTACTTTTCCTTTAATCATTTCTTTCTCCCAAGATAAAGTCTTGAGGACAAGAAAAAGCCGGCTTTGACAAATGACTTTTTCTTCCAAATCTATTACTTTATTTTATACTTCAGCTTGAAGAAATGCCAGGAGTTTGATTCTCTTACCTATTCTTCTTGAGGAAATGATGTGTTATTGGTCCAGTTGGGAGAAAGTAAAAACATAATAGGATGTTCCAGGAGGAAATATCAGCTAATGTTTCAAACTATCATTAGCTTTTTATTATAACACGGTTCTTGGGGAGACAGGGAAGGAAAGGAAAGAAGGCTCAGGCAGCCCACCAGTGAAGTAGCTGGGGGAGTACACTGTGACTGTGGGGTCCCCCGGAGGTCTTGCTTCACCTGGGTTGAAAGCTCTGTGAACCATGACGTGCAGGCTTTTCGTTAACTCAGGTTGGGGCCAACTGGTACGTTTCCTGCCATTCAGACTGAAGAAAGAATTTAGGTGTGGACTACAGACCAGAAGAGAAATTTGACTCTTTCTGGTGGTGGTATCAGAAGAAAAGAGGCAGGTAGAAACTCTAAAATGATATCACCTAGACACTCTGCCCATTTTCTTCATGATTGGAAACTGGATAGTGATGAATTAACAGTTCAGTAAAATCAGCAGAGTGTGGTTTAGCCTGGAAAAAATGATTGTGAGTTAAACCATGGCAGAGGGAGTCTTGCCACGGTTCTCAAACAGGTATAACCAAAGTTACATTATACATGTGGCTGAAGATATCGCATGAGTTTAATGTTACATATCACAGAGAGCGGCTCCTATTTAGAAATGGGCACAGTAGTTCCTTCTCTAAAAATGATTCGATTCCTGTCTGGGAGTAAAGAAACTATCTTGCATTTATATAGTGTCTTATTATTTCCAGTGTGCTTCCTTATCTATGCCCCTGTACAAAAGTATCTCAGAATAGGAGACAGAGACACATAAAAATGGGTCAAAGGTCTGGGATGAAAAAAAAAAAAGGGACTTCCCTAGTGGTCCAGTGGTTAAGACTTCCACTGCAGGGCGCATGGGTTCAGTCCCTGGTCGAGGAACTAAAATCCCACGTGCCAAGCTGTGTGGCCAAAAAAAACCAAGCAAACCAAAACCCCAATATTAAGTTGGGTAATATTTTCCCAAATGAATGTTACAGAAGCTGCTTTGGACAGTGGGGGACACTGTAAGAAGAGAAAGCTGGAAAGGGGAACTTTAGAAAGAGGTAAGAAAGGAGATGGATTTCAGGGGGATGATGACAGCAAAGGCAAAGGAAAAGTTAACTTGACTCAATCAATAGGACAATTAGAAAAGAAAAAGAATACAATTTTAGGTTAAGGAATAAATCCAAATCCTAGAGGAGATAGACATGGGGCTTGCATTTTTTTTTTTTTTTTTTTTTTTTGCGTTATGCGGCCCTCCCCCCGTTGTGCCCTCCCCCGCCGCAGAGCACAGGCTCCGGATGCGCAGGCTCAGCGGCCATGGCTCACGGGCCCAGCCACTCCGCGGCATGTGGGATCTTCCCGGACCAGGGCACGAACCCGAGTCCCCTGCATCGGCAGGTGGACTCTCAACCACTGCGCCACCAGGGAAGCCCGGGGCTTGCATTTTTATGTGTGAGAATTTACATATGAGAAATGAGATAGTGACACGTAAAATGGACAATGTGGCTTTTAATCCTACTTCTACTTTGTCCTCATCTTTGATTTTATTTTCCTTCACTTTTCCTTATGCTATCTGTCATGTAATATATCTTTATACTCTGCCTTTAAAACTTTCTGGGGCAAGATGTGGCAAAAATAAACACCATGTGCTCTGTTCTGGTAATAACCAACACTCACTGCCTCATTTGCTTTGAATCCTTTCGGAAGTGGGTATACCATAATTCAGTGCTTCTCACCCTGAGTTCCACAGAGTCCTGGTGGTTATTATAAAAGGTCTACAAACTTTGAAATTATACAAACATTGTATAGGTGTGTGTGTATAGGTGTGAAATTATACAAGCATTGTGAGGTATACTGAAATATTTTTAGTTACATGTGGTTTAAAAAGTAGCAGATCCATTTAAAAATCATAGTTTTCTACTACTGTGTACTCTCTCAATCAAAAGGTACTAAGAGTAGGAGTTTTCATGAAATCATGATTGTTTTTTTGATACAATGATAGGTCCTCAAACACAAAAAGACTGGAGAAATTCTATAGAAGTGGATAGCCCTGTTAGAATAGCACAATTGCTTTTTTTTCCCTATTTATGGATGTTCAGAGAATAGAATATCGAAATAGATTAGTATATTGAAGGTCCCAGTGGAAATTTCTACAGAAAATAATTTTAGAACTTTAATTTAGTGGGTGGGGTACTCTCTTTTGTGTATGTGGGACTCAGAAAATAAAGGGATTGAAAAAGGCATCAGTTCTATTAGGATTACATGAATCTAAGATCTTTCAAGGCAGAATATAAACACTCTTGGTGTGCAAAGACTTTCCAGGGGGTAAGGAGCATGAATGGCCTTAAGGAAATCAGTTTCTGCCCTCAGTTTCCATCGTACTCTTTTGCCTAAGGACCTACCTTAGGTTTGCCTAAGGACCTGCCTGGGTTCATAAAAGACCTTCTTCCCTTTATCAAGTAATGCATACATCTCCTACACATTAAATATTACTATGATTTATTGCTGGAGGTTTGAAAATCTGTTGCCAAAAAAAAGGGGAGACATACCTTTCAATAGTTAATCAAGATGCCATAGGTCCATAAAAATTCTTCTATTTTCCTATCATTATATATTCTACTTGGGATAAGCTTGTGTTAGAAATGTGGAATTTTGGTCCATGTTGGGATATCCTGAATCCAGATATTTGTTTCTTCTGTCTTTCAGTTGTTTTCATAGAAGTGGGGAAGGTCTCAAGGAAGCAAAGCAAAGAGAGTTATTGGTAGAAGTAGTGAAATGTAGATGTGGCAAACAGACCCTAAGATGAACCCCAATGGTTTTTTTCCTCTTGGTGCCCTGTCCTTTGAGTGTGGGCACCACTTGGGACTACTTCAAACTAACAGATTATGGTAAATGTGGTGGCATGTCACTTCCATGACTACTCACTCCTCCTTAGAAGACAGAGAGAGATTCTCTTTGCTAACATGATACAGTAAGCAGGCATATTGAGGAAACCTACATGGCAAGGAAGTGCAAACGGCCCCTAGAAGCCATAGGCAGCCTCTAGGACATTCCAGAGGACTCCAGCCCACAACCAGCAGAAAGCTAGACCCTTTAGTCATAAAGCTGCAAGGAAATAAATTCTGCCAACTATCTGAATGAGCTTGGAAGCAGATTCTTCCTTTGCTGAGCCTTCAGAGGAGAACCTGTCTCAACCTCAGTTACATCCTTGTGAGAACCTAAGCAGAGAACCCAGGTAGGCCAGGCCTGGATTCTTGGTTCACAGAAACTGAGATAATTAATGTGGGTTGTTTTAAGCTGCTAATCTTGTGGTAATTTTTACACAACAATAAAAAATGAATACAGTTGATATTTTCATTTTTATAAATATTTTGGTTGCATATGATGATGTAAGGATAATAATCAGTAAAAAGGAAAGAAATATTTGGAAAAAGGAATAAAAACCCAAAGTGAGGGAGTAAAAGGAAAATTTTTAATTTTTGAATGTCAAAGAAAAGCTGTTACAAATAGATTTTAGGGACTTCCCTGGAAGTCCAGTGGTTAATACTCCATGCTTCCAATGCAGGGAGCACGGGTTCAGTCCCTGGTCAGGGAACTAAGATCACACATGCCGTGCGGTGCAGCCAAAAGAATTAAAAAAAAAAAAAAAGGTTTTTAGATGGAAGATGGTGTGTATCAAATGATTATGGGTTTTAAATACCATTAGTATTATTTTAAAGAAACACACAGTTTTATTCTTTAAAAAACATAATATTCTGGAAATCAAATCATTTATTTAAATTTATTATTCAAATTTATAACAAAAATTTTCGATGTCAGTTTAAGGTATACCAAGGGGTACACACATTTTCAAAATTGTTTTAAGAGGTACATGAGCATAAAATACTAATGAACACAGTTATATGTTATAAGCTCTTTTATAGTAAGGGCTACGTATGTCTTATTTGTATACTGTACTCCTAGGATCTAATGCCATGCCTAAGATATAGTATAAGTTTCATATGTTTTTGGAATTAAGGAATATTATTTTTCCAGAGATTCTGCTACTATTTTTTTAAAAAAGCAGAAAATACCTTTTGGTGGAAAAAAATTCATAGAATACAAAAACCATGACACATAAACATAAAGGTGGTAGAATTTCCTTTAGGAAAGCACCTTTTCCCTATTCTTAGTTTATGTGCTCAAGGACTCCAGGGATGAGCAAGTGATTCAATCTTAGCCAATCAAAGCATCCAATTCCCCTGGCTACCATGATTGGTTCAGAGGTAGGCACACAACCCCAACTTGCCTAGTCAGAGAAATTTTGTAGTGATGATCTCATCAATTGGTATGTGACTCAAGCTGATCCTATCAGGCTAACTTTTGAAACTTGAAGAATTGTAGGAAGTGGATTTCTTCATCTGCAAAACTGGGATAAGAATATACACTTGATAGGATGTTAGCAAATTAAATGCTGTGACATGTGGAAACTATTTGCTTAGTAAATTGGCAGTTAGAAGGTCATTGATGGACATTAATGATTTGATGAGAGAAATTTCTGTGGAATATTGGTGGCAGAAGTCAGACTGCAGTTGACTGAAGTGGATTAAGTCTTGTGAAATAGTGAGTATAGACTACCCCTGTAAAAGTGTGAATGTGAAGGGGAAGTGAGATTAAATCATAGAAGGGGACATGAGATCAGAGGTGTGTGTTTTATGCAATGTGAATATGTTTGTAGACTGAGACAGAATCTGTTTTCCCTTATATATTAAGCTTCAGTTTTAAATCTAAAAATTTTTCATAATAGAATAAACATTTTCTAGATGAAAAAATACAGTTGAACTAAATAAATGTAGTAAATTGGGGGCTACAAAGTCTTCATGTTGTATAAATAGACCAGTATAAACAAATGTCTAAATAAATAATTTTTTTTTATTTAGGAAGTGTTTATTAACTTATAAGTTCAATTGATCATTTTTGAACTATATCTTATCTAATCAATTGAAAGAAAAGGCTTAGTTTAATACAACTATCTCTGGGAAAAAAAACACTGCGTTTTTACTCTAGGTAGGATCCTTCCAGTTCATCCTTTCTTCCACATTGACTTCAGAAATGAAATGTTCATTTTAATCTCTAATATTGTATTATTTCAAACAAGTAGTCTTTTTAGGCCTCAAAAATTCTTGTTAGGGCTTCCCTGGTGGCGCAGTGGTTGAGAGTAAAAAAAAAAAAAAAAAAAAAAAAAAAAAAAAAAATTCTTGCTAGAACAAATGTAAATGGAATGGAAATAACCTGTACTTCATAAGGAAAGGTTTGGAATTTAGCAAAAAAACTTAGACATGCCTCTAGGTGCAAAAACAACTCAACATTTAGATGAATATGCAAAAAGAAATCCTATATTATTTGCAATATATTGGTATATATCTTCTGGAATTTTGAAACATGTTAGATTGCAGCTTCCCCCATTTAAGAATAAAATACTTTAAATGTAACAGATATAAGCACACAAATTGTTTATATAATTATGCTTTTTTTTTAAAAAGTTATAGTTTGAGAAATTAAAAGAAATGAAGAGTTTTTGTTCCCACAAAAGGGTATTTTTTGAAACAAAACAGTGTATAAGTGTTTGAGCTACATGTGAACAGTTTTAAGAGATATGTATTTGTTCTTGTTTTAGTGAATGATATGTCCTAACTTTCTCATGGATATATCAAGTATTAGATTTGCATCAGTAAATCATGGTTGTTACGAAAGTACCAGCAGCCAAAATTACTTCACAGTAAAGTTAATTCCAAAGTGGGAATGATTCTTATATAGCACATAGTACAGTCTCTTATCTCTGTTAAATAGATAGCTGAAAATCAGATTTTTTTAGTTAACATGTATTATACTCAAATCCTTTTACCATCACTACACATCTAAAATCTGTGATATGTAGAGCATGGTAAGCTTCCTGATGTATGTATAGTTAAATAAATAAAGATACACATGTGATGAAAGTAGCAATACACAGAGTACTTACCTTCAGAGAATGCTAAATTGAAATTTATATTAAAAAATAAATATAATAGGTAATAAAACTTCTGTGATTGACTGATAGGCATTCCTCAAGAGATCTATGAGTAAATTTGAACCTCAGAGTCAAAGCAGTATTTTAGCACTGACTTATTTCCTATGATAAAATAGGTTTCCTGAGATTTAACATGAGAATAAATGAAATTTCTAGCAGCTTCATTACAGCAATGAGACGACTTTAAGACAGTGCTTCTTGAAATTACAATCACGATTGTGAATTTTAAACAAAGCTCGAATTCGAAATGACTCAATGTCATGACTATATAATTTCCTTTAAAATACTTTTAAAGAATGGATAAAAACCTGAATGTCTTGTTTTGGTTCCATAATATATATTTGAAAATATAGCACCCTGGGGAACAAAATAGTGTTGAGTTGGACCAATGCAAAGCTTTCAAATATTTTATAAATCAGATCATTAATAATATCAACTAACACTGTAAGTAGTCAATAGCTATAAGAAATATACAGTTACTGCCCTCTATTACTGGCTTGAAAAGTATAGAGTAATGATGTGAAGTGCTTATTACAGACTTGATAGTTATACAGATTTATATTAAGAACTGGCACAAAAATGATAAACTGAACCACAGAAAAGAGATTTTGAAGCAATTACTAATCAGGAAAAGATTCTAATAAATCAGTCAGCATTAAGGTTGCTCTTCATCAGCTAGATTCATGGTATTGCAAATTATTTACATTTTTAAATGGCTCACCTGGCTTAGCAATGATATTCAAATAATTTCCATAATGTTGCCTGACAAGGACATCTTAGAAAATTGCTTATTTAACTCTGAGAATCTAATGGAACAAGTAAGTGGGGGAGGCAGGAGGGAGTAAAGGAGGAGAGGAAAAAAGCCCCACTAAGCCAGGTAGATGAAAATATAAAGAAAAAAATTGCCAAATTTAATGGAATAAAATTTTATCAAGTATCAACAAATATAGATTCAGCCTATCTACATAGAGTGTATATGTAGATCTAGAATTGTGTAAATATTCTGTGATAGTGTATCTAAAAGTAACATATCATTACAGAATAAGCATTGATATTCTAAGCTCTTTTTCATATATTTTGTGAAAACCATACAGTACATAGGCCTATTTGTATGTTGTAGCCTTTCAGATTAGCATATTTTTAAACTTCAAAGGAGAACAATAGAAGTAACAATATATCATTAACATTACTTTCCAAAAAAAAAATAATAACTTTTCTATGTTCTTAAAAAGCCTCTAAGGTGAAACTGTGTTTGGAGTTATATGGCAAGTTCCACAGAACATTCACATTTTTCCCTATGGTGATATTTCATTATATTACACACCTCACCAGAAATTACTTTCCAAATTACTCTCTGTGCTGAATTGAACAGAGAGTGCATAAGCAAAGAAGGAAAAGTGCTTTGAAGATAAGAAAGCAAAGAGGGAAAAAAAATTCTTTAGCAAATACTCATTCCTGTTGAAAGTATCATTTTCTTGTGCTGGGCTCTTAGAAGCATATAAAATTTGAATCAATCCTAGCTCTCAATGAGCACACAGTCTACTTGGGCAGAGAGGACTGATAGAATAGGAAATAGATAAAAATAAAAATCTCTACCCACTCTCTATAGATGACCTTACCCACTCCTATTGCTTAAACTATTATCTATATGGTAAGGCCCAAAGACTCCCTGGACATTATCTCCACTCCCACCTCTTTTACAATCTAATTGAATGTTCCAACAGTCCTTTAAACTGTTGCTCTAAAACTACACTACAAGAGCTACTTCTTTATCTACCTTTAAAATAAAAATAATAGCATAACACTCTGGTCATCAAATTTTCCTTTTCCTTCACATCCTCTCATTTAATTAGTTTCCCTGCCCATCTCTGAAATAGTCCTCAAATTTTCTCCCTTTCCACTGCCAGAATTCATAGCATTATCTTTGGCTTGCTCTGTTCCAAGAATTTCCCCAACTAATCTCAATTACTCCAGGGTCTCTTCCTGCAATCCATCCTCATCATTCCTACCAGTTATCTAATACAAATCTGATCACATAGAGCCCTTATTTAAGTATTCACATTTTCTATCTATAGGGAAGACTAAAATTCTCAGCATGACAGACAAGACTTACCAACTTTTCTAGTCTTATCTCTCCGCACTCCCACCTCCCATACTATATTCCATCAATATTGAACTATTCATATGAGCTGAAAATAATGTCTTTCCATTACTCTGTGCCTCTGCACATATCTTTTATTGCATTAAGATACCTTCCTTATCCATTTCTCTTTCTGGCAAGTGCTTACTTAGCCTTTAGTACTCTAGTCAAATGTCACTTCTTCTGTGGCATTAGTTTATCCTTCCCATGTGCTCTCATAGCACAATTTTATATACATCTCTATTATAACCATGGCAATATGGTTGTTTTATGTTTTCTTTGCTAGACTGTGAGTCATTTTTGCAATTTTTGCTTGAATTGAACGGATTTGGCAAGTGCAGTGATTCAGATAAACAGTTTGTTAGGGGAGACAATTTACCAAGTCTAGGCTGAGAAATCAGGGAAGGATTCCAGTAACACAATTCACTCTTAAGAATAAGTACAAAACGGCAGGCTAGGAAAGAGAGAAGAACAGTATAGGCAGAAGGACAAACATGTACAAAAAGTAATGTTATGTACATTGATCCCTAAGTATTTGCTAGTGGTAAAGTTGGGAATAGGTATATATATAGTCTAAGGGAAATATAAAAAGGGAATTGACCTTGGTCCTTAAAATAATTTTAAGATGTGTGAAGTACTCAGAGTTGAGCTAATTTGCGAGGATGTAAGATTTTGTTCAACCGTACTTAGCAATTCAAGCAAAGAACATAGATTTTGATATTGATCTGGGTTGAGATTAGTTGGTCAGGTGTGACATAAATGACAGATATAAGGGAAATGAAGATTTTAGTGAGAATGGTTCAGATGACAATTCTTAGCTCCAGACTAGGTAGAAGAACTAGGAAGAATCAAGGAACATAGGCTCTCTGTTTTCAAAAAACCAGATATACTGAGATTGAAATATTGAAAGTTGTAACTTATGGATCAAATAGGTCTTTATTAAGCCCTTACTATGTGCCAAATACTGTTTTAGGAACTGGGGATATAGCAGAAGAAAAAAGACAAAAATCCCCATAACATTTGTTGAAGTTCAAATTTTCAGGGGCAAAGCAGTTCTGGAAGATACAAAGAGCATACATTGACCTGGGAAGGGATGACTGAAGTGTTGTGAAGGTATGGGTCACTGGAGTTTAGAAGAGCAAGAAACTCTAAGGAGAATTTATTCCATAAGTCATAAACATGGGTAGGAAATCAGTCAAAACATTTGTTAGCACTTGGGTGATAAGATAAAAAGCCAGGTGCAAAAGTCTTCAATGAATGTGAAAGAGTGAACAGGAGGTTGCTATGTTGAAGAGATGAAACTGGGCGAAGGAAGGTGTGGTCAGACGCAAAAGTATCACTGGAGTAGGAATATTTACTTGAAAGTAGATGGAGAGAAGCAGTAGTTGAGAGAAAAAAGCTTGCCCTACCTTCTAATCCCATGGGATATATGTAAAATGAGAAGAATCAGGGTTTAGTTAAGGAAGTGGGAAAGGCATTATGTGAACACTCTAAGGGCTTTGTTCACCATGGAGTGATGAGTGAGGGTTCCACAAAGAGTGTGAAAAGGTCAAGGAGAAAGAGTAGCAGTGGGAAGTTTGTTCAGAAAGAGAAAGCACAGAAAATTATGAGGATTGGTATATGGCAAACAATAAAGGACTTGAGGAATTACATTTTGGGCAGCAATCAAGGAGTGTATTTAGTCGACTCAAATGTTACAAAAAGCATGGGTGCAACAGTTGAGTCCAGATTCTAGAGAGACTTCCTAAGTTAGATTTCCAGCTTTACCACTTATAGACTCTACGACTTTGGAAATTATATAACATACTTCATGTAGAGCTTGCACATAGCAATTCTTAATTATTAGTTACTATTAATGTGCTGATGCTCAGGGAAGTGTTGGAAGTTGAATGGAGCTAGTTAGTAAGTATAGGCTGACATGCTGGGAAATCAGAGGTCTGAACTGTTGATGTTGAAGCCAGGGCAAGAATAGGTCCTTGGTGGAAATGGAGGCCAGTATATTGAGAAACTCAGAGTGGATTGAGATCTCAGTACATTGATGTCAATTAAAACAGAAATGCCCAACTTAAAGACTCAAGAGCAAAGAATATCATCACCTGGTCTCTGATAACACACTCCCACCAGAAAGTGAGCCTAGTTTTGTGTTTATTTGTCCCATCACTTGGCTCTAAACCCTAGAGCCTGGGGAAGGCAGTAAGACAGGATAAAGAATAAATGTGTCAAAAGCAAATTACACATATTTATGGAGGTGTATGACAAAATGTTATCACTAAAGGTATGTACACTGAGATGATAGTAGAAGGACTGGTATTTAAAACATGGGCTCAGAGGACCTGCAAGATGGCAGAGGAGTAAGACATGGACATCACCTTCCTCCCCACAAATACATCAGAAATACATCTACATGTGGAACAACTCCTACAGAACACCTACTGAACGCTGGCAGAAGACCTCAGACCTCCCAAAAGGCAAGAAACTCCCCACGTACCTGGGTAGGGCCAAAGAAAAAAGAAAAAACGGAGACAAAAGAATAGGGACAGGACCTGCACCTCTGGGAGGGAGCTGTGAAGGAGGAAAGGTTTCCACACACTAGGAAGGCCCTCCGTGGGCGGAGACTGCAGGTGGCGGAGGGGGGAAGCTTCGGAACCGCGGAGGAGAGCGCAGCAACAGGGGTGCGGAGGGCAAAGCGGAGAGATTCCCGCACAGAGGATCGGTGCCGACTGGCACTCACCAGCCCGAGAGGCTTGTCTGCTCACCCGTCGGGGCAGGAGGGGGCTGGGAGCTGAGGCTCAGGCTTCAGTCGGAGCACAAGGAGAGGACTGAGGTTAGCTGCGTGAAGACAGCCTGAAGGCGGCTAGTGCACCATAGCTAGCCGGGAGGGAATCCGGGAAAAAGTCTGGACCTGCCAAAGAGGCAAGAGGCCATTGTTTCCAGGTGCATAAGGAGAAGAGATTCAGAACACCGCCTAAACGAGCTTCACAGACGGGTGTGAGTTGCGGCTGCTACTGCAGCCACCAAGAATCCTGTGTACAAGCACAGGTCACTGTCCACATCTCCCCTCACAGGAGCCCGTGCAGCTCGTCACTGCCAGGGTCCCGTGATCCAGGGACAACATTCCTGGGAGAACACACAGTGCACCTCAGGCTGTTGCAATGTCACCTCGGCCTCTGTCTCCACAGGCTCACCCTGCATCCGTACCCCTCCCTCCCCCCGGCCTGAGTGAGCCAGAGCCCCCGAATCAGCCTATCCTTTAACCCCCTCCTGTCTGAGCAAAGAACAGACGCCAGAGGGCGACCTACATGCAGAGGTGGGGCCAAAACCAAAGCTGAACCCCAGGAGCTGTGTGAACAAAGAAGAGAAAGGGGAATCTCTCCCAGCAGCCTCAGGAGCAGTGGATTAAATCTCCACAATCAACTTGATAAACCCTGCATCTGTGGAATACCTGAAGAGACAATGAATCATCCCAAATTGAGGCTGTGGACTTTGGGAGCAACTGTAGACTTGGGGTTCGCTGTATGCAACAGACTAGTTTCTGATTCTCATGTTTATCTTAGTATAGCTTTTAGCACTTGTTATCATTGGTGGATTTGTTTACTGGTTTTGTTGTCTCTTTTTTTTTATTACTTTATAAATTTTAATATTTTTTTATTTTATTTTTTTTTGTGGTACGCTGGCCTCTCACTGTTGTGGCCTCTCCCATTGCAGAGCACAGGTTCCGGACACGCAGGTTCAGTGGCCATGGCTCATGGACCCAGCCTCTCCGCGGCATGTGGGATCTTTCCGGACCGGGCGGGGCACGAACCCGTGTCCCCTGCATCGGCAGGCAGACTCTCGACCACTGCGCCACCACGGAAGCCCTATTTTTTATTTTAATAACTTTCTTTTTTTTCCTCCCTTTTCTTCTGAGCTGTGTGGCTGACAGGGTCTCGGTGCTCTGGCTGGGTGTCAGGCCTGAGCCTCTGAGGTGGGAGAGCCGAGTTCAGGACATTGGACCACCAGAGACCTCCCGGACGCATGTAATATCAATTGGCAAGACTCTGCCAGAGATCTCCGTCTCAATGCTAAGACCCAGCTCCACTCAATGACCAGCAAGCTCCAGTGTTGGACACCACATGCCAAACAACTAGCAAGACAGGAAAAAAACCCCACCCATTAGCAGAGAGGCTGCCTAAAATCATACTAAGTTCACAGACACCCCAAAACACACCACCAGACATGGTTCTGCCCACCAGAAAGATAAAATCCAGCCTCATCCACCAGAACACAGGCACCAGTCCCCTCCACCAGGAAGCCTACACAACCCACTGAAGCAACCTTACCCACTGGGGGCAGACACCAAGAACAACGGGAACTATGAACCTGCAGCATGCGAAAAGGAGACCCCAAACACAGTAAGTTAAGGAAAATAAGAAGACAGAGAAACACACAGCAGATGAAGGAGCAAGGTAAAAACGCACCAGACCTAACAAATGAAGAGGAAAAAGAATTCAGAGTAACAACAGGAAAGTTGATCCAAAATCTTGGAAACAGAACAGAGAAAATACAAGAAACGTTTAACAAGGACCTAGAAGAACTAAAGAGCAAACAAACAATGATGAACACAATAAATGAAATGAAAAATTCTCTAGAAGGAATCAATAGCAGAATAACTGAGGCAGAAGAACGGATAAGTGACCTGGAAGATAAAATAGTGGGAATAACTACTGCAGAGCAGAAAAAAAGAAAAAGGAATGAAAAGAATTGAGGACAGTCTCAGAGACCTCTGGGACAACATTAAACATACCAACATTTGAATTATAGGGGTCCCAGAAGAGGAAGAGAAAAGAAAGGGATTAAGGAAATATTTTAAGAGATTATAGTTGAAAACTTCCCTAATATGGGAAAGGAAAGGAAATAGTCAATCAAGTCCAGGAAATGCAGAGAATCCCATAGAGGATAAATCCAAGGAGAAACACGCCAAGACTCACATTAATCAAACTATCAAAAATTAAATACAGGGCTTCCCTGGTGGCGCAGTGGTTGAGAGTATGCCTGCCGATGCAGGGGACATGGGTTCGTGCCCTGGTCCGGGAAGACCCCACATGCTGTCGAGTGGCTGGGCCCATGAGCCATGGCTGCTGAGCCTGTGTGTCCGGAGCCTGTGCTCCGCAACGGGAGAGGCCACACAGTGAGAGGCCCACGTACAGAAAAATAAAAAATTAAATACAAAGAAAACATATTAAAAGCATCAAGGGAAAAACAACAAATAACATAGAAGGGAATCCCCAAAGGTTAACAGCTGATTTCTCAGCAGAAACTCTGCAAGCCAGAAGGGAGTGGAACATAATATTTAAAGTGATAAAAGGGAAGAGCCTACAACCAAGATTATTCTACCTAGCAAGGATCTCATTCAGATTCAAAAGAGAAATCAAAAGCTTTACAGACAAGCAAAAGCTAAGAGACTTCAGCACCACCAAACCAGCTCTACAACAAATGTTAAAGGAACTTCTCTAGGTAGGGAGGAAACAGCAGAGAAGGAAAAGACCTACAATACCAAACCCAAAACAATTAAGAAAATGATAATAGGTGCATACATAGCGATAATTACCTTAAATGTAAATGGATTAAATACTCCAACCAAAAGACACAGACTGGCTGAATGTAGTAGGGGACTTTAACACCCCACTTTCACCATGGACAGATCAACCAAAATGGAAATAAATAAGGAAACACAAGCTTTAAATGACACATTAAACAAGATGGACTTAATTGATATTTATAGGACATTCCATCCAAAAACAACAGAATACTTTCTTCGCAAGTGCTCATGAAACATTCTCCAGGATAGATCATATCTTGGGTCACAAATCAGGCCTTGGTAAATTCAAGAAAATTGAAATCATATCAACTATCTTTTCCAACGACAATGTTATGAGACTAGATATCAATTACAAGAAAAAAGACTGCAAAAAATAGAAACACATGGAGGGTAAACAATATGTTACTAAATAACCAAGAGATCACTGAAGAAATCAAAGAGGAAATCAAAAAATACCTAGATACAAATGACAATGAAAACACGATGATCCAAGGCCTATGGGATGCAGCAAAAGCAGTTCTAAGAGGGAAGTTTATAGCAATATAATCCTACCTCAAGAAACAAGAAAAATCTCAAATAAACAACCTAACTTTACACCAAAAGCAATTAGAGAAAGAAGAACAAAAAAACCCCAAAGTTAGCAGAAGGAAATAAATCATAAAAATCAGATCAGAAATAAATGGAAAAGAAATGAAGGAAACAATAGCAAAGATCAATAAAACTAAGAGCTGGTTCTTTGAGAAGATTAAAAAAAATTGATAAACCATTAGCTAGACTCATCAAGAAATAAAGGGAAAAGACTCAAGTCAACAGAATTAGAAATGAAAAAGGAGAAGTAACAACCGACACTGCAGAAATACAAAGGATCATGAGAGATTACTACAAGCACCTCTATGCCAATAAAATGGACAACCTGGAAGAAATGGACAAATTCTTAGAAAAGCACAACCTTCTGAGACTGAACCAGGAAGAAACAGAAAATATAAACAGACCAGTCATAAGCACTGAAATTGAAAAAGTGATTAAAAGTCTTCCAACAAACAAAAGTCCAGGACTAGATGGCTTCACAGTAGAATTCTATCAAACATTTAGAGAAGAGCTAATACCTATCCTTCTCAAACTCTTCCAAAATACAGCAGAGGGAGGAACACTCCCAAACTCATTCTACAAGGCCATCATCACCCTGATACCAAAACCAGACAAAGATGTCACAAAAAAAGGAAACTACAGACCAATATCACTGATGAACATAGATGCAAAAATCCTCAACAAAATACTGGGAAACAGAATCCAACAGCACATTAAAAGGATCATACACCATGATTAATTTGGGTTTATCCCAGGAATGCAAGGATTCTTCAATATACACAAATCAATCAATATGATACACCATATTAACAAATTGAAGGATAAAACCATATGATAATCTCAATAGACGCAGAAAGAGGTTTCGACAAAATTCAACAACAATTTATCATGAAAACCCTCCAGAAGGTAGGCATAATATAGGCCTACCTTAATATAGTCATATTATAGGCATAATATATGCCATATATAGGCATATATATATGCCATATATGGGCACATAGGCATATTATGTTGCATATAGGCATATTATGTTGCCATAATATAGGCAACATAATAAAGGCCATATATGACAAACCCACAGCCAACATCGTTCTCAATGGTGAAAAACTGAAACCATTTCCACTAAGATCAGTTATCAGCTTGGTGCTTTGTGACCACCTAGAGGGTGGGAGGGAGATGCAAGAGGGAGGGGATATGGGGATATATGTATATGTATAGCTGATTCACTTTGTTATACAGTAGAAAGTAACACACCATTGTAAAGCAATTATACTCCAATAAAGATGTTAAAAAAAAAAAAATGGGCTCAGTCTTTTTTGTTTACCGTGTGACTTTGGTAGTAACATCTACTGAGCCTCATTTTCTCTAATATGGAAATAATATATATTTACCTTACAGTGTTGCCACAGGAATTAAATGTACAAATATATACAGGGTTCAGCATTATAAGTATTACTATCAAATACTCTTTAAATTCTATCTCTTACCTACTACAGGACCACAACTGCAAATCCAGACCTACAGCACATGAGATTTGTGTTTCCTGTTGCCACTGCTCCAACTTGTGTGTCATTTCCTGAAGTTTTATCATACCCTCCCTCCCCCCCCGCCCCCATTATCTGAAAAAGGAAAACATGTTTTCATGATCATCCTGTAGGAGAAAGATAGAAGACAGCAAAGAGAAAGATAGAAGACAGCAAAGAGAAAGTTCTGGCTCTCTAGTGCAAAAATGCACTAAAAGTAAAGATCTTATGATAAAAATGTACAAGATTTACATCCAAAGGACAGAAGAAATGTTATGTAATGTAAAATTGTGTCAGGGATAAAAGGTATACAGATAAGCAACCAGGACCAAGAAGAATCACATTAAAAAAAAAAGATCTTTTCTTCATCTTCCTTTGACTGAAGGGTTACCATGTGGATAGTTTGCTTTTAGTGTTGGTTGTATAGACAAAAAAGTATGTCTCCTTCTGGCACTACAAATCTAACAAAGCTAGATTAGGTCCATGATTGATTTTGATCATGTCTTTATGATAGCATATAAAAGTATAAATTTAGGTTCTTAGAGAACACATAATACTTTTTCCCCCCTGAAGGAAGACAGGGAAAGAAAAGGGTACACTGTGACTACAGATCTCTATACAAGTGTTCATTGCTGAGTATGAATACAAAAAAGGAAAAGGACACACTTAACCATGTTTGCGTTTTCAGAAATCCTGTTAAATGTCATATGACTTTGCTGCTTTCTGTGTCTTGTTTTATCAGCTGAATTGTCTCCTATCACTTGCTTCAACAAATCTACAAAGACCCACATACTTAAGCTCTCCTACCCTAACAGAAGACAACATCCTAACTACTCTTGAAGAAACAAACTCTCCTGTATTAGTATACTAGTACCTGTGTATATCATGTTCACATTTAGAATTTAGCAAAAATAGGTGACAAATGAAAACAAAATTTGGATTAATTCTGCCAATTATTTTGCATTTATTACTCCATAAGTTAGACCAAGATGGTATGATACTTATGCAGTAAATATATTAAATACAGAATGAATGAGAGTTCTTTGATCTCCTTAGGTCAAACACTATTAAACTAATTAAAACTAAATTACATGTTTAATAACAATTCATTTAATGTGTCAAAAAAATTGACAGTCTTTGGAGTTTCTAAAGTGGGATCTGACCTAAATTATCAACTCCATACATCATCGCAGTTAAGAATGATGAATAAAGAGAGACGAAAGAAAATATACTTGAGGGAGACAATATATTGGTAAGGAACTTCTAGAGTTCTAGGTCAGGTATAGTGATTCAGTAATCAGAAAGAAAGCAAATGCTAACAGAAATATTTTTGGCAGTTCTATTTATCTAATATAAAGCACAGTATTCCCAAAGATATCTTGTCTACTTGATTTCAAGTAATTCTCATTAAACTCAAACACATATGACTTTTGTATACAAAATGATAAGCTAAGGTAGATAGCAAATTTAGAGGAACAGATGGTGAAGAAAAATGTTGAATTTTCAATCAAACTGTTTTTGAGTGTGGTGGTAAACTCAAGAATATATTGCATGTATAAATCTGCTTGAATTAGCTGAAAGACAAAAATCATGGTTAACATACTACTTATTAGCAAGTAATAGTTAAGCTTACTGTGGGACTTGAAACTTTTTTTAAAGGGGTCTTTGCTCAACTACATTGTCTTTTGACTCAACAAAACTGATATTTCAGATTTAAAATTTCTATATTACTTAAGAATAGGGATTCTAGAATTCTCAAGCCAAAACGGCAGCATGAACAGCTTAGGCGGTTCAGGCAATATTCCTATGGGAATCTGAATCACTGCCTAAAATGGCCGTAAAAGTACAGTGGCTAAAATGGCTTTGAAATTTCATTTTAAATCTTCTGTTGTCACTTACATGCTTTATGTTTTGCATTCTTCTGATATGTCCATGTTTGTTTTAATGGGAAAATATTTTTAAATTATCACAAAAAAAGACAATGCCAAACCACGCATCATGTTTGTTTCATGGATTTCTTTAATCCTTATCATATAATTAGAAAGGTATGGTCATGGGGTCTAAATCGTCAGAGGATGACGCAGCATTAGAGTAAGGATCTTCCTTTTAATGGCACTCAACGAGATACTTTTGGAAGTCTTAATTTTATATTCTTTAGGAGAATTTAGTATCAAGTTTTGAGGTTTTTATATGGACAGATTTAAACAAACTTAATACTTGTGATTTTTTTAGAATTAGGAAAAAAAAACCCTCTATATTTAAAAGGTATATTTTAATGAGCAGGGTAAATTTATCAGTTTTGTCACTCCAACCCTGACCCTTCTCTTAAATCCACTTTACCAATAATTGTTTAAAAACACGGATCTTAAGAGTCCAAATGTTTTAGCATGACCTGTAATTTGACCTTTTCATACCCAAACACATTTCTCTACTGCTTCCTTGTCTCATAATTGGTGACCTAGCCATGTTAAACTTTTAGTTTCTCCAGGGTGCCATAATGTTGACTCAGTACTTTTTTTTTTTTTAAACAAACTGTTCTGTCTTCAACACTTCCCTTCCTCATCCCTCCAACCCAGCTCTCAACTGTAACTACAGTTGACCCTTGAACAACACAGGTTTGAACTACACGAGTCCACCTAAATATGGATTTTTTTTCAATAAATACATACGTACTGCAGTACCACAGGATCCTCAGTTGAATCCCCAGATGCAGAACCAAGGGTACAAAGGGAGGACTATAAAGTTATAAGCCCTAACCCCACGTTGTTCGAGGTTCAACTGTAGCTCCAAGAATCCTTTCCTAACGGGTAAAGGTTGAGTATACTACAATACCGCCCAGTAGTTTCTGCATAAAACTTACCAAACTATACAACTGCTATTATTTCACATCAGACTGAAAGCCCCTTGATAAGAAGGAACTGTGTTTCATGCTGATTCACAGCTTCTAGTTAGCATGTAGTAGTATTTGCAGAATGAAGGTGTTAGCAAGTAAGTATGGTTTGTTTCTAGTTCGTAGAAATCCAGTTTGAGGAGCTAGTGGTTCATCTGAAAGCATAATACTGGATGTTTTATACTGACAGCCTTTTAAAAACCGAAATCTCTCTCTTTATGTGTTCTCCTGTAATTTTTATAAATAAATTCAATTATTATCTAACAAAACAAAAATGGAAAGGGAAAAAACTAACCACAAATAATTTATATCACTTAGTTATTGTGGTGTAGAGAGAAAAGAGCCATGGGCTTTGAGGTCGAAAATTACCTCCATTCGTTCAGAAAATTGTTAAAATAATCTCACCTTAAAATTGGTTCAAAAGGTGATTCTTTTTTCTATCACTACAGACATTCCCAAACTGTATTTCTACAGCAGTAGATATGAAGTGCTTGCATTAATTATTTTGTTTGAAACTAATCACTTTTATTTTGAAAATATTTGCCATTTTTGTTGCCTATGCTATTAATCTACACATTAATTTAGCAATAAATATACTACGATTACATAGAGTGCAATATTTTTAGTATTCATGACTGGTTGAAATTAATACTATTATCGTCTCAGGAAAGGAATAAATACCATGCCCAGATTACAAACTAATGCTCAAGAGATTATGATAAACAAAAACTAGAAAAGAAACATCTTGGGCTTTATCTTTTTAAGCATGATTCCTGTAACAGCATAGACAAGATGAAAAAGCCATAGACGAGAAAATGGGCTCAGACTAATATGGCTTATTCAAGCTGCCATGATCTATAAATGGTGATGCCCAACCTCAAACCCTGTTTTCTCATGTCCAGCATCACAATTTGCTATATACTTTCTGTCATAATGTGAATTGGCCTAGAAGCTCCTTGAGAGTAGACAACTCTAACAAAGCATAAGCATTTCCAGAAACTGCCACATTATGCAAAATCACACAATAAAAACCACAGGGCTTATGGGACACAACACTCAAAAACATCACACAAAAACAGAAACAATAAAAAAATGGCAGCACACTTTTGCATGTTAAATGCTTAAGAAATATATAAATACTATGACACCTTATTTTAAAAAAAAATTGAAAGCTTGCTTGTGGAAGTGGGTGTTGGAAGTGTTGTAGTTTGTGAGTCATCGTGGTGTTGGAAGGATTGTATGAAATTGGACAGAAAGTTGTTAACACCAGATGTGGGTAAGTGTGCCCCCTAACATGTGAAGAGCTGAGGTAGGTAGCTGACAGATGTCTGAGGTGTATACATGTGTGCACCTGGTGTATTTCTAAACAACCTGGATTAGCTGGGTGCAGTTTTCTGCTTTCCATGTTTCCCATGATGAAATCGCACATTAAATGCAAAATGCATGGAACACTTAAATTCTTCCTTAATATATCAAATATGTTGGAACAAATGTGCATTTTCAAAGTTCAAAAAAAAGAGCTGAGTGTACTGTGGTTCCATTTATCTTTCATTCCCTACAATGCAAATAGCAAATTCCAACAAACGTCTTTTGAAAACGTATAAATTAACACTTATGGGAAAAAACTTCCATAAACAGAATGCCAAGAATCTTCCCCAAGCAAAAGAAAAACTACCAAAGGAATGAATCTGTATTTCACATAATCCTCAGAGTGAACATATGAGACAGATATTATCTCTATTTTACAGAAGAGAAAATTAAGGCTTTGAAAGGTCTCATCACTACTGGGTAGCAGAATAAGGTCTTTGAATACAGTTCAGTCTAATATCAATGCCTATACATTTTCCAGAAAAAAAAATATTTACAATATACATTATAAAATTCCAAACTCAGGGAAGAGACAACTACTGCAATGTTACTATGGTCTCCCTGGGGCTGTTTTACTTACATCTTTAAAAAACAGCAGTAATTATTCCTTTGAACATATATATGTACTTTAACTTCTATGAATCATTACTAAGTGAACTGGAACCACCTTTTTAGAACTTTACAAATGTCAACATAAGGAGCTTTTTAACCACAATTCTTTGACTGATTCTCCACTAGCGTTGAACACACTAGTGATAAATATCATTAATACTTCAGGTTTCTGGAGCCTTTTAGTGATTTCTACCATCTGGAATTGTTACAATACCAGAAATTAAGAAACAAAATTTTAAAAAAGGGAAGATTTTAAGCTGAACCAGACAAAAATAGAAAAACATCTGAATATTACAATTTGCACCATCATTTATCAGTTCATTAATCAGTTCATTAATCCTTTAATCCATGAAAGGATTCACCTAACTGGTTGGTTGTGGTTATAAAAATGTTAAGTCACAGGAGCAAGAAATTAACTGCAAAGAGAAGATGGATGAAAAGTGAAGAGAAAAACAATATAAAAGTGATAGCTAAAGCAGCAACAAGGTTGAGACAGCAATGGGAGTGGTACACAGGAAATACTCAGCAAGACAGGACAACAGAGAAAACTGCTAGCCACAAGAACATGAAAAACTATGCTAAGGATATGGGTAATAAGTCACTGAAGGCATAGTACAGCACAGCTAAATCTATATTTTTATCAGAGCTCTAACTCAGTTATCGGCAGCATCACTAGTAAAGTTTAGGTACTGCAACTTCAGAACTGTGCTATCCAATTGGAATTGGGAAAGGAACTGAAGCAGCATTCAGTGAATAAGAAAGCTATTTACCAAAATGACCCAAGGGTCATTTTATTATAAAGTATGATGTAACAGAGACAGGGCTTAAGAGAGTTAATTTCCAGTCATTTAACAAAATCAATTCACATGGAAGTCCTTTCCCTGTCAGGCTAAACTTGATGTTTATTACTAAATAAAAAATCATATTGATTTCTGTTATTAGCAATTTACCTATTATCTTGTACACTAAATTAATTTTAATTTATGAATAACAGCAGGCCTCTACTTCCTTTAATTAGTTTAACACATTGCCAGACTGAACTGGAAACCCAGGTACCTGTAATCTAATTACAGGTAAGTCAATACAAATACGTTGCTAAACTGTTCACCTGACCTATCTAGAACAGTTTAAAATGAAGTTAAAACTATATACATAAGGTTCTTTTCAGCTCTACAGTTATTCCTTAGTGTTAACAGTACATATCTCTCGAATAACTTGAAATTACCAAGAAAATATAACAATGTTCACACTCAGCAAAATAATAAGAAAAAACTTTTAAGCTGATTTTCACTGAACTGAAAAAAAAAATTCTACTAACATAGAACTTGAGTGTCCAAATGGGTCACACCTACCAATCTTGTCAAAATGTAGTTCAGCAGGTCAGAGGCGGGGCTAGATATTCTGAGTTTCTAATAAGCTACCAGGTGATAAGTGCTGTTGGTCTGGGGACTGACTTTTGAGTAGCAAGGTTCTATGATCTGAACAAACTGTAATGCTGACAAGCTAGGCTAGCCCAGATATTGTTGCAGAATAGTGACCATGACTAGGAATAAAACACTATAAGGAAAACATTCCAGAAAACCTGATGATGAAATACGTCTGGGAGGTGATAATATGGGAGGAACGAGAAAGATCATTAAGTTGGTAACTGAAGCGGAATGAAGGAGGTTTGTTATTTTCTAAGCACTAACACCAATTAAGAGGAATACTCTCTGTCCACAGAAATGGGAGGGAGGCATTAAGTTGCACGAAGTGTGGCTATAATGTGAAGCTGGAAAGGATATCTTTGTATTTGAGGATCTCACACGTAATTTCAGCTTTTAAAATACTAACGGTAGCTCCTTGTTTACTTTTTATATCTTTGCCTTAGGAAAAACTTGAGACTCAAACAACTCATATGGTATTTATTGAAAAGGAACTGATTTAATAACCTTAAAATTGGTTAAATGTCATGAGATTTGATAAGGGGATTATTAATGTCCAGACATCCTAATCTTAACAAAATTTTAAAGTGTGTTGAACAAAATATCATACCATTTAATAAACATCATAAATATTTGCAGTATTTTTTAAGGTACAAAAAGAAACTTAAGACTACAGAATACAGAACAAATTCTCTTTGAAAAACCACCACTGAATTTAAAACATACTAAATTCAATGTAACGATTACCTGTGGAGAAGGGATATACAGGGGCTAAGATCAGGGAGAGTACATAAAGGATGTCAGTTCAATCTGTAATGTTTTATTTCTTTTAAGTCATATATTAAAATTACACAAAGTATGGAAAGTATTAGGTGGTGAAATAGTAAGTGCATAGCTGTTTATGTTCTTTGTATTTTTCTGCGTATCTGAACACTTCATTTTGTCCTTAATGTGGGCAATCTGACACTTGACTTTAACATTAATACTTTATTGGCAAAATCTAAAACAAAAAAAGATAAAGGGAATAAGTATACTTAGGAGAATAAAGAATAACTCCAAAATTAAGGGTTTTGATAATTGGTACACATATCCTAATACTCTGGCTTAAAATTGAGATTTTCTACTGAATTCTTACCAACAGATTTTCTTGAAACAAATATTTAGCCAAAATAGAAACCTATGTATGTTCTATTTCACTGAACAGTTCCATACCCTTTCCTCCTAAATGAAAAAACATTTTCAGATTTTTGCTCTATTTAAAAATATTAAGGCAGTGAGGAAATCTTGTTTGAAGTCCCAAGCTACTCATGAGAATGTCTTTTCATATTCTCCAAAGACTTTGTTAAAATTACCTGTTTCACAGCAACCTTTAAAGGTATATACACAGAAAATCTCATTTTTAAATGGAGTCCATAATTAAATATGTATCTGTGTTGTGTTACTAGGCTATCAAATAGTTCAAACAGAAAATACAAGGCTAAATCCCGATTCTCCTTTCATTTGGCTTTGGGATGCATTATAGACTTGCATTCTACATCTTTTTGCTTTAGCAGATGTTATCACTTAAATAAACTTAAAAAAAAGTCCTCTGTAGCAAAGAGATATCGCGGTATTATTTATTGTAGATAACTAAGATCTGGCAGACATGAAACTGACATTGCAACTTTTCCTTCTACATAGCAATTTATCAGTTGCATAGCATTTCTGCATTCCTACTATTTGAGTTTCACAGTACCCTGTGAGGTGGGAAGAGCAGTACTGCCTACATTTCCCATACACAAGGGATACTGAGGCTTAGAAAAGTAACTTGTCCTTTTCTGCTAACTATATGTTGATCCAAAAATAGAAATAACCAATTACCACAATCTGATTATACTAACCTTATATTTTGAATAAATGCCTCAAAAAAGTGTTAATATATCCCTAATGTAACTAAATATGATTCCTTAGTCCTGGTTAAGCCAGGGTGTTCTTAGCTGCTTTCAAATATTAAATTAGATTTCTAACATTAAATGTAAACTTTATGAATCCATTCCATAAGTAGGTATTTTGAAACCCATTTTCCAAAATAAATCAATGTCAAAAAATCAGTTTCTCTCTCAGTTGTAGGAAAAAATAATCAAGTTATCGTTCTTAATATTCAAGGTAAGACCTCTATTAAAAAGCAGCTGCATCTTAAGAACACTTCACAGTTAGCTAGCTCACTTGAGAGATAAGACTGAGGCATATGGTGGTAATAATAATGATGACAAAGCTATTATTTTCACCTAATTAAACAATTTACTATATGAGGACTGGGTTAAAATAATGTATGAAAATAAAGCACTCCAATATGTCAAAATTCTCACTTCACTGACTTTTGCTTTGGAAGGAAGGTTGCACTGGAGTGCACCCTAAAAGACTGAGGAATCTGCCACTCCCTAGGCAGGAAAAACTTGGGTTTCTGGTCACTCCCCCATCAGAAATACTGGGAACTCCTTAGCTCAGTAATTGGAGCAACCCCAGTTCCCACAAACACCTCAGAACTTCTGTTTCTTCTTCCAAGCCAATCCCAGCCACAAGGAACTACCTGAAAAACAGATACAGCACCTACTTTCAGATATTTCAACTACCAACCACCCAATACTGAGAAAAACTTCACTTAAAGAAAACTGTTCGATTACTATTCATTCATATTATGGGTTTTTACAGACTTTTTAGGCTCATGTGCTGTTGCTAGAGTTCTTCTGTACTACAATGTTATTTTAAGAAAAAAAAATTGTGATAACTTGGCGTCCAAATCACCCCCCCATGTCGACCCAAATGTAAACAATTATTTACTATATTCTTTCTTTCTTGGAAGTGACTGAATTATTGTATTAATATAGCACACTTAAATGAACTGCATACTCCTTCATTTGTTTTTAACTTTCCTAATGTATGAGTATTGCATAATTGTCAGTTATAACAGAACAAACTTAAGGAACATGTATAACAAAGTTATCAGACACCAAAATGCCTGTTTAAAAAAAAGGTGACCCCCCCAAAATATTGAGTACTACAAATAGCACCCTAATCGAAACCCTTTAAAAAGTGAAAATCGTTAACATCACATACTACCCTTAAACTTTTAAATACCTGAATGTGTATCTTCCTTCCCACCCAAGGCAAAAGCAGATGGTATACTGTTTCTTCCCAGTAACATCAAGTACCCTTTGTTAAAACTCACAAGGTAGGAAATCTTTAGCAGACACAAAAGATGAAAGATGAAACTGCAGCAAGAGAGCATGGCAAATCCAAAAGATCTATTAGTGCATAAATCTACTGGAAAAGAAACAACAACAACAAAAGAGATAGAAAGAATTAACAAGATACAATAAAAGTTATGTCTTTAAAGCAGTAGATTATAACAGGGTGGGAAATGTTTAATATGTGTCCTCCTGAAAAGCAGTTACCATCTTTCAAATTAAAAAAAAAACAGCTGGTATATTTTCACAGCATCTAGATTTATTTATGGTATAAAGCCATAGAATTGTAATATTATTATTCCTTTCCCACCCTGGCAGAGAATAAACATGAATTCAGAAGCACAGTGGAGTGAAAACAAAGAAGAAGAGAGAGAAAAGGCAGCAGAGAAAGACAGAAAAGGTGAATACAGAGCTACAGAAGTGTTTATTGAGCATGCTACAGAGGTAAGCAGAGTACACACAAAAGGAAATTAAACAACCATCAAACCTCCCAACTTTGTTAGAAAATTAATTTTTAATTGTGCCGCTTTCAAACTATACTGAATTTTACATTTCTAAAGATGTAAAAACTCAACTAATAGAAAATATACATGACCATTCTGTCTACATAGATAACAGAATCTATGAACCTTGAAACTAAGTACATCAATTTGAAAAAGTATTGGTCATTTAAACAGAATCAACAATTCAGATTGACAAGAACTGTTCAAATTAATTTGACCTGTAGATTCTGAGCCATGTTTTTATTAAAGTCAAAGTCAGATCTATTCCTAAATACAAAATATTTTGAAGATTTATTAAAACTGAATATTACAATGCAAGGTAAATTAAGACTAAAGGCACATAAACTTTGGTCCCACCTGGTTGTCAGTTTTAGAAAACTGCCACAAAATTAACCTTCCTGCAAATTTTCGCAGTACACTTTCTTTTATCTTTGAAAAATACATGCACCAGTTCCTGAACTAGCTAGACCAGTCTGCACATGCTCAGAAATCCACAACCGTATTCCAAATCTTAATTACAAACTAAGGATGGCAATATATATTTAAATGCACATAAATCATGTCAACTTCAAAAACATCTACGAAAAATATTCAGCCACAAACAAGACGTTACTTAGTGCTGACATTTATATGATACGTCCCACAAGAGTGTGTACAAAAAGGTTAAGATTCCACAATGCTTTCCACATAGGGCTCAAACTTACAGAAATCACTTTGTTGTCTTAAGAAATTAATACTCTGCATCTTGTTAATTTTAACTAATGCCTACATTCATAACTGAATCTAGACCAGAATTGTGAGATACAAAAGGCCAATGTTTTTTTTAAAGCAATAAAGCCTAAGGTAGTAAAAACTAAAAAAATGCTGCTTTATTCTTTCAGTATCATGTATCTTATTTGATTAAATAGAAAGAAATGTGACAAGCCAATAATTCAAAATAAGTTCCAAGCAGGAGAAACAAAAACTTAACCCTTTTTACACACCCCTGCCTAAACATATTGTTAACTCCCATTTAACAATGTGCCCTAGACAACCAATTCCTTTCTCTAGCAAATGCACAATAGCAACACTAGTTTTCCTTTTTAAGGCACGTATGTCAACTAAGTTGAAAAAGGAAAGTAAAATTAAAATTTTAAACAGACAATAAAAATGGCTTCTCTACAGAACAGATGAAAAAGAGCAGTTAATAACTCTGCCTTTACATATGCCATTTCATTTTATAACCAAGGAATGATAACAGCATGGGAAAAAAGAAAAGAAAAAAGAAAACAACAAAAAAAATCAAACTCTGGTCCCCACTTTTCTGAACAGTCAATAGGTGTTGACACCAAACAATGTGATTCATCGCCAATCTTCAATCTCCCCTTTTTTAAATTGTTGACTTGGAGAAAGACACTCTCAGATGATGGTTTTCACCAAGGTTATAATTATGAAGATCAATCAAGGCCTGAATAGCTTCTTCCACTGTTGCCATCTGAAGAAGAGCCATTTTGTGATCTCTTCTGAAACAAAATTATGAAATTAGATACTTCATAAAAATTAGGAAGGGCTTAAATACTTAACTTTTGCCCATTCCAGAATCAAAGACTTCTAGAAACAAAAAGAACTACTTGAAGAAAACTTTTACTTCTATCAAGTCACTAATTTAAAGACAAGAAAGCTTGCTTACTGAAAAAACTTAAATGCTTTCACAGTGCCCCCAGTGTTAGCAAACAGTGTTCGTAGATCCTCTTCTGCTACTGAAGGACTGGGAAAATTAGAGAAAAAGAGTAACAATTAATAAAAAATGTTTATATTTTCTTCCTAAAATGTATATCCTTAATAAACTACTCCAGCTTTAATACTTACGGGATATTGGATAGGTGGAGGGTTGCAGAAGGAGGAAAAATGTTCTGAAAATTTTTGGATCCAGGTTTCTTGAAACGATGCAGTGGGGAATTACCAAAATCTTTTGTTAGCCCTTGATCATCAAGTCCCTCTCGAGGTAGTTGTACAGTCTGATGTTTAGACAGAGTAACACGAATAATTTTTCCATACATCTTCTGTCCATTAAGATGATTCATGGCTATAAAGGGGAAGAATGCCTATTAAAAGACAGTATCAAGGTTCAAAGCAAAAATAATTCTCATTTTAGATAAGCTGAAATATCTGAATTCTGTTATGATTTTAAAATAAATCATGAATTTACAACAGCCACTGGTGACAAAACAAGTTCATTTGCACTAGACAAGGCATTGAGGCAAAAAAGCCAGCTTCTTTTATAGAACGAAAATCCAAAATGTGAGTCTCCCTCTTCCTTGACAGTCCTGCTAAATGCCCAAGAAAGAAACTTAGTACTCATCTGCAACATTTTCTCCCTGCTGATCTATATCCTAATTGCCAAGTCCTACCATACCCATCCTCTTAATTACTCTCAAATTCATCTTCTATTTCTACACTTTTCACTGCCATTATTTTTTTATCTGGATAACTCAATCAGTCTCCTAATTTGTCTTGTTGGATTTTTCTCTACTTTTCTCCAATCCATTCTATACAAATCTATGTCACTACCTGCTTAAAACCCTTAGGGATAAAGTCTAAACTTACTCTTTCTTTAACATGGCTTATGCGCCTTTCTCAGTCTGACCCTAACATCTCTATCAAGCCTCCCTGAATAAACATTTATTGATGATATACAATACTAACCACTTTGTTAATGCTGGGAATCAAGTGGTAAGACAAGAACCATCCTAGCCCTCCTCATGGAACCTACAGTATCTTAGTACTGTACTCCTGGTACTTAATGTTCCAGGTGTACAAAACGTATTTTCTTAAACACTAGTTTTTTTTAACCTTTAGCCCCGTGTGCATGCTTTTCTATTTATAACAAGTTCTTATCTCCTTCACTATCCCCCCTAATCTATTTATCCTTTAGTATTACTTCCTCAGAGGGCCTTTTCTTCATCCTCTAGAAAAGGTTCAGAACCTCACTAGATATTCCCCCATGCAGTACCCTTATTTTCATAAATTCATTACATTTTAATTATTTATATCCTCCTTCAGACTGTAAGATACATGAAAGCAGGAACCAGTGTCTCTCCCCACAGCACACAGCACAGTGCCTAAACACAGAACATCACATAGCTACTTCTTGAGGCAGCAGTTGGGTTACTTTTCAACTAAAAGAACTGGTCTGAGATTAGAGAACAGTTATACGTTTTATGTTTTATTCACTAGTCACAACTGAAGAAAACCATGTCATAAGTCATATAGTTTAGCTAAACTGAAGGTCTATTTGACTACTCAAAGTATTAGAGTATTAAACAGAGAGGTAAAGGCAGTATGGAAGAGCAGGAAATTGAGAATAAAATCCCTACTCTCAAATGTTTTAATTTGATTAGTATACTACAGTACACAGTCTGACAGAGGAGATACCCGGAATTTGTTAAATCCATGCATCTTATCATACTTACTTGTATAGAATAAACCAGTTAAATATAAAACAGGTCTGAAAAGGAAAATGCTATAGAAGTATAAGGTACCATTCCAAAAAATCTTTTTCATTTATAGCTTCCCTAATTTGTAAAAATAAGTTTACTATTCCAGTTATAAGATAAATACTAAGGATGTAGCGTACAACATGATAAATATAATTTTAACACTGCTGTATGTTATACATGAAAGTTAAGAGACTAAACCCTAGGAGTTCTCATAACACAAGAAATTTTTCTATTTCTTTTATTTTATAAGTATATGAGATGATGGATGTTCACTAAATTTACTGTGATAATCAACTCATGATGTATACAAATCAAATCATTAATGCTTACACAGTGCTGTATGTCAATTATATCTCAAAACTGGAAGGAAAAAAAAGTTTACTCTTCCTGATTTACTGCAGTGTTATACATTTGTAATAGTTTTTTCTTAGATTTTTAACTGAGGCTAATAAAAAAAATAAGCTGTCAGGCCTTAACTTCCTTACACTGTATTTCGCATATACTTATAAAATCAACTCAATTATCCATAGTGATGGTATGTAAACTCCTTTTCTAATAAAGCTTACTTGAATTATAAAATATTTTTAAGGTTCTATTAATTCTGTTGTTTTAAGTGAACAGAACTTTGCTTATAATAAAGTGCTATTACCTCATACAAAATGTGTTATAAGGAATGAGTTTGGGGAATAAAGTGGCATAAAGAAGTAGTCTAAGGTTGTCGTAAGAAAAGGTGTATTAGTGCAGCTTTTGAGAAGTTATAAAAATACTACACAAACAGTTGAGCTTTGAGATATTGAAGGGCACAAATAACAAGACAAGAGGTCCTAGGCATAGTAAGTAACTGCACCAAGAGGAGATGGATGATAGAGAAATGGGGTTAAAAATAAAGCAAAACAACCAAACAGCTAACTCAGAAAGTAACCACGTAATAAGGGAGATTCTAGTCAGCTGATTGCTGATAAAAGGATGTGAGTAAATTTAAAGTGGATGGGGGTTAAGGAAAGGGGTAATTAGAATACCGGGGCTTTTAAGGGTATTAAAAAATAAAAAGCTCGTCAAAAATGGAGGTATATATTGATTAAACAAAGCAGAAGGAAATGATTAGAAAAATTTTAAATGAATCAAGTTTAAATAACAGGACTCTAATATCTTGAAATCTGTTCCAAGAAATATGGCATCAATGAACAATGCAATCAATGATCAAGAAGAAAAAAGTCAATGCTGCATAGTGGAAATGTCATTTTTGGTTGAGTATTATTTTCTACCTCTCCCTTTATCTCTGAAAATAGTAATGAATAACGAGAAATTAAAAGATGGTAAAAAAAAAATACGTACAGTTTACATAATGTGGAACTAGAACTCTATCAATAATTATCCCCTTTATAATTAAAAATATTGTGTTGCCTCTCCCGTTTAAAAAAAAATGAATCTTGATATCCACTTGTTTATTAGTCTTGTCAAAGGACCCAACTTTTAGCTCTTTTTTTTTCTCTCAACTGTCTTCTATACCATTGATTTCTAGTCTTGTCTTTATTATCTCTTTTCCTTGGGTTTATGCCATTATTCTTTTTTTTTCTAAATTATTTATTTACTTATTGGCTGTGTTTGGTCTTTGTTGCCGTGTGCGGGCTTTCTCAAGTTGCGGCGAGCAGGGGGCTGCTCTTTGTTGCCGTGCGCAGGCTTCTCATTGCAGTGTCTTGTTGCAGAGCATGGACTCTAGGCATGCAGGCTTCAGTAGTTGTGGCTCACAGGCTCTAGAGCGCAGGCTCAATAGTTGTGGCGCATGGGCTCAGTTGTTCCCCGGCATGTGGGATCTTCCCAGACCAGGGCTCAAACCCGTGTCCCCTGCATTGGCAGGCGGGTTCTTTTTTCTTATAAATTTATTTATTTATTTTTGGCTGCGTTGGGTCTTTGTTACTGCATGCGGGCTTTCTCTAGTTGGAGCGAGTGGGGGCAGTATCTTCACGGCAGTGCACGGGCTTCTCATTGCGGTGGCTTCTCTTGTTGCAGAGCACGGGCTCTAAGGTGAACGGGCTTAGTTGCTCCTCAGCACGTGGGATCTTCCTGGACCAGGGCTTGAACCTGTGTCTCCTGAATTGGCAGGCAGATTTTTAACCACTGCGCCACCAGGAAAGCCCAGGAAGGTGGATTCTTAACCACTGTGCCAGCAGGGAAGTCCCTATACCATTATTCTTAACAGTTAAAACATTCTGTAAAACATCACTTTCACTGTACCACACATACTAATATGTACAGTACTTTTATTACCATTTAGTTTTACATATTTGAAAATTCCCATTAAAATAACTTCTTTGAGACATGAGATATTGGAATTATTTTTCAATTTAGATACCTGGAGATTTTAAATGTATCTTTCTGTTATTAACTCTTTAACTTAATTGCACAGTAGTCAGAGAATTTGGTCTGTATACTTACTCTCTAAAATTTACTGAAGCTTGCTTTATAGTTTGTGATCACTTTCTGTAAGCATTCCTTGTGTACTTAAAAAGAATGTGTTGGATGTATAACTATTAGATGCCTAATTCTATACATGTGTAATTCTGTTAATCTAATTGTGCTGTATCATTTGCGTCTTGCTGATTTTTGGGGGGGGGGGGTTTCTGCCTGACATAATTCAGCAAGGTGTATAAAAACCTCCATTATCGTGGTGAATTTGCTCAATTCTCCCTGCAGTTCTATCCATTTATAATTTACACATTTTGAAGCTATTTCATTAGGCACACATACACATAAAGCTTGTCATCTTCTTGGTGAACTAATAAATCTTTTATCAATAATCTTTATCTTAAATGAATATAGGTACATAAGTTTTCTTTTGCTTATTATCTGTCAATTATCCTTTTTATATCCCTTTACTTTCAATCTTTCTACATCTTTGCACCTCACATCTCTTGTAAAGAATAGTGGCTTTTAAAAAATCAAATCTGTCTTTTAATTGATGAATTTACTCCTTTACATCTGTTATTATTGATACATCTGGACTTGATTCTATCATTACTTTCAAATTTCTATTTTCCCCCATTTTCTCCATATCATTTGCTATTTTTCCCTCCTTTCTTTTGACTTTTTTTTGGGGGAAGGTCTATTGAGAGCTCCCTTCTATGAGACCAGCAATACCTCAAAGTGCGACTTAGAGTTTTCCATTACTCACAGTAATGAAGAAGTGAAAGCCAATATATACACATACTTAAAAATTGCTCAAATATCACAACACTAGAGTTACAATTCCTACTCCCTTTACAGCACACTTCGCTAGATATAATTTAGTAGTTAAAGAAGAAGTAAGTTTACTTTTGAGATGGCAGCTACATATTAAATAAGAACAGTTGAGGCTTTCTTGTAAGTAGTTCTTGAAAATATGAATTGGAGAAACAAGATAATTATTTTAACAAGGAACTACTCTTTGACATTTCCTTAGAACTCATTTACTTTAACCGTTGAAGATCAGTACACTACTTCAAAACATAATTTACAAATTATATTATTCCTAAAATATCCAATTTAAGAAAATTCCAGTATCAATTAAATAGGTTATGGTAGAAACTGAAACATCTTAATGTTTGCAAATTTTAAAACTCTAGTCTAAAATGATTTAACATGGCCTCTAAGATTTGCAACAATCCCATTCACACTTGTATACTACTGACTATACCTTGCCGTTTATTTCTCCCATACTACTTTCTGAGCATAAAAACATCTGCCTATATTATAAAACAATGAGTATTTCCAAACAGAGTCCCATGAAAACCAAAAAGAATGAGAACAGAGCCCATAAAAAACGTATACTACATTTAAAAAAATTTCACTTATTTTTTTCAATAGCGCACCCTAGTTTTGTATAGGATTTGTGTGTTTGTGTGTGTGCTATAAAGGCATTAAAGGTGCAAGTACATATTTTTATGGACATATACTTCAAGAAAGCAAAATCTAACCTGGCAGCAATGAGAAATAATAAATTATTTGCCACTACATATAGTTTGAAACCTGTAAATTATGCTATTAGTAAGTCAAAGCTTTAGTAAAAAAATCTTATAAAAATTAGGGGTAAAAGATTTATCAATGTTAAGTACTGTTAGGCACTGAACTGTATTCTCCCAAAAGTGATATATGGAAGCTTTAATCCCTCAATGTGACTACCTGGAGGCAGGGCCTTTAAGGAGGTAATTTAGGTTAAATGAGGTCACATGGGTGAGGCCCTAATCCAATAAGACTGGTGTCCTTATAAGTACAGGAAGAGAAATCAGAGCCTCAGAGGCTGAGAAAAGGCTCAGAGGAAAGGCCATGTGAGGACATATGGAGAATGGAGCTGTCTGAAAGCCAGGAAGAAAGTCCTCACCAGAAACCAAATCTATTGGCACCTAACTACTGGCCTCCAGAACTATAAGAAAATAAATTTCTGTTGTTTTAGCCACTCAGTCTGTGGTATTTTGTTATGGCAGCCCAAACAGACTAATACAAGTATAGCAAAAATTAAAGTATCAGTTATCTAGTCCTTACATAAAACAAAACCAAAAATATCGTGAAACATTTGGTTAAATTCTACCTCAGGTACTTCTCAACTGTAATGATTGCGTATCCTTTCTTTACATGAGGGTAATGCCACCCACAGCTCACACAATGAGGAAGAAAATCAAACATTTAAGAATGCTTTGACAACTATGAAACAAAAACTGTAAAATGCTACTCGCAAAGTTTATAAAAACAATGGCAATGACTACACCCACCAGAGTACAGAAGTGTACACAAGCAGGGAAGAAGAAAAGATTTAATTAGCATCTATGACATCATCAGCACTTTTATATAACTTCCACTAAAGATGGATAATAGCTGGTAAGAAACACAGAATTTCAAACTTACTTCTGACTCCAAAGGCTAAAAGGTCTAGTTCATCATGTTCTTAGTTTGTGAGTCTCACTGGATATAATAGCAAAAATACACTAGTCTTTACCCCAAAAATGGCAAATTTCAGAATTAATAACGTGAGTACACCCAGTCTAAAGTACCATCATCGCCAAATCTCAACTAACAGAATTATAAGCTAAGAACATATTGCCTTTACAGTCAATCACACCATGAATATGCAGCTACATTCTAGATTTATGTGATTTGGCTTTGTGCATGAATTCAAACGAGATGTTAATTAAGTCATCAATTATTTATCTAATAGTATAAGTGTAACTTGTCTGAAGTACATTTTAAGATTTCAAAAAGGATTAACAGTGGGGCATTTGGTGTAAATTTTTCATTTTATAAGAACCTGGTATCTCTAAAATACATTTCCCATGTGACTCTTTACTAAGTTTAGTTAAATACTTGCAAATGACTTTAGAAGAATTAAAATAACACAGCGTTAATCAGGATTCCATGGACTATATGAACCGTTAACTTTGATTACAAGGAGTATCCAGGAATGAAAAACACTAAGGATCTTTAATATGTATGTCGTAATTCTTATGTGAAATTGTTATTGTAATTTTGAAGCCAAAACATTTCTTCCTTAGACTTCACACAAGGAATGGTTAAGAGGACAGCAGAAAAATACAAATATGTTCATCATGTACAACTATTCATGTTAAAATATGAAAATTAACATGACATTTTGAACCCTGGCCATTAATAAATGGCTTCTTACTAATATAAAGTTTATATTCACAGGTTTAGATTATATATTTGAAATCAGATTTAAAGATGTATAGATAACATATAATTTAATCTTACCCAGTTGTGATTGGTTTCCATCAGCCATCTGTATTAGAGCACTGTCTTTCTTGTTGTACAAAATCTTCACACGCTGCACATCTCCATAAACACCTTATTTTAGAGCCACAGAGAGGTAATCCAAAAATGGAATTAATTTTACGTGCAAGTCAGCTAAAGATTATCTTTCTGACATATTAATGAAACATTCAGACATCAACATGATCACTCATTCAAACTCATCATTCTCACAAATGAATAAAGAAGATCAAGATTTTGAACAGTGAATTTTGAAAAGAATAATCTCTGATAAACCCTCAAAGCTATGTGAATGATATTAAATTAAAGATCATGCAAAATAAATCAGCATGCATTAAAACAAATTTTGTGTCTATGGAGAGTTTTAAATAGCAAAGAAAAATAGCAAAAGATTTACTATTCAACTTTAAGCCAAAGTGCTAGCTACAAATAAGAATTAAGGTGAAACAAAAATCAAATCAATAATAAAAGTATAGTGCTAACAATAACATACCGAAGAGGGTAAACAGACTTTGGGGCGTAACCATCTTTAGAAGGAGAGAAGAGCAAGCAGCGTAAGACAAGAAGAGAGAAGAGTCGAGGAAGAGCGGAGATGAACAGATCATCCATAACGAAGGGTGGTTCCCGCAGAATGGTGAGGTGGTCATGGATCATGGTTCAAGGCGGTTAATTGGGGCAAGTTGGTCCGAGGAACATTTGTTCAAGCACAGAAGCATGAACACAGGGAATGGAGACAGGGGATGAAGACAAGGACAAGGAAAATAAAGGATAAGACAGGGAAGGGAATGGGCATTTGGGAAAAGACAAGGAAAGGGAAGGTGAACACACAGGGAAAAGGATGAAATGGGGAAGGGAAACAGCAATGCAGAAGAAAAAAATAAGGAATTGGGGAACAAAAAAAAAATAAAATATAGGTCAGTACATAGGAAATGCAGGATTTGGTCAGAAAATGATTGGTTTATGTACTGTACAAGAAAAACTGAGTAAAATGTAGTCATCCAAGACAAATATGGGTAAAGTACATCTATATCAAAGAGTAAATTACAGCATTTCATCTCAACATAGGGAAGGAAAGCATGCACAGGAACTTTAAACTTTGAACTTTAACTGCATAAGCATGGCTGGTTATGAAATGCAGGCAAAATTCTTAAGAGAAAAACAAAGGCACTCTGATTCAAACATTTTAGCATGCAGAACTGTGGATGACAATAGTACTAAATGATAAAATAGCTTAATGTTCATATTAACAGAGGCCAATTAAAAATGAAATATTCAAATTAGACATCATAAACTGATACATTGAGCTTCCCACATTTCATACCAGCTTCCATAGCAATCAAAATAAAATATACCAGACATAAAATGTACAACTAAAGAAAATAACTCAGCAATAAACTTTATTTAAGGGGGTGGGAGGGGTTCAGGGAGGGGTAAAGTTGAAAAATATTTTTAGAAGACAATGACTAATAACTGCAAAGAAAAAATTACTAAGAAAGACTGGAAGAGTGCCTCGTCAAGATCTTTGGAAGAACCTTCAAAGAAAAATGTATTAGAGTAGTTCACATAAAATAAGATTTAAAAAAATGCAATGACACATAAGCATGAAATGAACAAGCAAATAATTAGAAAAGGCAAAGAGCAAAATTGTTTTACAGTTACATCTGCAAATTAGATCACATTTGCCTTTTGAGAACAACAAAAAGATAAAAAGCCAAACTACAGTACTTCACCATATTTTTCTTAGGAAAAATAGGTAGTTAGGTTAAAAAAAAAATATATATATATATATATATAAAGAGATATGACTGTCTACGGAAATAAAGTATTACCCAAACAAGTACATAGATTTTATTCGGAAGTAGAAACACACAGAAAATACTTTGACTAATGAATGTACATAAAAAGAAAGGCAAGTGCAAAATGAAATAAACATGAAAAACTTTCACAAATGAAATGGAGTTAAAAAATAAACACTAGAAAATTATTTTACTAACCTCTTCATTTAAATTGCTAACCAACAGGACTGTATTGCCACCAGCTGAGACTCCAGGCATACCCACTCGGCCAGCAGCAGCTGCAGCAGCTGCTGCAGCAGCATTTGGAATAGCCAAAGGACTCAGAGCTCCTGGAACAGCTGCAACAGGAAGCCCTAATTTTAAAATAAAGCATATTTTACGAAACACACACAAGTCGTTTACAAAAACCAATTTAAGCACGATGGCTGCACGGCTTAGGGCTGATCGTTCCAAATGGTTCCTGAAAGTTAATGTTTATAACATTTAGAAAAATTAGTTGCTGATAAGTAGATAAAATTAATTGGTTTCAATGAAATCATTAAATATTAGAACTAAGGTACATACCTGTATTATGTTAAAAAAAATTAAATATACAACATTCCATTTCCTATGGAAAAGCAAACACAGCATAAAGAATATACCTCCAAGTCAGAGACTTGAAAAATTCACTTCCATGGTTCATAGTGAGGAGCCAAATCTAAAAAAAAATCATCTTCAACATAACAGTAACTCACTTTTTTATACAAGTGCTACCTTCTTTATAAGCGTGCTTGAAATTAGACAAATAATTACAGCTTACAAAACATATATAGTAAGTCCTTCATTTTTAGAGACAAAATCACCCTGAACATCATTATTTAATTAATTCAAGTGACCTAAAGAAAATCTTACCATAATCTGTTTTCCTTAATTCCACACTCAAATAGGTATAACACAAGTTTCTCAATTACAACACTTCCCCCGTAGAAAGAATGAGAAAAAGTATATCACACAAGCTTTCTCTTTCAATATTTTCCTATCCTTTACCTACCAGTTTTAACATTTCCTTATTTCTACTGTTCTACTTTCCAGTCTTACTGTTGTTCTGTCATCTTCAGGATTCTTCATTTATTCCACGGAATTCCCTTTGTCTCAGCATCTTTTATCCGTATTTCAATTATCAATAAACTTGGATTCCTTTCATCCCTTAAATTCTTACATACCAGCTTATTTCTCAATAAATATTAGTTTACTAAAGAAATGAGTTATATGTTCTTTTTTTTCCTCCTCATGATAAAGGCGACAAACATTCAACCTACATGAAGTTAATTCATGACATACCTGGGTAGAACTGGCCCTTAGTACTGCTGTCCCATAAGTTCATGTTTTATTTCTTCTTTTCTCTTTCCAGCTTCTTGTACATGTCATAAGGATGTGCTGTTACCTCTGGTTTCAGATGTTACTCTTTTAGCCAAGTTTGTTTATCTTTTTACTTTACAGAAACTATGACCTTTCATTGGCAGGGTGAACGGCTCTTGAAGACTGACAATTCTTAACTTCTTTAGTTTTTGACTTACAAAATTTTTCCCTCCCAATCTCCTTTTATCTTTTCTGAGTACCTCCCCCATCAGTAGAATGGTGTTTCTCACTTACATTCTTGCTCTGTATGAGTTTACTTTATAGTCCCCCACCACCACTCCACATACCATTTTTGGGGATTCCCTCCCCCCCATCTTTTTTTATTTCTCCACTTTTATTTTTTAGATTTTACTTTTTGTTTTGGAAATTTTCCAACATATACAAAAGTCGAGACTAGAATAATGAGCCCCATGTATCCACCACAATTGTTTACCAATTATTAACTCATGGCCAATCGTGTTGTGTCTACTCACAAATTTCATTTTTAAAGTAAATCCAGAAATAAGGATCTAATTTTAAAATAGAAACTTCTCACGTCTAATAATTACTCATGCATAATAGACTTTAGTGCCTTTTAGGATCCACCACTTTAACTGTTCTATGGTATTACTAACTTCTCAATGTTAAATATAATAGCTCTCATTACATTTGATAGGCTGTTTCCATTTAACATTCAATGGGTATCTTAAAATGCTGCCACTGTAAGATACATTCCTAATTCCTAGGTATGTACTCAGTCATTTTGATCTTGCATACTCTTATTAGACATGTAGTTAGATTCCAAAACTTATAGTTTTAAGTTACTTATCATTTGTCTTTCTCTGTTGATATTTCAAGAAAAATTACTAATTCATGAAACACATATAAAAAAACATCAATACATTTATCAGTCTAAACACAACAGTCTAAACACTTCATTTTTGCAGAAAACGGTTTCTTCTAAAATACATCTCTACCATGCCAATATACAATTAAACATCATAATACTTCACCAAAATATTCAATGATGAAAAATTTATTCAAAGAAACTTTAAGTCTGGGATTTGTAATGGAGATACCGTGGTAGCACAATATTATTTAAAACATCAAGACATCATGGAAAAATAATCACTGAGAATTAAAATAATTAACATTAATTAAAAAACGGTAATTAAGAATTAAGAGACTAGGCTAAAGCCCTTTTTAAAGTGTGAAAGACTTAAAAAAAAGAATGCCACGTTTTAATAAACAACATTACACTTTAGTAAAAATAAGACTTAATTTTCTTGTGAAAATATTCGTGAAATTTTGTGGCTCCAAGTAGATACAATTTATCTCCTTCTAGTAAGGAGATAATGGAAAGCTCAGCAAAATGTGGAATGTAAGCTATGAGGTCCCCACTGTTCTTGCTACTATCCAAATGCTACTTCATCATCTCCCTACTTCTCCACTTATTCTCACCATTCTGGGTCACTTGCTACTAAAGTCAAATGATCTATCCTCTTGCCAAATGTTCTTCCTTCATTTTAGGCAGCCCAGAGCATGATGCAAAAGTACTTCAAGAGATGAGGGCAGTCACTGTCCTTAGCACCACTAGCATGTATTTCTCTTCCACTATTTCTTCTCCTAGTCGGGTAACTTAGAAAAACTATTTCAGTCATCTTTCACAGTTCCAAATCACTAGAATAGTCTTGAGGTTTCTATTGGACTTTTAAAGCCTCTAAGGATAGTTTCCACCATTTCCTTCAGTATACTCTTCTCTAAAAAATTTTGTCAATAAGGTAATTTTTTTTTTTTTTGGTTTAATCTCAGTGTTGTCTGCTACACAAAAATATAAAAACCTACAAAGTATTTCATGATGTACTATTACAATGAATTCTGAAAAGGAATTCTGCACTGTATTTTTCATATTAATGTTAACTCCTAGCTGTGAGAGAAAATACATTTACTATCTTCCCTTTGTAAAAAAACATATAAAACACGTTATGCACACTGGCTCTAATGGATTACTTTTAGCTGTAGAAATTATTTTAATTTTAACGATTTACATCTTCAAGGCAGCAGGTATGCTGTAAAAAACACTATTTATGCATATTGAGATGGGGGATAAAAACGTGTTTTACTTTCAGTATTGTTGTAAGAATCAAATAACGTCAAAGAGCTTCATAAACTGCCACATGAAAAGGAAGGTGTCACAGGGATCCCCCTTCTATGTGAAATGATCTTCATCGGCTGGGCCACCCAGAATTTTATAAATTTCTTGTATTAGTTCTGACATATTACTGGCCCCTTCTCCCTGACACTGATGGCCACACTGCCATGTATGTACCTATCTATCTGATAGAGATTCAAAGTCCACAGGGATGAAGTGACTACAAATTATGCATCTATCTATCCCTCTATCCCTCAGGTCATATTTTGCTGAGGCACACAGACATCCCTAACCTTGTCCATTACAACTGAAGAATTAAACTGTTCTTGATAACTTATCTTAAATCATTTGCAAATTTTATCTATAATTTTTAATAAACTTACTTTAGAACAGTTTTAGATTTACAGAAAAATTAAAAATTCTCCAGTTCTTATAACCTGGGCACCCCTTTTCCCCCATTATTAATATCTTACTATAGCATGATATAGTTATATATCATGTATATTATAAATAGATATATTGTACTATCATAAAGTAGTATGATATATGTTCCAACTAATCAGCCAGTATTAATATGTTATTATTAATTAAGGTCCATAAAGTATTCAGATTTCTTTAATTTGCATCTAATGTCCTTTTTTTGTTTCAGGATGCCGTTATTAGATTTAGTCATACCTCCTTAGGCTCCTCTTGACTACGACAGTTTTATCCATGCTTTTTAGAGATGCAGAATTTGTTCTATCCTTTCATTTCCTATTCTGAAACATCGATCCAAAGTCAATTACATCATATCTTTTGGTCTTAAAAGTTCTTTCCCCTGTTTTGTTTCTTTTCCCTGTTCAAGACATCTGGTGGTTGTTATTCTCACATACGACTGAACAGAGGATTGGTGGTGGGACTTTGAGGCCTGTTATAATTCATGTAGTATAGGGTCCTGGGTGAGGGGGGCAGTTTTTACAATATTTTATTTCCTGATTTGAAAATAAAAATTTTACCTTTGACAAGAATGACAGCTGCTATTTTTTCCTCAAACAATCCATTCCTCCTCTTCCACCAAGCTTCCCTTCAATTTTTATTTTACCCTCTAGAACCCATTTTTCTTTTCTATCATTAACAATTGCATTTTATTCAATGTGTTCCTTAGAGAAAAATTTTAATTAAAAGCTTGCTTGGTCCTAATGAAACTTATAACCCTCTCAAAAAGTCATCTTTACCTCCCTAAACCCTTCCCCAAAGGAAAGTAAAGGGTGCATTATTCATCCCACTATCTCACCACCCAATGTTACTTTCAGACTGCTGTTCCACCATCACCAATTAGAATGTCTTTGAGGTCGTACCATGCCATCATTTCTTATCAAAACAGCCATTAGGTCACTGGGACATTTTCTCTCATTACATTAAGACTTTGGCACCTGGCTTTATTTCTTCCTTCTATCTCAGCTCTTGTCCTCATCCTGTGATCTGACACACTGGTCTCACTATTTCTTAAAAACTTCTACTTTGATGATTTTTACTGTATCAGTCTGTTTTACCAACTTCTTTTGCTACATCTTTGATTTTTTTTCTTTCTTTGCCATTCATTTCTAACATTACATCCCCTTTCCTGACTTCGTTCTTCCATCTTATAGATCCTCCTACTCCCATACCAGCCACTGAACCAACCCATTTTTAGCCTATATGATAACTTTCCCTTTCTGCTCTCCCTTGGCTAGACTATACTATGTCTAGAGCATTTTGGCTTGCTTGTTCCTAATCCATTAATGCTCTACAATGCCAGACTTGGATAAATCAAACCTTATATTTTGGATATGCTTTCATCTAGGTTTGTAAAATATTAGTGAAAACACACACACACACCCTACAACCCCAAACTGATTCCACATTTTATTTGATGTTAGCCGCATTTCCTATTCTATTTTCAAGAATTCCCTAAAAATCCACTAGACTTAAGTCCTGTACCCTATTCTCAACCTTGTTATGTTCAGCAAGTATCTTGTAAGACTGAGATCAGAATTCCCCCCAAATTTTCAATCAACTTCAAAAGTCCTCTCTCTTTCTTCATCTGTTCCCCTTTCTTCATAAAGATACAAATGGTGAGAAGAAAGAATATGGACTATGAAAAGCTGATGACTTTAGTTCTGGCTCCAGCTCTGCCCCTAAATCTCTCTGTGAGCTTGATAAAAAATTCCTTCCAGTTCTCATAATGGTCCTGAAAAGTATCTCTGTATTTCGTAGGCCCCAACATTTCCACTATATTCTTGATCCAATCTACTACAATCAGTTCTAGGACTTAAGCTAGCCTTCAAAACAAATACTAGCTAATATGAAGTTAGCATTCATTCTATGCCAGACACTGTGAAAAGTTCTCTGTATTAAAACATTTAATCCTCACACTAGCCTTAAAACATGGGGATTACTATCATTATATCCATGACAAATGTGAAAGCTGAGACAGTGAAGTTGAGCCAGCTTTTGAACTGAGGATGTCTGGATTTGGACCACATACTCTTAATGATTATGCATACTCCTTTACTGTAAACATTTCCTCTTGGGCCCTGATTTGCTCCTCAACTACCATCCCATTTCTCCTTCCTTCCTAAAGCACTTATTCAAAGAGTAGTAAGTACTTTCTTATCAAATTTACATTCCTAATCCATTATAATTTGATTTATACCCATTCTTACGAATAAGAATAAACTTTATGGTAACTACTAAACTGAATAGGCACTTCTAATTTAACCCTATTTATTTCATCCCTCAATCCCTTACTTCTTTACTTTCCCACAACATAAATGTGTAGTGCTTAAAGTTTCAATTTCAAGTCTTTAGCCCTCTTGCTCTTATACCTGAGAATCTTAAACCAAAGTTTTTTTTTTTTCTTTCAGTTTTACTGAGATATAATGGACATACAGCACTGTATAAATTTAAGGTGTACAGCATAATGATTTGACTTACATACACCATGAGATGATTATCACAATAAGTTTAGTGAACATCCATCATCTCATACAGATACAACATTAAAGAAATAGGAAAAAAATTTTTTCTCCTTGTGATGAGAACTCTTAGGATTTACTCTCCTAACAACCTTCTTATATAACATAGAGCAGTGTTCGTTATATGTACCATGTTACATTACATCCCTAGTACTTATTTATCTTATAACTGGAAGTTTGTACCTGTTGACCACCTTTATCCAATTTCTCCCCACCCCCAAGCCCTGTGTCTGGCAACTACTAATCTGATCTCTCTAAACCAAAACAACACTCCTCTGGCCTTTCAAATTCTCAACCCCACAGAACTCCTGCCTAAGTCCTAGGCTGAATCTAGGTGGACTCCTCCACAAGTTTAATTATTCATGAGTCATCATATTGTAAGGTGCCAAGTCCTATTACTTTTACATTTAATTTTTCCCATGTTTCTTTCTTTCCATTCTCACTTCTGTCCCTAGTTTAGATTCACAATTTTACCTTACTTAGACTAATAGTCTCCAGTATACTCCTTGGGATAGCATCAGTTCTAAGATCTTCTCTCAAACTAGTTCTTTCTAACATCACTGCCTCTCATGTTTTCCCAATTACCCTATGCCTCATTCACAACTGAATACTTGTCACTTCCTAAACATGCATGACATATTCTTCATCAATTTCTCATGCTGTGTTTTTTAAATCCTTTATTCTTATCCAAATCAAATGCCTTTGGCCCATAAAGCCCTTCCACTTTCTCCTTTGGATGATAAATTACTCACTTCATTATGCTCTAATACTACATTAAACTCTATTATATATTTCAGTTTGCCTCACATTAGAGATATTCAGGCGTATGCTGCCTCCACCAGAGTATAAACAAGATTACAAGCACAGAAACCTTGTAATTTTTCTGAGCCCCTACAGTACCCAGCACAGTGCTAAAATGACTGCTGAAAAATGCAATTAATGAATAAAGCAGGATGCCACTGAGGTGAGGTAGAATCCTTCTAGGAATGTGAAAAGCTCACAGCAATTAAGGAGGGTAAGAAAAATTCAGAAAGTGGGGCAAAAAGGAGAGGTAGATTCAGAGACAGAATACCATTTTTAAATTAAAATCAAGATTAACAGGAAAAAGAAAAAATATAGAAATTAAAAGGAAGAGAAATATGAAGTTAGGAGGAGCTCAGGAAAAAAAAACACTAAAATTTCCTGTATGTATCTATTGCTTTCTTGGTGCATCTTTAGAGACTGAAAAGTTCCTGCATAACTTTTACCTCCTTCAGATAGAGGCACATTTTATACTATGGTCACAAATGCATAGTGTTTCTTCTACTAATTGCAGAGGTAGCAGTAATATACTTTAGAAGGCTTTACTTTGTCTTAGCCATACCACATACATAACTGTCAACTCTTAAAAATTTTACAAGATTAAATCTACAGTATGATTTAATTTAAATCTGTCTTCTACATCCAAAGGCTGAAGTTGATTACCACTGAATCAATTTCTGTTGTTTAGCTGTTTAGCTTTAAAAATATGAACACCAGGATAAATATAAGGTTTTCAAATGTGTGACAGGGTATCATGGAAAAGGAGGAGGTAAACGTAGGATTAATAAAAGAAATTTCTTAAAGCTACAGCTGGAAACAATAGAATGGATGACCATAACAAATCAGTTTAGGACTATAAAATCAACCATTAAGAACTCTGAATGAAAATGTGTACCCTGGATAGTTAAAAAGCAGCCTATGAATAACATTTTAGTCCTACAGTTGTAAGCTTGTTCCATTTGAGAAGGCTGGTAAATAAGTAAATATGAACTGATGTAATAATGTATTTCTCCTAATGTTTATGGCCCACTATACCTCCAAAGTATGAAGTATGCAATTACCACCAACTATTTCCTTTGCTGAGAAGACAAAAAAATTTTCAGAGTTAAAACATATTAATTCAAATATTATATAAAATGTACTTGGAGTTAAATAAATTCTTTAAAGCTTATTGCTTCAAGTTAATTCATGATTCACAAGTAAAAATGTAATCCAAATTTTAAAATGAACAAGTCTACCCCAGCTCTTGCAACTCCCTCTTTAAAAGAGACATTTTAAAGACAGAAAGTGGTTAAGACTCTGTGCTCCCAATGCAGGGGGCCTGGGTTTGATCCCTGGTCAGGGAACTTAGAGCCCGCAGGCCACAACTAAGACTCGACACAGCCAAATAAATATTTTTTTAAAATGAATAAATAAATATGAATACACAAGAACACGTGATCTTAAAAAAAAAATAAAAAGATGACACTATAAGGAAATAAATAGCCAGACCAATCCAGATTGTGGCATTTTCTTAAAGAATATAACTAGGTTTCCACAATAAGTCAATGGAACTGAGAGTTGGGGCAGAGGGAGAGGACTTCAACAGAGTAATAGACATTCAGGAGACATAATTACCAAATGCCATGTGTGGCCCCTGAGAAGATCCTATTCTGAACAAATCAATGCTTAAAAAACATTTTTTGAGACAACTGGGGAAATGCAAGATTGACTGGGTATTCAGCAACATTAAGAAATCATCATCAATTTTGATAGGTATGATAATCAGGTTTTAATCAATTTTGATCAGGTACGCTTGGTAAGAAAATGTCATTATTTTAGAGAAATTATGGTAATGTTTGAGATGACTTGATGTTAAGGATTTGCCTCAAAATACAACAGAAAAAATGAACAGATAAAACAAGTGTGGGAACTAGTGAATTGAGATAATGGATATGATAACTGAAGTCTCTGATAATAAAAACTTAAAAAAAAACACCATGTAAATCACTTATTCAAAAGTAACAAAAACAAAAGCTTTCAGAAGTCATTTAAAAATAAATTTTAAAATATTAAGTTTAAAGTAAGTTTTAAAAAATATTTTAAAAACAAGTTTACTTGTTAATTTTATGCATCATAAACACATAGAAAAGAAAACCAAATTCAATTTAACAGCTAAACAGTATCAGTGGAATTGTACCAATACCAAGACAGATTTACATGGCATGAATAAAGGAAAGTATCAGAATACTGGCTCAATAGGTATAAAGTATGTTTTTATGAGAACACTAATAACTTTGCTAAAAAACTAAAATAAAGCACCTAAAAAATTACAAACTTTCCCCTATAGCAGTAATTCTCAACTCCCACTACATCTTGGAATCTTAAAAAATTAGAAACCCACTAATCATTAGGGATTCTCAGTCTAGGGTAAGGCCTGGTAATTTTGATGTGCAGGAAAGTTTGAGAAAAACTGATCTATAAGAACTACATATTTACCCTTATGAATAAATGGTTGTTATATCTGTTCTCAATTATCAACTATTTTCACCTCAAAAGATATCCTATACAAAGTTTGCTTTGCTTTTCTGTTAAAACCATATGATGAGAACGGCTGCTACTTATTAACTCAAAATACACAGAAGGCTCTAAAGTATTCTTTGTACATATTATCTGCATTAATTTTTAAAATGTAGACAACATGATCATGAAAAATTAATTACTTCTAGAAGTTTTTCTAAAAGTGACCACCCCTTAATAAATTAACTACACTTCTTAAACATGATAAAATCATTATAATGACATCTCAATTTATAATCTCAAGGATTTTTGATCACCTTGTTCTCTGATGTAGAATATGTGAATAACTAATAGTCTGCCAAGTTTGTGATTATGTATTTAAATGTCAGATTTCTAACTAATTAAAAAGCCCTCAGTCTCCATTCTTGAATAAATCACATTTTTGGAGACACTGTGGTCCCTAGCACTAAAAAAAAGAAGCCGAGAATGCTAGTCTTAAAAAATTACTGTGTAAAATAAACCAATTAAAATTTATAATACGGATTCCAAATCAATTAAATTTAGTCAAGTGCTTAGATATAATATAAAAATCATACAAAGTAAAGTGAATCCCCCTAAATATTTAGCAGAAAAGAATTATCACCTAGTATCTGTGTTCTTACAGAATCTTTGAAATAAAAGGATACCGAGCAATTATTTCATTTTGCACAAGTACTGTTTGAGGAAGACTCAAGCAGGAAATGGATCCTATCAATATTAGTTTGTTGTACTCTGAAGTCACCTGACTTACTAAATATCACTAGAAGCAAATAAACAGAGAAAAAAATTTAGTCACCATTCCAGAAGGCATGACCTCACTAACATAACAGTGTATGTCACTATTAAGAGTGTCTGATGACTACTTTAAAAAGCAAAACAGTAAGTGGTTCCTCATAAAGATAACGGTACCCACCAAAGGTGTGGGGGGTAAAAAAAAGCCACCTTAATGTCCTGTAAATGGAAACGTTTGGATTGTGATGAATTATTTTAAAATATTTTTCCGTAACTAGCCAGTCTAAAATATAAGTATAAAGTTGAATGCTTAGTTCATACCAAATATGAACATAATACCCTTAATATACATTTTACGTTTTGTACATCCTAATAGAAAGAATCCAGACAACCAATTCAGAGACTTGTAAGTACCTAATAAGCAATGAAAAATTATAAACTAGTTCATAAAATAATAACATAATAAGCTGGTAGAGGAAAAAGTACAATAGCCAGCCTCATATACAATTCATGTTAGTTTAAATTAATATCACCATTCTAGAAAGAAATCTGCAACAAGATTCAGAAGGCTTTAACATTTTCTTTGACCCAATGATTCTTGTTCTAGGAATCTAGTCTAAGTAAATAAGAGACAAAAAAGTTATGTACAGGTGTTTGTCACAGCACCATTTATACTAATGAAAAGTATGAAAGTAGACTAAATGTCCAACATACTTCCAAAAGTATTATATATCCACTAGAATGTTATGAAGCTAATTATCAATTTTCAAAAAAAATCTCAGTAGAATAATTCAAATAAAACAGTGTGATTTTAATTTTGTACAAATATGTATTTACATAGAAAATAAGAAAAAAATCAAAATATAAGTTATCTCATAAATTCCATTATTTGATTTTTAAAACTTATAACTCACCCATTTTCAAAAACTATCTGCAGACATTTAAAATAAAAAAACCCAGTTATAAGATGTAAAACCATTAAAACAGGTAAACGATGAAGTCGTTTGGTAAAGGAAGGTGAATTCACATAGTTTCACCACAAAATATTTTCCTTGTTCTTATCAGGCAGAGCACAGAAACAAAAATACAGACATACCTTGGAGATATTGCAGCTTTGGTTCCAGACCACCACAATAAAGCAAGTATTGCAATAAAGTGAGTCACACAAATTTTATCATTTTCCTGTGCATACAAAAGCTATGTTTACAGTATACTGTAGTCTATTAAGTGTGTAAACATCATGTCTAAAAAAAATGTATATACCTTAATTACAAAATACTTTATTGCTAAAAAATGCTAACCATCATCTGACAATGCAGGGTTGCCACAAACCTTCAATTTGTTTTTAAAAAACAAAAACAAAACATTATCTGTGAAGCACAATGAAACGAGATATGCCAGCATATTATATTAAAATATTCAAGACAGAGCTGAAGAAGACACCAAATTTATTTACTAAGAACTGAGCAACTTTACTCATAATCTTTTAATGCAAAAATGTAGAACACTTGAAAAATGATAAAAGCACTGAATAAGACAGAAGTTAGTTATGGTGTAACTTTATAATCTTTTATGAGACTTATTATTACTTTTAAAAAATTCCATCAAAGCCATGAGATTACAAGGAAAACGATGACGAATTCCCTCTAACCATGACTCCACCCAGAATCAAAAACACATACAAACTCATCTAACTACACCCAAATAAGCAAACACACATAGCTTTTAGGGTCCAAGAAAGTGATTACTACGGTCATATGTTTGACACTAGCTGAAGTTTCTTGGTATTTTACCCTTGTTTCTTTAATGAGTTGCATGTAATATTTTTTTTTTTTTTTGCATGTAATATTTTAAACTTCTTAGAAACTACTATAAAAAATCTTGTTGTCATCTTCTACTTTGGTTATTTTAAGGGTTAAATTATGTATCTGCTAATGACTTGCAGAATGCCTATGACATAGAAACTATTCAGTAAATGCTGATTTTTGTCTTTTCTATAAAATAATTTCTATCAGTTAAAAAAATTTAAGAATTCACAGTAACAATTACAAGCAAAGGCCATGTATCACTCATTACTGTCTCACTCTTGACTTTAAAAAATGGTACACCATAGTCAATATTATCTACTTACAAGCCAAGTTGAGGGAATAAAGCCTTAAATTAGCCCCACACAGTGACAGGGATTCTCTCAAGAAAGAATGTTACCAACCTAAAGAATCTATTATGGTCATGATAAACTGCTATGACTTGTGCTAGATGTATTAGACAACTAGAATAAAGGGTCAGTTTTGTCTAAAATTACCAGAATTAATTTCACATATCAAATGCTTCTCTTGTGCATTAGTGTGTCTCAGTTCATAGATGTATCACTTATATTACATATTTATAAATGGATAACACATGCTATATATTCACAGTAAGTAAATATCTATTTCCAAAAATTACTTCATTATAATGCTTTTTCTTTTTTAATTGATAAACATAAACTAAACTGTAAGAACTAGTTTGTGACTCATCAATCTTGGGTTCCATATGTATAGAAACAACTGATTTAATGATAATCTTACAAACTTCAGAAACCAAGAATTTCCTGAATACATCAAATAAAACTAAAATTTCATCTTAAATTATAAATCACTTATTTTACTTACAAAATAACATTTTCCTTTATTTTTTCTTCATCTTGACTCTGTCAACTATTAGTTGCAAATTTGTGTTTTGTTTTGTTTTTGATTAGGTGGGTCAAATCCATTGTAGAATGAGGTGAAATGATTAAGACAAAATGCAAATACTGATAAATAGCAAAATAAATTTTATATAAAATTCTTTCTAGTTAAAATTGTTTAAAAGAGAGAGTATAATATGCTTTGAAAAAATTCTATACACCTACTCCCATTATATGTTGCATCTGTTAACTTTTCATTGTCTGTGCAGTGCTAAACTGAAACAATTAGACTGGCCCTAAAGAATATGCATAAGGGGTCCTAGACAGCATGACTTCAATTTAAAGTGTAAACATTTTATTAAGAACTCAACAGTATTTCTTCATTAGAGCTTTTCCTCTTCTATTCTGGGAGAGAAGATGAGAGTGGTGAAAAAGAATATAACTGATATAATTTTCATTATACTTATGAACTTAGGGTTTTCTTCCAACAGCATACATATGCTTTCTTACCTGATGCGGGGAGAAACCTAACATAATTTCTTAAATTCCAAAATGGGAGATTCATTATACTTACTGGAGTTTAACAGGCACTTTCCCATTTGGCAAAATGGGAGAAAAGTGGTATAGACAATAAAAATCATACCTAAGAGAGATGTCTCCTTGGCAAATGCTGCAGCAATAGCTGGGTCCAATGCAGGTTGTCCATCCCCAGATGGAAGATCAGGTCGAGTATAATCCCTACTTTTATCATTGTTGTATTTTACATTCAAATTCACAAGTTTAGAAAAATCAATCCTTAGGGTACAGCAAGCATTATAAATATTCTGACCATCTAGGGCCTGTAAAAGTGAACAAAATATATCAGCAATCTTAAGAAATAAAAATTAGAAAAAGTATGACTTTGACAATAAAACTCAACGATGAAAAACTGCACATAAAAGTCACCAGGAAAGGGATCAAATTCCATACCCTGTTCTTTACTATTCCAACCAATATATATTGGTTTCCACAAATACTATCTTCTTTAAATAGAAAAGTGTTATCTAAATCTAAAATGTAACCAGTTAAACATATGTGCTAATACTTTTAATTTTAAAAACCTGCAAATATTTTAATTTAAAAAAATTAACAAGGGTCACAAATATAGTCAGTGCTGCCAAAGTAGTACCATAATAGTCTGCACAATACTTTAAAGTTAATTTTATTATACACGTATCTTTTGCTGTATGGTAACACTTATAAAAATTGGTATAGGTATAAGGTAACTTCTGTTTGATGCCACATTAAATGAGGTGCCTCAAGACAACTAAATATCACTATGATGCATAATAGCAACTACCATGAAATGAGCAAAAACTCTTGGGTTGGCCAATAAGTTCATTTGGGTTTTCCATAACATCTTAAGGAAAACCCCAACAAACATTTTGGCCAATCCAATATTATCTTCCTTAACCTAGGTTGTTCAACCTGAATCAGAATAACTTGCTGAATAAACAAATTCAATGTCATCCCAGGAAAGTTCTGGAATAGAAGGAGTACACCTCTAGAGTTGAAAGGTCATCTTGAACAAGTTATTTAACCTTTCTGAATCTCAAAATCTTTCTGAACCTGGAAAACAGATACGACGATGGCTGCCATGTTTCTTTGCAGGGTTATTATGAGGATTAGATAAAAGATCACATGTGTAAAAGCACATATGTATATTTTACACATATGTAAAATATATGAATTATAAAAGGACTGTGCTGCTGTTATGATTATTATGTTTTTTTCTGTTCCTATATAATCACCAATGCTACTCCAGCTGGATGGAAACCTGGAACGAACTAGAGAACAGGGGAACACACTGTTAATTTTTCATTAGAAGAATAAACATTTACTATATAAAATAACAGTCCAGAAATGAAGAACATGTTTAGCTCTATAATTCACCTCAAAAATGAAAACAATTCTTCTGATAACAATACCTAAATAGATCAAGCCTGATATCTATGCAGACCAAGATTAAGTGTGTAAAACCAGACCTATATTAATAGTAGACCAACATATTTTTCACATTTGATGTTTGAAAGAGAATTTTTGTATTACCTCAGTATGAATATTTTAATTGTCACACTGTTGAAGAAGGAAAGTAACTGAAACAGACTAAAATATAATCAAGAGTGCCCTGTTATGAAAAAAGTAAACCTCTATAATAGCTCCTTATGTATATAAAGCTTATAATTAAAATATTCCCACTCTAAAAAAAGAAAACCCGTTCCTTTAATATACAAAATTAAGATTTATCCAAGAGGGAAAGTGTTGGGGGTGGTGGTGGTGGTGGGATGAATTGGGAGATTGGGATTGACATGTATACACTAATATGTATAAAACAGATAATAAGAACCTGCTGTACAAAAAACTAAATAAAATAAAATTCAAAAAAAGTTAAGATTTATGTGAATATATTTACCAAGCTAAAAACTAACCTAAAAACACAATTCAACCCAAGTTCACCAATTTCAATAATTACCGATGAAAACTCACTTAAAGGGACTACATACACATCAGGATTTGAATTATATTTGAATTAGGCAATGTACCTATCATCATATGAGAATGAAAACCAAGTATCAACTCTCTCAGCCAGAGTAATGTAAGTATTAATTCAATACTCTTCTGTAAAGACAAACAAAGCATTGAAAATAGGTCTTATTTTACTCATTCCTATAGGGGAAATGTTGAGCCAAGTAATAGAATCTATACCTCTCCCCAATATATGAACATCAAAAGATGAGGAGCAAAATTCACTCTTAGGTGACTATTTCAATAACATCATACAAAAAAATCTGATATCTTGTAAGAAAAGACCTGGCTTTGGGTCATATTATATAAATTAATGCAAAAAGCAATGTACTGACACAAAATCACTAACTTCACTATAAGCAGAGTTTCTTTGGGGCTGAGTTCTTTCAATGAGGTTGACTGCCAAATATCTACTATGAATATGCTAACTGCTAGAAAGCCCTCTAGAAGCCTTTGACATTCTTCCTTTAATTAAAAAATAGTATCTTTATGTAGATGGAAGACACACAAGTACACCTAAGATACAAAAGCTAGAGAAATGAGGAAACAATATGTAAATTAAAATTACCTGTTAGCAACATACGAGAGGAACAAGAGCTGAGGATACACAAGAATAGAAATCCAGGCACTTTCAATAGCTGGCTGAGGGAAGATGACTACAAATGAGTAAACTAGATATGCAAGCTCACTTCAAGCTCGTGTGTTTGCAAAATTCCAGGAAATAATGGCAGCACACAAGTCAGTCTGTGTTCAGCAATCGGGATTGCAGTGATCTTGCTAGAGCAAAGATTTCTCACAGTAAAAGCTCAAGTTAATTTGCAGAAAGGCCTCTCAAATGTGTCTATGCAAAGGGAAGGTTTGGAGTACACAAAAACAATCAGGAAAAAGTATTTTCATACTAAGTATAAGATTTATGGCAAAAACATGATAAACTCAGTAAAGATGTTAAATAATGTATAGTTAACAACACAATAAACATTGCATATGGATTAAAAACAGGAAAAGCCACCAATGAAACTAATGAAATACACTCTCCTGGAAGGAATCATTAATGAGAAACAATCCACTTGCATATTAAAACAGAGTGACCATATTAAAGGATTTCCAAAAGACACAATGTCACTGTCCAGTGTCAACTGTACACATTCCTAATAGAGATAGATAACACACTTGAAAAGCTGTCTCTAATAACAAAAACAGCTACTTTCTACCATGTGTGTTATAATTTCAGGGTTGTATAAAACAAATAATTTTTAAAAGTCAAGGTAAAAAGGAGATTACTTCTATTTCTCAAAAATATAGAAACTGAACTAGATAGAAAGCCACAGTTAAGTGATATCTTTGCCCAATACACTGCTTGCCAATAAACAAGATTTTTGAAAAAGGCATTAGGGCATTTTCTTTAATAAATGTGAAGATCATTTAAAACAATTTACTTTTTACTTGACAATTATGATTGTTAAAATGACTTGTGATTACCACCCTAAATGTCAACCCTCAATATACATTATCTTTTCTGTTGACTTAAGAGCTTTTTAAAGCCAACCTCAGGACAAATTCAGGAGATAGTTACATTTTTCCCCTCCAACCCTCACTAATAAAACTCCACTGTTAATGTTTTTTTCTGAGTTGCTCTTCTCTTATAAAGCAAAATGCTAGGGGGAAAGAATTCCAATTAAATGAAAATAATTGCCAAAGATCATAACTAATATATGGAAAGTTTGGTTGGCTCTGTCACTCAAGCTGCCTTTACATGGCAGTGATTCCCAGGGCATTCAAAACAAAACAGAGTAGTGGGCTCCCAACCCCAAAGATTAGAACTGTTAGTTCAGAATGGCCTAAGAGTCCCATTCTGTGTAAGCAATCTATATGATAAGAATGTATCTGGACCAGTCTGATAAGAATGGGCTCTGGACCATACTTTAAAGAATACTATAATTCTCTTCCCCCAAACCTAAAGGTACACTATGCCTGCTAAATGAATTCCCAGGGCGTAAGCAATATTTTGTCATTCTCTCATTCATTTGAACAACAATCACTATAGAAGTGGAGAAGCAGGCTTAAGATTCCCTTCCCAAATTCTTATTCCTTACCTATAAATTTTACATGATCTCTACTGTTTTAACAAGCATAAAAATACAGCAACTGAATTACAAAGTTTAGAATCAACTCATTTTATAATACACTGAGATGTACATGGATGGTTGAAAGGTCGGAAGGATCTACAGCACTCTAGATGCTGGGAAAGTTGTGACATGGGTTGAAAAAGCCCTAATACCTGTAATACACCATACACTGTGCTAGGTTCTAAAAATGTAGCAGGGAACAAAGTAGACATGATACCCACTCATATATAACTTATAGTCCAACAGATAATACAGACACTTAACAACTAATTATAAGTTTGATGTGCAGTGATGAGAACTAAGAAAGGAAGGGATCCAATCTAGTTGAAAGGTTATGAAAGACCTCTCTGAGAAGAGACTTCTAAACTGATACTTGAAAGAGAGGTAGGAGTTGGGCATAAAGAGATGGAGAGAACAGTTTTAGCAAACAGAACAGCAAGTTGTAAGCCCATGAGATCAGAGAATATATAGAATATGCAAGCATTTAAAGAAGTCCAATATGGTTAAAGGTGGAAGATGATACTGGAGAGGCAAGATTTAGTTTTATAAGCTATGTTAAGGAAGGAGGATTTTATATTTAGGACAAAAATCAGTCACTGAAGGGCACTGAGAAAGGAAGATATATGACTTTGAGATCATTCTTAAAACTCAAAGTGGTGAGTTTTGTCAGAAGACCAATGAAACACAGATTTACGAGATGATGGCTTAGATCAGTGCTACTCAAACTGTGGTTCATGGACTAGCAACCCAAGTCACTCTGCATGAAGAGAACTTTGTGTCCAAATTTATTATCAACACTGACACTACACAAACTATAGCTAGAAGTATGCTGATTTGTATTTTTGCACAAGTGCCTTGTAGCATCTAAGACTAGCACTTTGAATGACACTAGCTTAGACTATGGTGATGGCAAGTGAGTTGGAGATAAAAGGATAGATTCAACAGAAATTTAGGGTCTAGAATGAGTACTATTTGGTGATAAGCTGAAAGGAAGAGGAATAAAGGAAGATTCAACGTTTTCTGGCTTCTTAGATTCATAGTACCTTGACCTTTATTGATACAGAAAATACAGGCTTTCGTATTTTTGGTGGTGGGGGGTGGTGGTGACAGGAGTTAATTGAACACGCTAAGTTTGAAGGTGTGCCATGGTCCATGGGTTCCTAATCTGGGTCTCTTAGAAGACGTCTGAGCTAGAAAAAGTGATGTGAGTAGTCAGAATCACAAAGGTGTAATTGAGCTGTGTGTAACAGCTGAGGTCCCCGTGGTGGAAGGGGAGGAATGTAACAAGGAAGGGACAGAGAGGTGGGATATATCTAGGTGAGAAGTGTCAGAGACCAGGAGAAAAGACGATTTTAAGAAAGGGACAGAAAGGTTCAATGTCAAATGTTACCTAAGGTTAGTTAAGATAAGGACTGAATAATTCTGTTGAGATTTAGCTACTCTAGTGATCACTGGTGACACGAGGGAGAAAAATATGGATAAACAGGGGCTGAAACCAAATTACTCTAAGTAGAGAAATAAGAAGAGGATAATAAGTATAAACAGCAAATAAGACAGCTTATTTAAGAATTCTAGTTATAAATGAAGAAAGGGAAGAGAGACAAGGTGTTAGATGGACAGATATATGGAATACAGAATTAAGGGTAAATTCATTTAAAAAATGAGAGAGGGCTGCCCTGGTGGCGCAGTGGTTGAGAGTCCGCCTGCCGATGCAGGGGACGCGGGTTCGTGCCCCGGTCTGGGAAGATCCCACATGCCGCGGAGCGGCTGGGCCCGTGAGCCATGGCCGCTGAGCCTGCGCGTCCAGAGCCTGTGCTCCACAACGGGAGAGGCCACAACAGTGAAAGGCCTGCATACCGCAAAAAAGAATGGGAGAGGCCGGCATACCGCAAAAAAAAAAAAAAAAAAAAAAAAAAAAAAAAAAAAATGAGAGAACACTTAAGCACACTTGAAACACTGGTGAGAAGTAACAAAGAGAAAAATACAGGAGAAAGAGGGGATGAAAATGCAAAGGCTCTTATGAGGCAGAACAGGATGGTATCTGGTGTTTACTGGTCTTAGAAATATCTATGCCTTTTATTTAGAGGAGACAGATATGTGTGGGTATAAGTAGATTTTGTGAGAAATACTGATGGAGTTTCCATCTGATAGTTTCTATTTTTTCTGAGAAGCAGCAGGCAAGGTCGTAAGAAAGAGTGAAGACAGACTTGGTGGAAAGAGAAATTTCTATCCGATATAGTCACTGTGGAAAATGGGAGAACAGACCGAAGAAATGTGGTAAGATTTTGCAAGCGGAGTCTATTTGTAGTTGATGCTGAAGAATTTAAATTAGTACTGGCTAGATTATGTGATATTCTCTAGGTACAGTCCACAGTCCAGATAAAGGCACGAAGAAAAATGACTGGAGTCATTATATGTTTAGGGCTTCCCTGGTGGCGCAGTGGTTCAGAGTCCGCCTGCCGATGCAGGGGACACGGGTTTGTGTCCCGGTCCGGGAAGATCCCACATGTCACAGAGTGGCTGGGCCCATGAGCCATGGCCGCTGAGCCTGTGTTGCGCAATGGGAGAGGCCACAACAGTGAGAGGCCCGCATACCGCACAAAAAAAAAAAAAAAAAAAAAAAAAAAAAGAAAGAAAAAAGAAAACCTATCAAATGCTGAAAGATATATATAAACTACTTTAACCACTGAATTGTATAGCCCAAATGCAGTATAATTCTGAATCAAATTCCATTTCACTGGTCCTTCACCAAATACTCTTCCTCTGGATCGGAAGGGAATGACAAAGAAAATATTCCATATTAAGAAAAATGTGCACTATATTTAAATTTGTCTGAAGTTGTGAAAAGTGTCATCGAGAACACGGCTTCTAGATTGTCTGCTACTGATCAAACCTCATACCACAATGATTTCAGTAACTCTTTAAATATAAAATATCTCCAAAGTTGGAGGGCTGGGGCATGTTAGGAAAGACAATTCTTTTTTTAAAGAAGAACTCTAATTGCTGAAAAGGGAAACATAATAGGATTAGATCATGCAATTGGGAACCAGTGAGTAGGAACACACTGGAGAAAAGTAGACTAAAAAAATGTCAACTTTACAGATAGTGTACATTATAAGTAATTTACCTCTTTAAATCTTAGCATCCCCTTGTAACACAGGAAAAATTCCTGCTCTGTTTATAACATGGAGTAGTCAGAAAAAAATGAGGTAACAGCACTTGGTAAACCATTTCAATTATGTTATTATTACTAGTAAAGCCTTTCTGCTACCTGAAGCTATTTTTGCTCCCCAAATGAGATTCTAAGGATGGAATACAATGAAACAATAATTAAAAATGGCCTGGTTCCATACAACCTATCTTGATCTGGAGGAAGTACTGAATAGACCATAATTAGTCTGAAAGTAAAAGTGTGAAAGGGAGAAAAAAGGTAAGACAAATGTAAGTACAGACAGTTGATTTAATAATAAATATTTAATGTTTTAATAATGGAATAAAAATGAGATACTACAGCACAAGAAGTTAAAGAGACAGAAAAAGGTAGATTTAAATAAGATACACAAACAGAAGGTTAGGCATTTAGAAACAAAGATGTGGTATGCAGTTTTCAGTGGTAGCTATGACGGGTAGATTTTACTGCTTTGAACAGTTTCTTACCCTCCATATATAACAACAACAACAAAAAAGGTAAGTAATGTGAATAAAAGGGAGACTAAGAACTTATTCAAAAAACCTATCTTTTAAAAAAATACTTAAAAAGAATACTGGAAATAGCTGAGAGCCTATCATAGAATTGAGCCACATGTCTACTGATGTATTTCAGCCAAACTATCTTATAGATAAATTTATTACTTTGAAACTCCCACTGGAAAATGTAAAATCTTATACAGGTATGCATGCACAATACAATCCTGATATATCCTCAAGAGCACAAAACTTCTGGACCTAAATCAAAATCAAACAAAAATGCAAACTATAAGCCTATATTACATATAACTACAAATATGACTGTTAAAAATAAACATCTTTTTTATCATAAATACTAAGCTTTTCCAATATTACCTTAATGACAATAATGTGTGCCATCTAAAATGCTATATGGTATCGCTAAGTTATGTCAGTATTAATAACATTAGCTACACATATATATGTGTATATACATATCTACCACTGAAAATTATTGCTATCTCAAAAAAAAGCTAGACTTACTAGTTTTGCTTGCTGAGCATTTACTGGATCGCCATACTGGAGAAGAGCTTGAAACTGGTTATTTTTTGTAAATGTGATTATCTTCAATACAGCACCAAACTTAGAAAATATCTGTTAAAACATTAAAATCAAAACAAATTTTATCTACTGTATTATTATTTCTCAATTTTATAGATAAACATGCAAATTAAACTAAACTTACTTGGTGAAGAACATCAAGTGTTACAGGGTAATACATATTGTCAATAATTATTCTAAGCACTGGACTCTGGGCTGGAGTCACTGCACTCTCACTAACTGTGGTGCCACTAAGAGGAGTATTTGCTGTCTGGACAGCTGTCACTGCTTGAAGAACTGCTTGAGCACGCTAAAAAAAGAAAGATAAACACTTTAGAAACATTCCTGGTATTTTCACCTATACTTTGCTAAACGTTACAATATTAAATTCTTTTCTAAAACACGTAGATTAAATAAAATTTAACACTCAATAAATACTTTTGAGCACCTGCCATGAGCCAAGGATTATAATTCAAGTATTATACTAGTATTTATTTTACTTCAAAACAATTATCTAGGGTTTGGGACCAATGTGGAACAAGAAAGACAGTTGGTGTAATTTCCTCTTAAAACAACAAGATGTAGTCTGACAGATTCAGAAAATGTTTTAAATAGAAACTTTTAGAGAACAATGAAACTAACATTATTCATTCCATAAAAAAGGCACATAGTAAACCTTAAGGGGATTACTAGATTATCCAAAAGAACTCCCATAAACATTATTTCCAATAAATCCTAAAAGAAGAATATTCAGATACAAATTAAGTCTTTTTTTTCATACTAGCATAACTTCTGAAACCAAAATTTTTAGAACAGAAATTGATGTATACCATACTACAAAGCCATAAAATTTTCAGGAATACTTCAAAATAAAATATGAAGAATATTTTCCATACATGTTATGGTATCTAATACACTAATTTTACGTAGGACTAGGAAGATATTGATAATTGAACCATGACAGATCAACTATTATAAGACACATCTTGATTTCTGAGATTTTAAAATGTGAAAAAAATATATATATGGAGCTGAAAAAATACAGTATTTTGGGGAAATCTGTCAAGTAAATCATATGTTAAATGTTCCAAAAAGACTGCCTTTATTACTATTATGCCTTTCCTATTATTACTGACAGATTCACTGATAAGGAATAATTTCTTTCTACCTTATCTGGGGTCAGAAAACCTATATAAAGGCAAATAACTGTTAGATATAATAATGACAAATACCTCTACACTGCTTTCTTTATAGTTTGAAAAAGTTGTATTGGCAGATGAACAGGAATATAAACAGAGCACAGTGATGAATGAAAAGGAAGGCGGATACAAAAGAATGAGAACATTTATGATAATAAGGAATGATCAGTGTTCCCTTCAGCAGCACATATACTAAAACTGGAACAACACAGAGATTAGCATGGCCCTATGCAAATATGACCCCAAAATCATGAAGTGTCACATTTTTTCTGGACCTATTAACTAATGTGGTGGTGGTAATCATTTTGCAAAATATAAATATATCAAATCACCTTAAAACCCACACAATGTATATGTGAATTATATCTCAAAAAAGGTGGGAGGATTGTCATTTCACTGAAATATTACATAACCAGGAAATGATATAGCTTGGTACTCAAGGAGATCACACACTCATCTAGTCGAACTTCATCATCTAAATGCTAATAAAATATGACCTATAAATTTATGTTAAAGTGACTTGTTAATTCAAATCCAACATTTTGAAACATACAATAAATATTTAATACAATGGGCACATTTACACTACTATAAAGAATATAGTTATAAAAAAAGAGGGATAAAAAGATTTCTAGAACAATGTTTGTTAATTTAAACATCTGAACATATTTAACCCAATATATATTTAAATAAAGTATTTTAAGTAGCTCATTGCAAGTAGCTCACTGTTCATTTTCTTCATTAGTGAACATGTCTTTATATACATTTATTATAATAAGCATGGAAATATCATAACTTAGAACAACTCTAACATCTGCTATTTTAAATAATGGAACGTCTCCTTAAAATAGGAATCACTTGATCATGGTGTACTATCCAAACAGTATAAAGTTAAGCTTCCTCTGCAACTCAGTCACCCTGTCTGCTTTCCCTACATACACAAGCATATATGTATATATGTACTCCATACAAGCATGTTAAGTACTTATCTACTGCATACTTTTCTTTCCAATACTATTCACTGTTCTCCATCTTCCTTTTTTACCTTAACAATTACGTTCTCTATTATCATTAACAAGTAACTTCATACATTTTTTGGTCTCATTTATGTGTAGCTTTTTTGTTTAACATCTTTATTGGCATATAATTGCTTTACAATGGTGTGTTAGTTTCTACTTTATAACAAAGTGAATCAGCTATACATATACATATATCACCATATCTCCTCCCTCTTGCATCTCCCTCCCCCATTTTTTTTTTAAATAAATAAACTGACATTTATTTATTTATTTTTGGCTGCATCGCGTCTTCGTTGCTGTGCGCTGGCTTTCTCTAGTTGTGGCGAGTAGGGGCTACTCTCCATCGCGGTGCATGGGCTTCTCATTGCGGTGGCTTCTCTTGTTGCAGAGCACGGGCTCTAAGCGCGTGGGTTTCAGTAGTTGTGGCATGTGGGCTCAGTAATTGTGGTTTGCAGGCTCTAGAGAGCAGGCTCAGTAGTTGTGGTGCATGGGCTTAGTTGCTCTGCAGCATGTGGGATCTTCCTGGACCAGGGCTCGAACCCGTATCTCCTGTATTGGCAGGTGGATTCTTAACCACTGTGCCACCAGGGAAGCCTCTTCATACGTTTTTAAAAAAAATTCATGAAGCAGAGTTGGCTTGCCAACCTAGATTTTAATTAAACTTCATATTGAAACAATCATATACACATAAAAGGACACAAATCATAAGTATATACAGCTCAATAAAATTTCACAAATAGAACATATCTGTAAAAGGACTATCTAGATAAAAAAATAGAACATTACCAACACTCCAGAAACCACACACATGCTTTCTCCCAGTTATATAAATGGAACCATATAGTATGTGTTCTACTTTGATCTGGCTTCTTCCAATAAACATAATTTTTATGATGTTCATCCAAGTTCTAGAGATACCAGTAGCTTGTTCATTCTTTTTGCCAGTCAGTATTCCAACGAATAAATATACCACAACACATTCTACAGCTGCTGAACATGTGGATCATTTCCAGCTCTGGGCTATTACATACAGTGTGCCATGAACTTTCTTATACATATCTTTTCATGCACATATGTATTTATTTTCTCAGATACATGACTAGTAAAAATTACTAAGTCAAAGAATATGTATATGCTCAGCTTTAGTAGATATTTCAAGGTTTTAAAAATGATTCTACCAATTTACATTCTCATCACTTATTTACGAAATTCAAGCTTCTCTACATTGTTCCAATACTTGGTATTACCGGTCTTAATTTTATCCAGTATGGTATACATGGCAGTAACTCACTGTGATTTTCATTTGTATTAAGGGTTCTTAATCCAAACCTAATCCACTCTGTGGATCAGAGGATGGCTTTCAAGGAAACTAACTAATGGGAAACCTGAAGATGTCTAACAAGTGGCCATGTGAAGTAAGGGATGGAAAGGTGGTACAAAGGCAGGCAGGCCACAATATTCCAGGTAAAAGTGACAGCACAGAAGCACAATGGCCTCCAAAGATAAAATAAGAGAAAGCATGCCAGGTTATAGGCGCTACAATTACTACCGGGATAGAAGCACAGGAAAATAGGGTGGGAGTAGCCATAAGACAGAAACAGTATTCATCTCAAAGGGCCTTTACCCTGAGCATGAAAAGGATTTGCTGCAGATGACTGTGTCTGAGCAAACGAAGCAGCAAGAAAGAAGAAAACTGGGCAGATACTGAAAAGAGTGAATTCACAGAACCTACTGATTTGATGAAAGGTTCTGGAAGAATTCATGATTGACACACACATTCATTTGTCTCTCTTCTATTATAAAACACTATTAAAATGACTATAAATAAGTACAAAATGGAATAAATGCAGATACTGAAGAGAAAAGGTTATCACTAGCTCAGAATAATTTTATCAAATTCCCAAAACTCAGAAAATGCATGGACAGAAGACATAGTGAACACATAGCAAAACAGGGTTTGCACTGGTAGCATCCATAAGAATCAAATTAGAAATTGGTAGGTACACAGGAGGAAGGAGAATGAAAATAAAAGGGTTAACAGAAAGTATGGCTAACAAACATCCTCTTCCTCCTCACCATCAACCAACTTATTATTAAACAATAAAAACAAAAGCAACAACAACTAAACACTCCCTTAAAAGAACAAAAACTCTAAAAGGAGTTTTGAAGGCCAAGAATAAAGACCTCTGGCATTTGGGGGGGGATCCCAGGTTAGTATCCAAGTCCTCATTACCTTACTCTAGAGGAAAGCATGCAAGTCCAATAAAACCTAACTGTCCATTCTGAAATATAAACAGACAATGAGGGTGGGTGGGAGGAAGAGAAGAATAGAGAGAACAAGATAAACATAACAGCTAATTCTAAAGAAAGTAAAAGATACAGTCAAGTATTTTAAAATACCATTAATTAGTAACTGTAAAGAATGACCAACTACGACGTAAAAAGGGTATCAAAGAAAAGAAGAACTTTTGAAAATCAAAAATATGGCTGTCAAAAAAATTTTTTTCAACGTAAGAACATTGCACTGACTGCTCCCTATGTCTGGAACATAACCAAGACTGCAGTAAGTGCCTTATTCTCTAATCACCTTGAAGTTTGTTACTCAAATGTCACTTGTTGGTTGAGCTTCCACTGGTTATCCTATTTGAAATTACAAATCCCCCTCCCCTACATATATCTATGTATCTATCTATAGATGCCTTATCTTTATTCTTTCCACATCATTTTCATTTGAATCTTTTTAAATGAGAATGCATTCACTAATTACTGAAAATACTAACATGTAAAATAAAATTGGGATATTAAATGCCATTTTAAACTCTAAGTAAAAAGAATAGAGAATACATATTTTCTTTTGGTATATTTCCTCATGATAAATTCTGAGAAGTACAACTTCTGGTTCAAAACAAATGAAAATTATCAAATTTAAAAAGCATCTGAAATTTTAGCCTTATCTTTCAGGCAAAAAGTTTTACAAGCTTATTTTTCATGAACTATCAAAATGATCTTAAATTATTTTTTACAAAGGTTAAAATCTATGAGGAATTATTTTCCATTTAATTTTTGATAAGACAAGAGCCACAGTTTAGATTTTACTAAAACAGATATAATTAGCTAAAAACTACATTTGAAGAGCTTTTAGACCAGTTTTTATTGCAATCCTATGTATTTAGATCTAAAACCATTCTTATACTTTTTCTAAAAAAATTTTAGATAATTAATATCTTCTACATCACATTTTTAAAAGATCAACACATATTCTCAACATATATTCTCAATTCTTACATTCCCCCCCCCCAGGAAAACCATTAACACATCCTCAGTAGGAGTTTTTCCATAAGAAATTAAGACCTATTAAAAGTCAAATTACCAAAGGGACTGAACTTCGTACACTGAAGTCTAAGCAGCAGAGTTGCATAAACAGTTTATGCTTAAGTCCTACCTCAGACAGTATGTATACAAAAACTTTAATTTGCACAAAGAAAAAGAACACTTTGACCAGAACCTTAAAATCACTGAAAAAAATGCTATTTAACTAATTTATCCAGTATTAATTTAAAATATGAAAATAAGAGACCACACATACTTTCTGTAAATTAACATAATGGTTAATACTTAACAGGCTACAAGAAAATGCCACAAAAAAACCAGAAAACAAAAAACAAGAAAATGCTCACAGAAAAATCTTCTGAATGGTAAAAAAATTTTTTTCTGCTAATATGTTTATGAGATTCTTAATACGTTCTAGGCCATTTTATTTATGTACCTACACATACTCACTTGGTTCAATGTATTATCTGTTTTTAGTTCTTTGTGATTGGAGTACTGAATATAAATCGGTTGGTTACGAAGGTGAGGTGTCACAGCAGAATAGTAATTAACCATAGTAATAGCTGCTTCCTCTGTTGCTAGTTCCAAAAATGCCTGAAAATTTAAATAGCAAAAATCTTAATATTATGAATAAAATTCAAATAAACTTCAGTATCTGTGTAATCTGTTTGGTTCATTAGAAAAATCAGTATCTAGAATATAACCTTTCAAGTTACATTTAGATGCTCTAGTAGGTAGAATTAGAAATCTCTTACTGAAGTTTAGAGATACAATTAAACTCAGAAGCTCTTAGAATACAACTTCCACCTCTGATTTTCCATACACTACAAATGTACCCATTTCAACAAAGGCTAGAGAAAATAAAATCTAAACATTTTCCAGCACCAGAATTTTACCACTCCTAACCTAGAAAACATAAGAGAACACCAAGTCATTTTTAAAGTATTTACAATTTAACAAAGAAAAAAATTAAATGTCATATTATTAGTGATATTAACTATATTTAAGAGAACATTAAATTTCTCTAAATTCTTCTAAATGGTATCATTAGAAACTTTAAAACAAAATTTGATTTTTAATATACCTGGACCCTACTGCTACAGGTATAACTATTCAATATAGAATATCTGGGACTAATGACTATCTTTTTCTAATGCTATCAGATAAATATTTCCCTGGGATAAGCTTAAAGGATAAGATGCTGCTAGTGTCCTTACTGATTTCCGATATTACAAAGAGCAAAGCCACAATAAAATAAGTATTTCATCTGTATTTCCTACAATCTCATTGACCAGTAGTTCAATTAGAGTCCTAAAGGGAATTTAAAATTTGAAATTTGAAAACTACAGTGACTTATTCATTTTAGCTCCCTACCACTAGTTTCCCAAACACAGCTACAAGGAGAAGTCAGAGTAAGACTTCTGTCATGTTCTTTAAGAAAAGTAACCTACTATATACTATCCTTTCATCAGGCAACAGCTAATTCACACCTGCTGGATAGTTGGGGCTTAACATTTTATAAGTCCTGAAAGAAATATACCTGATTTTTTCCTTTCAGCATAAGGATGTTGGTCACCTTACCAAAAGGTAAGCCTAAAGCAATAACTTCAGTTTCTGTCACTTCACCAGGTAATTTTCGAATATGAAGTACACGAGAAGGAGCACCATCCATTTTATCTTCTCCTTTAAATTTTTTACTATCATTACCATTGGCTGAAAGACATTAAAGAAACAGTCTTTAGTATATTGATTTTCCTTATTTGCATAAAAAAATCACAAAACAAACTTTAATAAAGAACTTAAAAACAGAGCTGAGCATAGTTGGGATACTTCCTAAAAATTCAAAAACCAGGTTTGCAAAGTAACAGAGAAAATCATATCCACCAATTACTACTAAATGAAATCATCGATTAAGATTACTATTGGGTAAATATATTTCTGGATAGCATATGTAAAGAGTAGCAAGTGATAATCAAAAACATTAAAATGCAATTTCATAAAGAAATGGTCAATGGCTATAGAACACAATTACCTTACAATTCAATCGTCTTATTAGAGACTAATAAGGAGTCTAAGACTTAGTCTAAGACTAAGGAAAATACAAAAAAGTGAAAATTTTGACTTAGCAAAAATTAATTATAATTTTACCTGAGAAATTCTAAATTGTTCAATTTGAAAAATGTGCTAAAAAACGGAATCAAAGAAGGCAATGCTGTAAAAATTATTATGCAGTCACTCCACACTATGGGTCACATTCCTCTACCTAAAATGTTTTGTCACTATCAAAATCTACTATAAATCACTCATGGACTTGATTAACTTATTCTGTTACTCTGAGCTTTAAAGTGATATATTTTAAACAACAAATTAGTTGCCTGCTTTTATTCCAAAGCTTTACCAAAACACACAAAATAAACAAAAAACCAAAATCCAAACTTACTAAAGAATCAATAAAATATGTGATGTTTTGATGGTTCTTAATCTTCTAAGAACTCAAGGATATTTCTGAGACTCTAACCTGAAGAATCCTTACACAGTGAGAAATATGCATGTATACTCCACTTTGATATGATTTTTGGTACTTTACAGTACACCCCCAGAAAACATTCAATATTATCTATAAAATTCTAAGACCATCGGGATCTTCTAAGTGCCTTCAAAATTTATTCAAACATTAATTCTTTAAACATTACTGAGTTATCAAGAATATGTCTGGCACTTCTTTAGGTTCTGAGGGTACAGCAGTGAACAGTAAGCAGTAAGATCCCTGATGCTGTCCTGTAGTCTAGTGGGAGAGATGGACTACCCAGTACACGAACCAGATTATTTCTTATAGAGATTAAGTGCTATGGAGAAAGTAAAGCACAGTAATGTGATTAAAAGTGACTTAGCAGAGGACTGGAAGAGGGTGATGTGGTAGTTATTTTACTGGATGATCAGAGATAATATGTGAATTCACCTGATAAGTATAACTTAGTGTCAATTAAGTCATATTTTAACAGTTTCACTCAAGTTTATATACATAAACGAACAGCCAATACATTTAAAAATTCCCTTAAGTTGACTCTGTACAGAAGACAGTAGTAAGCTATGGTTTCTGAATATATTACCAGAAAAATCATGCTGGTTAGCTCTTCATCATTCCAAAAATAAGAACTACAAAAAGCTCTCCACACTTCCTTTCATAAGTAAGGAAAACATCTATGTACACAGGCACCTGAACCTACCAGAAACAGGCTGAATTTCCTATTTTGTGGCATCTTATTTTAACAAAATCATCACTGGGTCTGTTAAATGATACTGCAGGGAATCAAAAAATACACATATACCTTAAAACATATAACTGACATACAAATGCATATTCTTCTAACGCCTTTTCTTAGCAAAGCAATCTGATAGACTGTGCTCTTGTTCATTCATTTGTTTAAATAACAAGAACAAATAATTCAGTCCAACGTATAGTCCCATGAATTATAGGTTATGATACCAGGAAACTCAAACAGCAAACTTCTGTTTTTCCTTTAGGGAAAAAGGCAAGAAAAAAAAATCACAATAAAGATACTACCCATCACTACACATATAGGGCGAAAAAAACGCTTCCCTTTTCAAATGATTCTTAGAATATGATTCCCAAAAGGCAAAAACCTGCCTAAACCTATTATTAAAAGAATACAAGAGTTTATTGTTTTGAATTTGTGTTGGATGATTTCTTGACAGTGGATGGTGATTAAAACAACTGAGTAAAAAAGGTAGATGGGACAGTTTTCACAGTTAAAGATGATGATAAATAACTTGTAGAAAAGAAGGTACTTTTCTTTTGTGTTGATATTTAACATTCACTGAAAGTAACCTACATGCCAGGCACTTTACAACTCTTAAGACTGCTATTATAACCCATCAATCCCATTTATAAATGAGAGGTACTTAAGCTGCCCAAGGTCAGAGTTACTAAGGGGTGAAGACAGAAAATGGCAGGAAAAGGATTAAAACTCAGGAGTATGACTCCATAGTCTGTAGTCTCAACCCACTACTACAGGAGGACCCTTATAAAGACAAACTTCAGGTAATATATAATGGCCTAGAGAACATCTGTTCTTTCCTCCCAAATGCCATGTAACTAACAACATTTACACTGTCTTTACACTACTTGATACTCCTCTCCATTAATAGCTTCAGAAAGGGTGGCTATTAAATATTCTTATTTTAGTGCTAAATATTATAGAAGTCTCAATTTTAAATAATGATACTATGAGAATGTAAAATTGAGAAATGATGATTTCTTTAAATAAAACTAAGCTGACTTTCATATATAAAAGTACCCGAACCCTGGAAAAAAGAAAGGGCACTGAATGTGTGGCCTTGGGGCTTCCCTGGTGGCGCAGTGGTTTAGAATCCGCCTGCCAATACAGGGGACATGGGTTCGAGCCCTGGTCCGGGAGATCCCACATGCCACGGAGCAGCTAAGCCTTACACCACAGCTACTGAACCTGCACGCTAGAGCTCGCGAGCCACAACTACTGAGCCCGCATGCCACAGCTACTGAAGCCTGCGTACCTAGAGCCCATGCTCTGCAATAAGAGAAGCCGTCCAATGAGAAGCCTGTGTACTGCAACGAAGAGTAGCCCCTTGCTCGCCGCAAAAGCCCGCGTGCAGCAATGAAGACCCAACGCAGCCAAAAATAAATAAATAAATAAATAAAACAAAGTGTGGCCTCAACTTATGAAACATGTAGGCCATTTATGACCCTATTAGAGAAGTAAGGAAGATGGGGTCTCTCTGGGTTACAGATCTATGATTCTTCAGAAGACAAAGTACTATAATTTGGACTTCTTTCCACAATCCTTTCCCTTACACTTCCCAGGTAATTCCAGACAGAAACTTTGGTTTAGGTATGTAAAACTAAAGAATTTTAAAGACTGTTTTTCAACAACAGATTTAGTAATGCTTTTACTCATGCATGTAAGCTGCATATAAATTGTAGAAATCTTTATACTGTCTTCCATATATGCCTTCTTAAAAAAGCCTTTGGCTTAATGGAGCTCTTCTACTCACAAATTCAAAACAAGACACAGAAACTTGTTTCTAAGTGAACATTCCAATACAGACTTAAAAGTTTTCTACCTCAGTTCTAAAGTGAACATCTTCACTTTTGAACAGTCCCAGTCCATCTCTTTTCTCTTTGACTGACTTTTGTCTTCTACTGGCTTTTTAACTGTAGTTTTCACACAAAAGTGTCTCACCAATATCCTGGGTAATTTGTTAAATCCACCTGTGGCGGAAGAGCTGTGAGCCCTCTCAACCTTACCAAATCTCTCTGTTCTCACAGCATCCTTAATAACTTACTTCTAGTTTCCTTACTTCCCTGACTCATTTGATACCTGCTTTGACCCCTCTGCTAACTCATTTACTTCCCAAAACGGTTGGACTGCCCCAACGTGTTCTGGTCTCAAGTCGTTCCCATTTTTACTTGCTCATATAGACACTCCAGTAAGGGGTTTCAAAAATCAACTTCTATTTTATAAGTCTATTATTTTAGTCCCACTCATTCACCAATATTTCTAGTTCTATACTTTCAACTGTATATACCAACTTGAAGTGCAACATCTCAAAACTTTTTACTTCATCTGTCCAGTGAAAACTATTTTAACAAAATATAAGTACATTCTCATTCTCCAATTCTTCCAGACTCAAGCATTTATAAAAAGCACTTGTAACTTCCTTTATCGAAATATAACTGAGAGGCAAAGCAGTTTTACTCTCAAGCAGTTTTAGTTAGACTTCTGGGCAAAGCACAGTGTTATACAAGCTGCTGGCTTTAGAAAAACAAAAAAATAAAATAAAGTTAATCTGAGCTAAGAAAAATGAATGCTCATACTCTTTGCATTCTATATGGGAAAACAGAAATTTCAAAGAACAGTTAAACCAGAAACGTAGGTATATACAGGTAGAGAATACTTCTGTTATTCTACTAGCTTTAGTTAACTCCAACAGTCACCGCACACACACACAAAAATCTTACTAGGTTTACTGTAAAAGCTGCCTGTAACTCTGCATTTCTGAGTAGCTGCATAGCCTAGTTGTCAAAAGTAACTTATGCATGAGCTGGAAAAATATAGAAGGCTACACTAAATTAGAGGAAGGCTCACATTATCTCTACACCTCTATGCAAGAGGACATGCTGTTAGGACCCTCATAAACTGAAACAACGTGCTGGAATAGTCTCAAAGTATTACCAAAAAATGAAATAACATATCAAAAATGTCTGTATGTAAAAATTAATTGGAAATCTCAGAGAATTCTGAACATGTAACAGAATCTATAAAATGATTTCAGTTCTTTTACATAGAGAAAAAGTCATACTTTCAGCAGTAATACTGATATTAAAGAAAAGCAGTAGCACTGGCAGAAACATGTATACCTAACTTAAAGAGGTATTCCATTTCCACACCTATAAAAAAATGGACTCAAGAGAGACCGTATTTTACAATTGTCAAGCCTCCTCCCCACTTCCAAAGAGTTAAAAATTCCTTCCAATAAAATCCAATTCCAATACTAGTTAGAGCTGTGTCTTTGAAATGTTACGCTTCTGAAGGAACTAATTTATTACAAAATAGTTTTGAATAAGATTATTTCCCCAAGACTAAGTTTCTAATAACATTAACTTTTCTCACTTCTAAAATTCTTTTTTTCTTTGACACAAATATACGTGTAGAGAAAGAAAGTCTGGACAGGGAAAGGCTGTTGAGATAGATGCTGTTGGAAAAAGAATTCTAGTGAAGTCAGAAGACACATTTTGGGAAAAGCTGGAATGTAAGAATGAAATTCTGTTTTGTATCTGATAATGATAAAAATGTCCTTGTAATCCTGTCTGTGAAAGTCCCTTTTTGAGCCACCTGGATGACAACTGCATATTTGTCCAGGTAAGTATAGTCACTGGTTTTTAAAGGTCTTATTATTCAAATTGGGGTCTGTTTGAACATACAGACTCTCATCTTTCTATGTTAGGAAAAACACAGAACAATTTTAAAACTCAATGTTTCCTTTGTTCAAAAAGGTAAAATAAATTGAATCTATATAAACTTCTTAGGTTGAAACAGGCTTTAAGAAATTTTACTCCATCACTACAAAAACATTTGATTCATTCTTTAGTCACAAAGTACATTATCATTCCTAAACATACTTTAAAAAAAAGGAAAACAGTAACAGATTGTTCTTTCTTTTCAACAAAAACAAATCACTTTCTCTACTTTGCTCCCTTTGTTAATGGAACTACTATCCATCAACCCAGTGATTCTAGGCCGAAACTCTTAATACTTCTACCAAAGTCTACTTCTAAATAACTCAGAAATTGTCTAATTTCTTCATATATCATTCTCTCCATATTCTACTTCTGAGACTCTAAAATTCAGGACCTCGGTGTCTCTAAAGCAGATTATTGTAAAGTTTTAAACTGTCCTATGTACAGTAGTAACCCCCCTCTGCTCCCTAAAAAATGCAAATGGAACAAAAATCCTTTCTAAGTGTAAACATCGTGAAGTCCAATCTCCTTAGTACAACAAATCAAATCCTATATCCAGACCCCTGCCCACCAGGACATTTTTACTCATTCCCCTTCTCACATTTTACATTGCAGAAAGACAGAACTCTACAAGTAGTTGATGGGTTTCCACAGGTAGCCTACTATTTCAAATAAATTGTTATTTATTTTACAGCTTTGTTCATTGACAAAGAACATGTCCATCACCCCAGAAAATGTCCTAATACTTATTAATCCCCAACACCCACAAGCAACGATTATTTTGGTTTCTATACTGAAAATTAATTATCTGCTCTTTACAGAAAGGGAATCACACAGTATATACTCTTTTGCATCTGGCTTCTCTTGCTTCATATAACGTTTCTTAATTTTCACTTGTGTTGCTACATGTATTAATAGTAATTCTTTTGCTCTTAATGAGTAAGTAGTAATCCACTGTATGACTAACTTCTTAATCCATTTTCCTGTTGATAAGACACTTAGATTGTTTCAAGTTTGGGACCATTATAAATAGTTTTTTTATACATACATTTGTACAACTAGAAATGGAAGTACTGGGTCATAGGACATGTTTATGTTTAACTTTATAAGAAACTGCCAAACTGTGTTCCAACTATTTTACACTCACCAACAATGGCATATAGTTTCAGCTGCTCCACATCCTCATCAACATTTGGCATTACCGATTTGTTTAACTTTAGCCTAGATTCTAGTTGGTCTGAAGTGGTATCTCATATTAGTTATAAATTGTGATTTCCTTATGACTAATAAATCTTTTCATGTGCTTATTTAGCCATTCGTGTACCTTCTTCTGTCCATTTAAAAAATCAGTCTCTTTGTATTTGACATGCAAGAATTCTTTACATACTCTGGATATAAGTATTTATTATGTCAGACATGTATTGATATCTGAATGAATATTAATATTTTCTCTCAGCCTGTGCCGTGCCTTTTCATTCTCTTAATAATGTCGTTTGATGAGAAGGTTTTCATTTAGATGGACTCTAGTTTGTAAAGTATTCCTTTATGGTTAGTGTATTTTTGTACCTTTTCTAAGAAATCTTCATTTACCCCAAGGTTGAGGATACATTCTAGGATTTTTTTTCTTAAAAGCTTTGCATATTTAGATTTTAGGTTTAGGTATGTAATTCATCTTTTTCCGTACGGCATGAAGTAAGGTTTGAGTTTCTAATTTTTTTGTTGTTTTCATTTGTGTATCCAACTGTTCTAGCACCACTTGTTAAAAATACTTCCCTTTCACCATTAAATGACCAAGGGACTTTTGTAAATAATCAACTGACCTTAAATGTAAGAGTTTATTTATAAATACTGTTCTGTGACACTAATCATGCTATACTAAACTGCTGTGATTACTTTACTCTTGAAATCAAATAGTATTCCAACTCTTTTTTTTCTTTTTCAAATGGCTTTAGTTATTCTAGGTCTTTTTATTTCCATATAAAGTGTAGATCAATTCATCACTTTCAACGTAAATGCCTGTTCAGCTTGACTGATTTATAAATTCCATCCCAATTAGGGGAAAAATGACATCTTTAACACATTGAGCCTTCTACTTATGAACATGGTGTATTTATTTATTTAGGTCTTTAATTTCTCTTTGCCATGCCTTGCAGTTACTGATGTAGTTATCATGCACATTTTTTGTTAAATTTATTCTTTGATATTTTGTCCTTCTGATGTTTCTATAAACAGATTTTTAAAAATTTCATTTTCCAAAACTTTGCTAATAATATCAGAAAAAAATTATCTTTGTATGGTGAACTGTATCCTGTAAACCATTCTAAAATCATTTAGATTCCTTTGGGTTTTCTATTTTAAAAATCATGTTGACTGTGAATAATACAGTTTTACTTCTTCCCTTCTGATCTTTATGCTTTTTATTTATTTTACTCGCCTTAATGTAAGTAAAAGCTAGAAAAATTGTGGAAACAGACATCCTTACTTCATTCCTCATTTTAAGAAGAAAACATTCACCCCTGCAGGTTTTGTTGTTGTTACTGTTGTTTTAAAGAAATTGATTACTTAAATTTACCTGGAAACACAAAAGCTCTAATCAATTAGAAAAAAAGAGCAAAGTTCCTCAACCTCATTAGTCATAAAAACTAAAATTAAAACCTTGAGAAACTACTTACACACCCATTAGAAGAGATAAAAAGATAATACCAAGGTGAGGATGCTGAGCAACTGGAACTTTCATATACTGCTGGTGGGAATGTAAAATGGTATAAGCACTTTTGAAAACTGTTTGGCATTAAATGTACATAAGAATTAAACATACACCTACCATACAAAACAGGCATTCCACTCCTCAGCATTTACTCAAGAGGAATAACAGTGGATGTTCACGTAAAGACTTGAACATGATTGCTCCTAACAGTTTTACTCATAATAGTCCCCAAAGGGAAATGACTTAAGTGTCCATCAATGGCTGAATGAATAAACAAAATGCAAACACTACTCAGCAGTAAAGAGGAAAGGAAGTGAAAGCAGTAAAACACAGAAGAGTACATAGTACATGATTCTGTTTATACAAAATTCTATAGAATTCAGTACATGATTCTGTTTATACAAAATTCTATAGAATTCAAACTAATTAATAGTGACAAAAAGCAGATCAGTGATTGGGAAGGGGATAAAACAGGAAGGGATGGCTACAAAGGGCTATGAGGAATCTAGTATGTGTGATGGATATATATTCTGACTGTCAGTGATTTCATGGGTGTATACATCTTTCAATACTTATCTGACTGTACAATTTAAATGGACGCAATTTATTGTATGGAAATTATACCTCAATAAAATTGAAGTTAAAGTGGAAAAAAAAGAAAACATTCAATATTTCACCATTATGAATGAAATCTATTGTAGGCTCTTAGTAGATGCCCCTTGTCTACCCTGTAGAAGTTCCCCTTTCTTATTAGTTTTCTGAGAACTTTTAATCATGAATGGATGCTGTATTTTTGTCAAATGCCTTTTCTGCTTCTATTAACATGATGATTCTTTTTCCTCCGTTATTCTATTGTGATAAATTACACTGAATTCCTTTTCGACTGTTAAACCTTACAATAAAGAGGTAAGCCTCAATTAGTCATCATGAATTACCTTTTACATACTGCTGAAAGTGATTTGCTAATATCTTGTTAAGAATGTCTGCATTTATGTTAATGAAAAATGTTAGTGTGAAATCCTGATTTCTTATATTATCTTTGTTAAGATTTTGGTTTTGGTAGCTTCATAAAGTGAATTAGGGAGTATCCCCCTTCTCTTTTTCTAAAAAAGGTTAAAAGATGGCTATTATTTCTTACTTTGAAGTTTCATAAAATTCAACAGTGAAACCGCCCATGCCTGAGTAAAACCACCTACAAGTGAAAACCACCTACGAGTGAAATCACCTATGCCTGAGTAATCTCCGTGAAAAGATGTTTTTTATTATTAAAAATTCAATTTTGATAACAGAGATAAAGGTAATCTATATCTATAATATTATAATATAAAGATAATCTATTATATCAATTTTGGTTCACTAGATTTATAAAAGAGTTTGTCTATTTCACCTAAGTTGCTGAATTTATCAGCATTACCGATGCTTGTGATACTGTCTTTCTGTCCTATTACCCTGTGTAGGATCTGTAGTGATATCTCCACTTTCATTCCTGATTCTGGTAATTTATGTTTTCTTTTTCTTTCTTAACAGAAATTTTAAACCTTTCTTTTTTTCTACTACAGATATTTTCCAATGTAGGTAGATAAGTACTAATATACATATAGAACTATTTTCCCCCCATGCACTTCTTGTGGGGAAAATATTTCTATATTTTCTTCTATATTCCAAGAAAATATAGATGTATTTTCATTTGGTGTATGACTAAAATATGATGTATTTTCATTCAGTCAAAAATATGCCCTTTATATCGTCTGTGATTCATGTGCTTTTCAGAATTGTGTAAATTTCTAAATATTTGGTAATTTCCTAGATTTCTGTAAATCCCACTATAATCAGGTACTATATGAGCTTCAATCATTTGAAATTTATTGTAAGTTATTTTAACATCATGTTGAATATCCTATGTACATTTAAAAGGCTATTGTGCAGTTATTGGATGTCTTGTAAATGTGAGTTAAGCCAAGCTGACAGCATTGTTCAAATCCTCTACGTATTGTTTTTTTAAGATCAATTCGTCCTATTGATTACTGTGAGGAATGTTAAAATAGCCAATTGTAAATTTAAAATTGTAGATTTCTCTGCTTCTCTTTTAATTTTGTCATTTTTTAAAATGTACTTTGAAACTGTTATTACTAATATACAAATAAAGGAATGTTATATTTTCCAATATATTGACTCTTTCGACCCTAAGAAATATGCTTTTTTATACCCAGTAATACTCCTTGTCTTGAATTCTACTTCATCTGATGTTAATACAATCACATCAACTTTCTTGTGCTTACTGTTTGCGTGAAATATTATTTTCCATCCCTTTTACTTTCAACTTGTGTCTCTGTACTTCAACCTGACGACAGCAGTAGACACCGTAATTAGGTCTTACTTTTTAATCCAGTATGATATTCTTTGCCTTTTAATTGGACTTCTTAGACTACAAATGTCCAAAAGAAACATACTAAAAGCCACATAAATTTTAAGTATTCTAGTAACCACATCAAAAAGTAAAAGGGAGTGAACTTAATTTTTTTTGAATTTCAGCAGGTTCTTATTAGTTATCCATTTTATACATATTAGTGTATACATGTCAATCCCAATCTCCCAATTCATCCTACCAGCACCACTCCACCACTTTCTCCCCTTGTTGTCCATACGTTTGTTCTCTACATCTGTGTCTCTATTTCTGCCCTGCAAATGCGTTTATACGATATCTGTTTTTCACTTTCTGATTTACTTCACTCTGTATGACAGTCTCTAGATCCATCCACGTCTCTACAAACGACCCAATTTTGTTCCTTTTTATGGCTGAGTAATATTTCATTCTATATATGTACCACATCTTCTTTACCCATTTGTCTGTTGATGGGCATTTAGGTTGCTTCCATGACCTGGCTATTGTAAAATAGTGCTGCAGTCTACACTGAAGTACATGTGTCTTTCTGAATTATGGTTTCTCTGGATATACGCCCAGTAGTGGGACTGCTGGGTCATATGGTAATTCTGCTTTTAGTTTTTTAAGGAACCTCCATACTGTTCTCCATAGTGGCTGTACCAATCTACATTCCCACCAACAGTGCAAAAGGGTTCCCTTTTCTCCACACCCTCTCCAGCATTTGTTGTTGGTAGATTTTCTGATGATGCCCCTTCTAACTAGTCCGAGGTGATACCTCACTGTAGCTTTGATTTGCATTTCTCTAATAATTAGTGATGTTGAGTAGGTTTTCATGTGCTTCTTGGCCATCTGTATGTCTTCTTTGGAGAAATGTCAATTTAGGTCTTCTGCCCATTTTTTGATTAGGTTGTTTATTTTTCTAATATTGAGCTGCTTAAGCTGTTTACATATTTTGGAGATTAATCCTTTGTCCACTGATTCATTTGCAAATATTTTCTCCCATTCTGAGGGTTGTCTTTTCATCTTGTTTGTAGTTTCCTTTGCTTTGCAAAAGCTTTTAAGTTTCATTAGGTCCCATTTGTTTATTCTGGTTTTTATTTCCATTACTCTAGGAGGTGGATCAAAGAAGATCTTGCTTTGATTTATGTCAAAGAGTGTTGTTCCTACGTTTTCCTCTACGAGTTTTATAGTGCCTGGCCTTACATTTACGTCTCTAATCCATTTTGAATTTATTTTTGTGTATGGTGTTAGGGAGTGTTCTAATTTCATTCATTTACATGTAGCTGTCCAGTTTTCCCAGGACCACTTATTGAAGAGACTATCTTTTCTCCACTGTATATCCTTGCCTCCTTTGTCATAGATCAGTTGACCAGAGGTGCGTGGGTTTATCTCTGGGCTTTCTATCCTGTTCCATTGATTTATACTTCTGTTTTTGTGCCAGTACCATATTGTCTTGATTACTGTAGCTTTGTAGTCTAGTCTGAAGTCAGCAAGTCTGATTCCTCCAGCTCCCTTTTTTTCCCTCAAGACTCCTTTGGCTATTCAGGGTCTTCTGTGTCGCCATAGAAATTTTAAGATTTTTTGTTCTAGTTCTATAAAAAATGCCATTGGTAATTTGATAGGGATTGTACTGAATCTGTAGATTGCTTTGGGTAGTATAGTCATTTTCACAATATTGATTTTTCCAATCCAAGAACATGGTATATATCTCCATCTGTTTGTGTCATCTTTGATTTCTTTCATCAGCATCTTATAGTTTTCTGAGTACACGTCTTTTACCTCCTTAGATAGGTTTATTCCTAGGTATTTTATTCTTTTCATTACAATGGTGAACGGGATTGTTTCCTTCATTTCTCTTTCTGATCTTTCTTTGTTAGTGCATAGGAATGCAAGAGATTTCTGTGCTTTAATTTTGTATCCTGCAACTTTACCAAATTCATTGATTAGCTCTACGAGTTTTCGGGTGGCATCTTTAGGATTATCCATGTATAGTATCAAGTCATCTGCAAACAGTGACAGTTTAACTTCTTCTTTTCTAATTTGGGTTCCTTTTATTTCTTTTTCTTCTCTGATTGCCATGGCTAGGACTTCCAAAACTATGTTGAATAATAGTGCCAAGAGTGGACATCCTTGTCTTGTTCCTGATCTTAGAGGAAATGCTTTCAGTTTTTCACCATTGAGAATGATGTTTGCTGTGGGTTTGCCATATATGGCCTTCATTATGTTGAGGTAGGTTCCCTCTATGCCCACTTTCTGAAGAGTTTTTGTGTTGAATTTTGTCAAAAGTTTTTTTCTGCATCTATTGAGATGATCATATGGGTTTTATTCTTCAGTTTGTTAATATGGTTTATCACATGGATTGATTTGCATATATTGAAGGCTCCTTGCATCCCTGGGATAAATCCCACTTGATCATGCTGCATGATCCTTTTAATGTGTTGTTGGATTCTATTTGCTAGTATTTTGTTGAGGATTTTTGCATCTATGTTCATCAGTTACATTGGTCTGTAATCTTTTTTTGTAGTATCTTTGTCTGGTTTTGGTATCAGGGTGATGGTGGCCTCACAGAATGAGTTTGGGAGTGTTCCTTCCTCTGCAATTTTTTGGAAGAGTTTGAGAAGGATGGGTGTTAGCTCTTCTGTAAATGTGTGATAGAATTCACCTGTGAAGCCATCTGGTCCTGGACTTTTGTGTGTTGGAAGATTTTTAATCGCAGTTTCAATTTCAGTGCTTATGACTAGTCTGTTTATATTTTCTATTTCTTCCTGGTTCAGTCTCAGAAGGTTGTGCTTTTCTAAGAATTTGTCCATTTCTTCCAGGTTGTCCATATTACTGGCATATAGTTGCAAATAAATTAATTTTAATAATATATTTTAACCCAATATATCTGAAATATTACCATATCAACATATAAATCAATATTTTAAAAAATGAGGTTACTCTGTGGTTTTTTTTGGTACCACGTCTTTGAACAACACACAAACCCATTTACATCTCAGTTAGGAGTAGTCACATTCCACATGCTCCACAGTCTCACAAAACTAGTGGTTACTGTTACTATGTTAGTTTAACCAATTTACATTTACATTTATGACTGGGTTTAACACCTAGCTCTTTATTTTCTAACTGTCCAGTGTTTTGTTGTTCTTCTCTTGCTATATCTGATAGTATTCCATTTTAATTCCTCTATGGGCTTTTCTTTTTAAATAGTCTTTTTGAGGTACAATTCACATAAAATAAGATGTCTATGAAGTTACAATCTGACAAGTTTTGACATATATTTACATCTGTGAAACCTTCAGCGTAAGGGAATATACATATCCATCACCCCCAAATTTCCTTATGCCCTTTACAACCCTCTCCCTTGCTCTACCCACCTCTAAATTCCAAGCAACCACCAATCTGCTTTAATATGCAATCTCCTAGAGTTTTATATAAATAGACTCATACAGGACATACTCTTTTTTTTCCCATCTTTCACAGAGCATAATTATTTAAGAGATTTATCCCTGCTGCTGCATGTAACACAGGTCACTCTATATGGCCAAGCAGTATTTTACTGTATGCAATGCAATTCAATACCAAAAGAGCTATCTTTTTATATATTCATCTGCTGATGGACACTTGGGTTGTTCTGGATTTTAGATATTACGAATAAAGCTACTATGAACATTCATATGAGTGTTTTAATGAGTATATGCCTTCATATTCCTTGGGTAAGCACCTAGGAAACAAATAGCTGGATCATACAGTAAATGTTTAACTTTTTAAGAAACTGCCAAATTGTTTTCTAAAGTAGTTGTACAATTTTACTTTCCCATCAACAGTATATGAGTGTTACAGTTCCCCCGCATCCTTTCCAACACTTAGTATGATCAGTCTTTCAAATTTTAGCTGTTGCAGAGATGTGTACTGTTATCTCACTTTGCATTTCTCTAACGACAAATGATGCTGAACATCTTTTTCATGTGCTTACTTGTCATCTGTACATCTTTTTTGCTGACCAATTCAATTACTTTTGCCAATTTATCAAATTGGGTTGTTTGCTGCCTTACTGTTGAGTTTTAGAGTTTATATATGTAGTCTGAATTTATGTATATTCTGGATAAAAATCCTTTATCAGCTATATATATACATATGTATATGTATCAGACATCTCTGTAAAGATCTGCCACTCCATGGCTTATCTTCTCATTCTCTTAACAATGTCTTTTGAATAATGTAAGTTTTTAAAACTAATGAAGTCCCATTTGTTCTTTCATAGATTGTGCTTTTGGGGTCACGTTAAAGAAATCTCTGCATAACCCAAGGTCACAAAGACTTTCTACTATGCTTTCTTCTAGAAGTTTTATAATTTTTAGGTTCTACATTTACATCAAAGTCCATTTGGAGCTCATTTTTGTATGAAGTATAGATCCAAGTATCGATAGCTTGTTGCTGCTGTTGTTGGCAGCATATGGATAGCCTATTGTTACAGAATCCTTTGCTGAAAAATCTATTTTTTTCCTCCACTGAATTGCCTTTGTGCCTCTGTCAAAAACCAGTTGTCCATAACTATGTGGCTTTATTTCCGGACTCTCTATTCTGTTCCATTAATCTATTTATCTTTCTTTATGCTAATACGACTTTGTTTTGATTACTGTATGGTTTACAATAATTTTAAAAGCAGGAGTCAGCCCTCCAACTTTCTATTTGCTTTTGAATGTAAGTCTTTGTACTTTTTTAAAGACATTGTTTCAATATGCAACTTTAATTTACCAGAATATTCTTATGTAAGAGTTAATAATCTATCATTTCATGTAATATAAAAACCTTAAACTGTAAAATTCCATTTATCTTCACTTTGTGCTAATCACTGTCATATAAACATCTATGTACAGAATGAACCACATAATTCAAAGGTTTTCTGTATCCCTAAACAGTCTTTCAAAGAAGTTTAAAGGAGTAAAAGAGATAGCTTTTTAAAATTTTCACACATCTATTTACCATTCCTGGTACTCCTTGTTATTTCCTGCAGATCCAAGGTTTTGTCTAGTGCTATTCCATTCAGCCTAAAGAACTTTTTTTTCTTTTAATGCAAGGTGTTAGTCTCCTGTGAGATATCTTTTTCTTGCTTGCTTGTAAGATTTTCTCTTTATTATTAGTTTTCAATATTTTGATTATTGTGTGCCTTGGTATGTTTCTTTTTATTTATCCTAACTGACAGTTTTCTTCAAATTTTAGAAGTTTTCAACTATTACTGCTTCAATTACATATATTTGGCACCATTCTCTTTACTCCCTCTCTGAAACTGCAATTACATGTATGTTAGACTACTTGATCTCCCCAAAGATATACTTTTACTCTCTCTGGAAAACTGAGTAATTTCTATCAATCTGTATTCAAGTTCATTAACCTTTCTTCAGTTGTCTTCAAACTGCTGTTACTCTCAACCAGTGAATTTTTCATTCCAAATTTTGTATTTTTCAATTAGAGCATTTCTATATGCTTTCTTTATAGTTCTTTTCTCAACACATTCTTCCATGTTCATTATTTCAATATTTTCTTTTATAGCTTTAAAAATATATATAGTCCTTGTCTGCTAATTCCAATATCAAGGTCATTTTGAGGTCTACTCTTATTGAATGCTTCTTCAAAGGATTCGTAAAATTTGATGGTATGCAGGATATTGTGGATGATAGTTGTGGGAAGACTGAATCATGCTGTCTTCCTTAGGGCACATTGTTTTATTTAGGCAGGCAATTCAATTACTGGTGAATCCTTCATGTCTTGTCAGGCTGGACTATCAGAGTTTATTAACTTAGTCTTATGGCTGTCACTTACTATAGTATATGATCCTTTCTCTTAAGACCTGAGCTTTTTGCAGTCTAAACAGAATGTCTATCTGCAAGACATATGCATTCTAACTACGAAGAACTCCAATGTCTCAGAGCACTGCACAACCTATGGAATCACCATTCTAGCTCTGACCCACAGTTGGTCATTTCTGATAGACCAGGAGAGTCTCAACCTACACATATGCAGCCCAGCCATTATTCAAAACTCTGAATTAAGTAAGAATCCCCACACCAAATTCTGCCCTCCAACCTATGCCCAAACCCCTGGACAAGTTCCTTTTTCAGGATCCTTCTCCATAAATCCCACATGTCTCAGCAGCTTTGAATTCCAATCTTAGTCTCTTCAGCACAGTGAGACCTCCATGCTTTACTTCGGCTCCACCTCCATGCGCTACAACAGTAGGGTACCCCAAAGCAGAAAAGCTAAAGTATTCATGAGACTCACTTCATATGTTTCCCTTATCTCAGGTTTCATTATCTTGTCCCATTTACTCATCAATTCCAGACAACAGTTGTTCCATATATTTTATTCAGTTTTGTAGTTTTTGATTTTGGAGAAAGATGGAAAGAAGGAAAGGCTGCTACCAGTACTCTGTCACAGCCCTACATATTAATTTAGAAAACATTTCCATTATCAATCATTAAATGTACTATTTCAAAAAACATGTAACTGGCAAAGCAGAGATACAGATATGTGAGCCTGTTTGTTCAATTATTTGTACATGGTACCTTAACTATCAAAATCATGGCCTAGTGACTTTGCTTTGTAATCATGACATGGAAAACTCAGTAATGATGATGTGCAGAAAAATTCATCTTAACATCATTATATTTGAAAATACTTCATTATAATTTTTTTTTTTTTTTTTTTTTTTTTTTTTTTTTTTTTTTTACATCCTTCTCTTTTTTGGCCTCTCTTC
>NW_020173758.1:2825541-2848920 GCF_003031525.2 Neophocaena asiaeorientalis asiaeorientalis | reverse complement strand
TTTAAAAAAATTTTATTATAATTTTTTTTTTTTTTTTTTTTTTTTTTTTGCTGTATGCAGGCCTCTCACTATCGTGGCCTCTCTCATTGCGGAGCACAGGCTCCGGACACGCAGGCTCAGCGGCCATGGCTCACGGGCCCAGCCGCTCCGCAGCATGTGGGATCTTCCCGGACCGGGGCACGAACCCGTGTCCCCTGCATCAGCAGGCGGACTCTCAACCACTGCGCCACCAGGGAAGCCCTCATTATAATTTTTAATTAATTGTCAGGGATGTGTACATGTGCACTGAGGTGTACATATACACAAGCATGGCTACCTGAAGGAAATCAAAATGCTTCCATTCTTTTACAATCTTTATATTGCCCAATACGATTCCTAAAACAAGTAATTCAGAAAAGGGTTTAGAAAAAAGAAACTTTGGCTTTAGGTAATAATATAAAATGTAGGGTTATAAGGCAAACTAATTCAATCATCAGATTCATATTTGGTCCACTGGCCATAAAACTAAGCTCTAAAAATTAGTCTGTATTTATTTATAGACAGACATTACAACCAACCAACAGTAATGTTTCAAACATATAAAGCTTAAACACCCTATGAAGATTAAATAAATCATTTTATATTTCCAAGTAAATAAATAAAGGAAACCAATCCAAAGAGTTAAAAATACTGTTACCACACAGAAAAAAAGATTTAAAGCACATAAAAAAAACAGCTATGCAACTGAATCTTATGGTATTTTTTTTTTTTAGAGTTTGGGCTTTAGGATTTATGGGATAGAGAAGAAATACTTAAAATAAAAATATTTTATGACACACAATAGAAGCTAAGCACAGAAGTACAAAAGGAGTGAGAGTGAGGGAACTTGTAACATGAAAGAAAAAAAGGTTACATTTTTGTGATTAAAAGCAATACTTTCCCACAAATCACCCACTTCAAGGTTTTTTCACTTGACACATACATACTATAGTAAAATTTCTCTAAACTGTTTCAACACGGAGTATTTAAAAATAAAGGCTATTCTGGTAAAACACACTAAACTTTTAACATTCTGCTCTGCAAAATGGCAAATAATGAGACTGTTAAGAGAGTTAACACTTACCTGTAACCACCATGCTGCTCATGTTAGAGTTTGGACTACTGAGAACACTGCCTGAGAGTAGTTCGTCAGATCCTCTCTGTTAAAACAAGAACAAATTAGCATAAGACCCCTTTACATTTAAAAATATTAATCTGAAAGTCTGTCACTTATCTGGTAACTTTTCAAACAGTGTCACTGAAAAACAAATGTCAAAACAAATGTCAGGTGTTACACTACTGGGAATAAAAAATTTAATCCCTAAAATAAAAAGTTAACTCCACTCTCCTATCCATCTCTTCCTTTTCCACAAAGCCAACAGTGTTTCCTTCCTTCCATTCACCCTAGTCCAACAGACAATAAATAGGAAAACTGATTAGGTTTCATAATCAGAAGCCTTGGAGAACTACATCATTTTTTTAAATAAATAAACTAATGCCACAGCACCTGGACTTTCTCACAGACACTGTGAATCCTTCAGCCTCATAGCCCTTTACTCATCCAGATAACTGAGGTCTTTAGAAAATGAGAACTTCACAATGGTGAGTTGGACAACTCATTTACATGAGCTGGACAATTCATTTTCATAATCATTAAAATTAAACAATTAGGTATATATTCTAATGGCTAGAACACTGTAAACAAAGGCAAAAATCTATGGAATGAGAAATTTCCTTCTACCAATAAAAAGGGATTGAATCATGTCTTTAAATCCTTTAAAGAAAAGGTTATAAGTCGTATGTTCTCAGAACTGCAGTTGTTCAAACCAACCAATGTTGTTTCAACTATTTTAAAAATGTGTGTACATACAAAAGTATGTGTGTGCAGACTAATATTTAAAATAGCTAAATCAACTGTTTTGCATATCTTAATTATGTGTATACTTACATACATGGGTTATTAATATTTAAAATAACTAAATCAACACTAGCTCATTTAGACAATCAGGACAAAGTTGAACGCAACCACCAAAGTGGAAAAAAATGTACAAAGGAGATAATTTACCAAAGCATTTTACAAAGTCCAAAACAATCCAAATTAACCATAAAATTTATGTTAATTTGTGTTAAACTCATACTTTAATAAGCTGTATTATAATAAGTATCACAGTGATGAAAAAATATTTATACGTCATCCCCTTTTTAAAAAGCTTTCTACTTGCTAGCATCAAGTTCACAGAAATACAAGCATGAGAAAAATAAAAACATAGTATCAAGTCACGTTAATACCATATTTACATCATATTTAATTTTTTAATCAACGTATGGAAGATTCAGCATGGCACTGTTTTATAAAGACATGATATGATATACAGAATTAGATACTTTAGAGATTCTTAAAGTGTGGTCCCTAGAGCGGCATTAGACGTGGAAATTTCCTTAGCAACGTATGTTCTCAGATCCATCCTAGATATACTGAACAGAACAATGGAGACAGGATCCAACAACCTGAGTTTTAACAAGCCTTTCAGATGCTTCTGATGCATGCTGAAGTTTAAGAACTGCTGACATCCATTATTGCTTCACTATCAACAACAAAAAATTTCCTAGTATTTTTTAAAATTTTTTAGAACACTTTTAGGTTTAAAATAAAATTGAGAAGAAGGAACAGATTTCCCATATACCCGCTGCCACCAAAGATGCGTCGCCTCCCCCATTATCAACATCCTCCACCAGGCTGGTACATTTATCACCAAGGATGAACCTATTTTGACACATCATAATCACCCAAAGTTCTGTTTACCTAAGGGTTTAATACTGTACATTTTAATACCTAAGGGTTTGGACAAATGTGTAATGACATATCCGTCATTATAACATCATACACAGTATCTTCACTACCTTAAAAATCCTCTGTGCTCTGCCTATTCATCCAAACTCCTCCCAACCCCTGATCTTTTTGTTGTCTCCTCAGTTTTGCCTTTTTCAGAATATAGCTGGAATCACATAGTATGTAGCATTCTCAGTTGGCTTCTTTCATTTAGTAATTTGCATTTATGGTACCACGTACCCCTCATGCCTTTTCATGGCTTGATAACTCGTTTTGTTTTACTGCTGATAATTACCCCATTGTTGGGACGCACCACAGTTTATTAATCCATTCACCTACTGAAAGACATCTTGGTTGCTTCCATGGTTTGCCTATTATGAATAAAGCTGCTATTAAGATCCACGTGCAGGTTTCTGTGTATACGTAAGTTTTAAACTCCTTTGGATAAATACCAACGAGTTGCTGGATCGTACAGTACGAGTATGGTCAGTTTTGTAAGAAGAGCCAAACTGTTTTCTAAAGTGGCTATATAATTTTGCATTCCCAATATATGAGCATTCCTGACACTGCACATCCTTGCCAGCATTTATGGTTTCCAGTGTTCCAGACTCTGGCTATTCTGACAGTGTAGCAGTATCTCATTGTTATTTCAGTTTGCATTTCCTTAATGACATATGATGTGAAGCATCTTTTCATATGCTTATTTTCCATCTGTATATCTTCTTTGGTGAGATGTCTGTTAAGTTTTTTGGTCTATTTCCTAATCGGGTTGTTTTCTTATTGCTGAGTTTAAAAGTTTTTTGTATATTTTGGATAACAGCCCTTTATCACATGTATCTTTTGCAAAAGTCTAGCTTATAAATTATTTTTTTCATGGATTATGTCTTTGGTGTGGTACCTAAAAAGACATCTTTATACCCAACTCATCTAGATCTTCTCTTACCTTATCTTCTGAAAGTTTTATAGTTCTGCATTCTATATTTAGGTCTACGATCCATTTTGAGTTAATTTTTTTGAAGAGTGTAATACCTGTGTCTCAATTCATTCTTCTGTACATGTATGTTCAGCTGTTCCAGTAGCCACTTGTTGGGGAGACTACCTTTGCTCCTTTGTCAAAAATAAGTTGACTATATTTATTGGGGGGGGGCTCTATTCTGGGCTCTCCATTCTGTTTCACTGATCAACCTGTCTATACTTTCACCAAAACCACACTGTCATGATCACTGTATCTTCATACTAAATCTTGGAAGTTGAGTGGCATCAGTCCTCCAACTTTGTTATTCTCCTTCAATACTGTGTTGGCTTTCTGGGTATTTTGCTTTTCCATATAAATTTCAGAATCAGCTTGTTGACATCCATATAACTACTTGCTGGAATTCTGACTGGGACTGCACTGAATTTATATATCAATTTCAGAAGAACTGACATCTTAACAATACTGAGTTTTCCTATCCATGAACGTGGAATATCTATCCACATTTATTTGGTTCTTTGGTTTCATTTATCAAAGTTTTGTAGTTGTCCTCATGTAGATCTTATATGTATTTTGTTAGATTTATACCTAAGATTTTCAAATTTGGGGGTGCTAATGTAAACTGTATTTTGTTTTTAATTTCAAATTGCACTTGCTCACCACTGGTATACAGGAAAGCAATTTACTTTCCTATTAATATATTAACCTTGTACCCTGCAATCCTGAAATAACTACTTATCAGTTACATGAAATTTTTTGTCAATTCTTTTGGATGTTGTACATAGACTATCATGTCATCTGCAAACAAGTTTTATACCTTCCTTCTCAATCTGTATACCTTTAATTTCCTTTTCTTGCCTTACTGCATCAGCAAGGAATTCCAGGAGGATGTTGAAAAGAAGTGGTGAGGAGGGACATCCTTGCCTTGTACTTGATCTTCATGAGAAAGTGTGGAGTTTCTCACCATTTATATGATGTTAGCTGTAGGGTTCTTTGTCAAGTTGAAGTTCCCCTCTGTTCTAGTTTAGTGAGAATTTTTATCATGAATAGGTGCTGAATTCTGTCAAATGTTTTATCCTCATCTAGTGATATGATCATATGATTTTTCTTCTTTAGTCGATTGATGTGATGAATTAACCTAGTTTTCTTTGTTTCTATGACAATTACGCCATATGGCATTTAAGAAAAAGGATTCTGTAGTTCAGCTTTCACCTACTATGTCACTGGTAAATTACTTACCTGTTCTAAACCTTAACTTACTCATTTAAAAAACAGAGATAACATCTTATCACAGTCCTTGGGCTCTGACAGGTTTCAGGACTGAGACTAGCCCAACAACTTTCTCCTCTGGAAAAGAGAGAACCATGACATAAAGACATGGGACAAGGATGTGAATATCAAGTTCCTGAGGAAAATTAGATTCTCAGAGAGGAAGGTTCTCACTCATGTATTTCTGGCCTCCACGAACACAAAGGTGCTACAAAGGAGGTGGACTGAGTGCTACCTACCTGCTAAAAGCTGTGAAAGCACAAACTCATACAACCAATAAAAATATAAAATACATACAATGACATACCAAAGAGGATCAATAAAACCAAAATTTGATTTTTTGAAAACAAGACAACAGAATAGACAAACTTTGGGTGAGAATTAGGTAAGCAAAACAAAAAAAAACATAATTATATATCATTAGGTCATGAAAAAAAACAGATGAAAAAAACTTAGTCCAGTGAATAACCTCATGGAGCATACTGATACCATTTTCTTACAACTGCAGGACTTTCACTTATGAAAAATCAACTTCTAGGTTATTTACACCACTATGTTCTGCATTACCATTTTGTTATAGTGGCTTAGCCTTTACCCTAAAATATATATATCTGTAATATGAAAAAAAATGACACTGCATATTTTAACTGGCTATCTCTAAGACAGAAGAAAAATGAAATTGGATCCCCACCTTGTACAATAAATGAATTAAATTTTTTTCTGATGAATTAAGAGACAAACGCAACAGATAAGACTTTAAAATTTTTCAGAAGAAAATATTTTATGTTTATACATGAGTATGCAAGTCACAAAAGTGGATCACATACTATGTAATGAATACCTCAGTAAGTTCCATAGAGGAGAAATCATACAGATCATATCTGGTCAAACACAATAAAAATATTTTAATGAAAATAAGAGAAAAAAGAAAAATAGAACAAAATCTAATCGTTGTAGTTTATTCAGATAAAATTTTGAAACTGTTCCTAAAACCCTGAGTCAAAAATAGAATCAAACCTTCAAATACAGATTCCTATGAAAATTTAGACCAGTTACTCATAAAAAAATAGGCAAGAGATAAGATTAGTTTTCAGCACACACGAAATGGAAATTATCCGTAAACAGAAAAGTTGTTTCATCTTGCTCACAGTAAAAACAAATTCAAATTAATACTAGATTTAGATGTCATTTCACCTCTCAGACTGATAAAACCCCAAGCATTTGACAATATACTATACTATGGCTAGGGGGAACTGAGGCACTTGCATACTTTCTATACAGTGGTATAAAGAAATGAGATTTTCCATATATACCCATGGAGTGATTTCCAGAGTGTATTTCTCATTAAGTAAAAAAGGTAAGATATTAAACCTTGTGTATTCTGTGCTACCTTTTCCCTAAGATGGTGGGAGCTAGCACGTAAAAAGAAATTCACATTTACTTCTATTAAATAAAAGAATAAGCCAAAAACTAGTGAAAATAGATACCTATAAGGGGATAGAAAAAGCAAAGTAGAGTGGACAGGAGTGAAAGACTAGACATCTATGAATGTAGCTTGTTTTGCAGTTCTGACTTTGGAAAATTTATTCAACATGAAAAAAATTCCCTAAAAATGAAAACCAAAATGTAACAAATAAACCTAACTATTAGCTTGGTGGTAGAACCGCACACAGAATTATCTCAATAGATTTAAAAATTCTGTGATTTCACTATACATTCTTTGCAAAATACACTTTAAGGACAAAAATAACTGCAAACATCTTAAAACTGTATTACAATGTTAATGTTAACACTGATGTTGCTTTTTACAGAAACTAGTATATATGCAATTATGTTAACACTAGCAAGCAAGAGTTTACAACATACAAGAGATACAAACAAAAAACTGGAAGAGGAAAAATTGTAAAATTACATACAAACTGGAAATAAATGAGTTCAAATACATTTGTCTCAAAAAAATTTTGTTAGCTTTGTGAATTGAAAAAATCTTGAAACAATAACAACCTAAAAGCAACTGGCACCTTTGCACCCACATTACTGTGGTCTCTAAGGACCAGGTCTCACCAAAGGACCATTCTTTTTAAAGAAATGGCTAATTGAAGTTTTGGAGGAAGAAATGATACTTTAGGTAAGTATCAAAATTACCGGTATTATGAGCTGCTGCTGGCCCAAGATGAGAAAATTTAAACATTTTTAAAGGAATGATCATTGCAATAAGACTGGAATAAACGTAAAAATCCTTGCCTTCACAACGACCTAACATCAATGTTAAAGAACTCACATTACACTGGAGTTACTGGAGTTACCAGCTCATGAGCAAAAATTTTTTAACTGAAAATCTACCCTGCTTTTCTTTTGATAAGGGTGTTTCAGTATGACCAAATATTTGATGAAAAAAGTTCTTCCAACAGAAAAATATTTAAAAATATATGCAGGAGAAAAAAATAGTATCACCATTTTTGCAATACCCAATGAAATTACTCAATTATCAGCTACTAAAGCCCACTAGGTGAAAGGATGATAGAGCACTCTACACTGGATGCATCAAGCTGAGGACACTTGAAGCTACTGATAAATGTCAGTACTGAACCTACTGATAAAACATCACAAAGAGGTAACTAGACATGTTCCTCCTGGTGTGATACATTAGAAATTACAGAGTACATTTATAAAATATTCTTGCTAAAAATTAAACCTGAATCTAATCAAGCCTCATCTAACCACAAGTACACAGGAAATACAAGACATGGGAAACACACAAAATGACAACATGAAGGTATAATCAGCAAAATTATAATTTTCAGAAAATTGTACAGAATAGATGACCCAGTTTCTCTAACAAAGAAAATCAAGAAAGGGGGAGGGAGAAGGAAAACTGACATAAATAGACTTAAAAGAACCAAATCAACATGCTGACTTTCCTTGATCCCTGATTCAAAGAGAAAATATAAAAGACTTCTTTAAAGTGACTGGGAAACTTTGACTACTGTTAGACATTAGATGATATTAAGAAATTATTTTAGTGATGGGGTGGGATTGGGCAAAATAAGTGAAGGGGATTAAGTGATACCAACTTCCAGTTATAAAATAAATAAGTTACTGGGATGTAATGTACAGCTTGGGAAATATAATTAATAATTTTTTACAGTGACAGATGTTTATAGTGATCAATCTGTAATGTATGTAAATTTTGAATCATTATGTTATACACCTAAAACTAACATAATATTGTATGTCAAATATACTTCAATAAAAAAGGAAAAACTTATTTAAAATTTTATTAGGTGTGATGATATAAATGTCATCTTTAAGAGATTATATCTATTAGAAATACACATTGAAGTATTTAGGAATGATATAAAATAATCACTGAGATTTACTTTAATATTCTCCCACAGGAAGGCAAAGGAAGTATATTATTATACCATTCACCCTACTTTTGTATACCTTGAAGCTTTCACAAAGCTTAAAAAAGTGAAAAAGCTGTAAGACGTTGATGAAACACATTGAAGAAGACACAAATAAGTGGAAAGATATTCCATGCTCATGGACTGGAAGAATACTGTTAATATGTTCACACTACCCAAAACAATCTACAGATTCAATGCAATCCTTATCAAACTAAGGATTTAGTATAACTAAGCCCCTTGGCATCAGTCTTAGCAATGACTTTTTGGCTTTGACACCAAAAGCAAAGACAACAAAAGCAAAAATAAATTTGGACTATATCAAACTTTTAGCTGCTGCAGAGCAAAGGAACCCATCAACAAGATGAAAAGGCAACCTACTGAATGGGAGAAAATATTTACAAATCATATATAGAAAGTTAGTATCAAAAATAAAGAACTCATACTACTCAGAAAAAATGAACAGTATGATCAAAGAATGAGCAGAAGACACAACAGACATTCTTCCAAAGACACACAAACAACCAACAGGAACATGAAAAGGTGCTCAACATCACTAATCAGGGAAATGCCAATCAAAACCACAATGAGATATCACCTCACACCTGTTAGAATGGATATTACCAAAAAAATAAGAAATAACAAGCACTGTCGAGGATGTGGAGAAAAAGGAAGACTTGTGCACTGATGATGGGAATGTAAATTGGTGTACCCACTAAGGAAAAGGAAAACAGGTTCCTCAAAAAATTTTAAAAAGTACAACTAAAAAAAAAAAAAAAAAAAGTACAACTGTATGATCCAACAATACCACCTAAGTATTTACCCGAAAGAAATAAAATCACTATCTATAAAAGATATCTGCACCCTGTATTCATTGTAGCACTATTTACAACAGTCAAGACATGGGAACAACCTAGGTCTCCATCAACACATGAAGAAAATGTGGTTAATCTATACAATGAAATATTATCCAGCTATAAACAGAAGAAAATCCTACCATTTGCAACAACATGCAAATGAGGTCATTAGGCTAAGTGAAACAAGTCAGAGAAAGACAAACACCATATGATCTCATTTATATGTAGATTCTTAAAAAAACAAACAAAAACCCAAAACACTGAACTCACAGATACAGAAAACAGTGGTATCCAGAAGCACAGCCAGGCCTTTTAGGGAGGGACGGAGGGGGGATAGGAATTAGTGAAGGTGGTGGTCAAAAGGTACAAACTCGGAGTTATGACATAAATGACTCCTGACAATATAATGTACCGCATGCTGATATAGTTAACAATACTGTATATCTGAAAGCTGCAGAGAATAAATCTTAGAAATTCCCATCACAAGGAAAATAATTTAACTATGTGTGGTGATGGATGTTAACTAAACTTATTCTGGTAATCATTTCACAATATATACATACATCAATTCATGTTGTGCACCTGAAAATAACACAATGTTTCTACATCAATTACACCTCAATCTTAAAAAAAAAAAAAAAAAGATAAAAGGGAACTCTAAAAGTCAAAGCTTACTGCCCAAACTATCAACTGATCTTTCTTCACCTTGAATGCATTTTTAAACAAGAAAATAAACATGTTCGGGATGGAATTTAAAGTGGACAAAAAATAATAATACAGTAAAATAGATCTAGTGTGGGCAAAAAAAGACAAAAACATAAATTAGTGAATCATGAAACAAACAAAAAAAATTAACAAAAGCTGGTACTTTGAAAAGACCAGTAAAATAAGGTCTCTGATAAGAAAAAAAAAAAGCAAAAAGATAAAATATGAATGTGTACTGTTAATAAAAATTTTAAAAGGGAGAATTTTAAAATGCTATAAAATTCTGGGAAATAGAAAAGTACTGAATAAATCAATAACTTTGGAAAAAAATCAAACTGGCAAAGAAGCATCTCTCTTTCCTCATGCCTACACATAAGCTTTTAAAAATCCTTCTAACATGTAGGGAAAATGATGGGAAGTACATACAGTCCTGATTAGCTTTGGTAAAATTATCAGTGAACTAATTTACTTTCTTTTTTGCCTAAAGCATTACGTTTCTGCATTAAGCATTAAACAAAATAGTATGGAGAAGTAAAGGAAAAATTCTTCAAAGAAAAATATCACTGTTCTCTCCAGCTCTGCCATCTTATTTTTTTGATAATACAAATACAATACTCTCCAATTAACTTATAAATTTAGTACAACTATAATCAAAACCTGAGAAGTCTTCATGGAACTTAGCCAACTGATCTTAAAAATATATATACAGTGAAGAAAATGCCAAGACAATTTTGAAGTTGCAAAATTCACTCTCCAAGATTCCAAAACTTACTGTGATGCCACATTAAATTCAGACATTTGGGTAGTAAGACAGTAATAGACAATGAAACAAAAGAGATAGCCCAGGGAAAGTTTCACACATATATGGAAACCTGACAACTAACACTGCAGATCAGTAGGAAAATATGAACCATTCAACTGAGTTTGTACCAGATTTGTTAGCCATTTACAACACATTACACAAAAATTAAATTATAGGTAAACTGAGGCCCTAAATGTGAAAATCAAAATTTAAAAATTTTCAAAATAAAATCCAGAAGACTATATAGTATAAAACCTTGAGTTTAAGAAAGATTTCTTAAAACTAAAACGTAAATTTAATGTTAAAATTTCCTACTCTATTCATCAATGCAAAAAAATCAAGCCACAGACAGGAAGGAATTTATCTGTACCATATATAACTAACAAAGCTTTAGTACCCACAATATATAAAAACTCCTAGAAATCAGTAACAAAAAATAAAAACTTCAAAGTTGACTTCTAATAAAGGGCTCCTTCTAAATAGGATTTACAAATTAAAGAACTACAATACCAAGCATCATTTGAGCACTTACGGCCATTCTGTGCTAAATCTTTTACATATTATTCAATCTTCAACATAATTTCTGAGGTAGGTCCTGTTAAACCCATCTTAAAAGTTGTAAAACTGAAACTCAGAGGTTACCTTGTTCAATGTTAGAGGCCAACTCTAGTCTGTTAATTCTACATCACGTGTTTTAATTTGACAAGCCCTTCATTGAAAAAAATTTCTTGTCCACCATCAGTAATGCCAATTTATGTTCAATTTTAATATATTTCTATTATAGAAAATTTAATTGGACTTTCAAGATATACTTCTTTGTACATATCCTTTAAGAATACTGACAGATGTCTATTGAGCAAACTATGCTGAGCATAAACAAATTGAAGAAAAAGTTATTACAAAATGTTCTTGGAAAAAACATCACACAGACATATGCAAAAAAAATCAGATATCATATATCTTCTAATGGAAAAACATATCACAACTTATAAAATATTACTAAAAACAGAAAGAGAACCTGATGGTCTGTAGATCCATCTACCAACCGACTATATGGACAACATAACAATTATAACATCAGAATACAATCAGTATATGCAGACTATGGACAACTCTGTAAGACCAACAACCAGTTTTCTTCAAAAATAAAATGTAATTATGAAAAACCTCACAGTGATAAAAGGAGAATTCGTAAAGTGAAAGAAATTTAAAAGGCATGTCAATTTACTGAATGTGTTCTTATTTGATCCTGATCCCTCCCCACCACGAAAAATGAACTCTGTAAAAATATTATGACTTTCATGAGACAAATAGAAATCTTACAAATCTGGCACTTAAGAACATTAAGCAATTGTTGCTATTTTTTTTTGGGGGGGGTGCACTAACAGTACTGTGATTGTATTTCTTTAAAACAGAAAGAGAGGGAGGACTGACCCTATCTTTTAAAGAGACAGACCAAAACATTTATGGATGAAACAAATAACCTGGAATTTTTCTCAAAATAATACAGGAGGAGAAAAGTAGAGTGTGGATCTCCTAAGTTTTAGCAATGGGTTGTTCGTTGATGACTGTTGGGGCTGAGTGACATATAAATAACGCCTCGTGATACTACTGTGTCTTTTTTTAATGTTTAAAATTCACCACAACAGTTATAAGACGAATCATTGCTCAAAAACACATACCTTTCATAACTGTTGTATTTTATTACTTTTAAAGTAAAAATATTACCTAACCACCTTAGCCCTTAATGAAGTATGTCTGAAACTAAATTAAGAAAGCTATTACAGTTCAGGAACACAAATGGACCAAGTAAGAGATCAGAATAGTTAACGACTATATTCTAATTCATGATGCTCCATACAGTACCAAAGCCAACTATTTTGCAGCTCAGTCTCCACATTCTAAAGATAGCAGAATAATGAGCTACTTTCATGTATGGAAGCTTACAGATATATGGAATACTGCCTACCACATGAAATACTTGAAATTTTCTCCAACCTATCGGCCATTCTATTTTTTCTCTCCCTCCCATATATTACACAAACCCTTCGCTGTAAAATCCATCATTCAGCTAAATTGTTCAAGGGCTATGAATTTGTGCCAGCCTACTGACAAAACTTTGGCCATGTCTTCCCCTCAGCATATACTGCTCACTTCTGCTCCCAAACATTTACAATACAGAGGTCACAATCCACTGATTTCATGAAATCTACTCTGATTCTGCCAATCAATCTTCCCTAAACGTAGCCATAGGGCATTTGCTTAAACCTTGTATATTTGTTTCTTCAACTAGATGAGGTTCTAGAAGATACAGCTCTTTTGGATCTCCAGCAAAAAGGAAGAATGTTGTGCAATAAAATTGGTATTTACCTTTTTACTGATAAGTGGCTCATGAGATTATGGGCATGTTGAAGCCAGAGACCCTTCAATAGTCATTAAATATATACTGAGTATGTACTATTTAACAGGCACTACTGATGACACAGAAACAATAAAACAAAAAAGGTCCCTGCCCTCAAGACACATATATTCTATTCTTAATGTCTCTGAATCACCAGTCTTTAACACAGTGCTGACATTCAGCAGACACACTGATGTCTCTAATTTGAAATTCTAATACAAATACCCTAGCAAGCATTATGTAATGTTTTAAGAAAATTCAAAATCTAAAAACCCAAACAACACAGTTTTTCTTAACCTACCTGTTATAAATCAGTTATGTTCAACTATTAAAAAAAAGTTTTCTTTAGCATTATTTTACTGTAATTGTCTAGGAAAGCCAATGATGATGAATAAAATAGTCATATCACAACTTAAAACTGTGCATTCAGCAACTTACAACCAGTGCTTTCAAAATTCTAGTGAAATTTAACTTGAAAAAAGCTAACTACTTGGGCCCATTATTCTGCAAGAATTTCAAAGGCAAAAATGGTTAAGAGTACAAAAATGAAACCTCTGAAACAAATTACAAAGAACATAAAAAAACATTTTAAACAAATGCAACAAACTTCATATTAAAAATTCACAAATTTCCTTTCTTGTTTTAGTCTCACTGACCTGACCAAATACAAAGGAGTCTAAAATCATTGAGAACTGAGTAAGTCTACAGCACATTTATAAGGATAATGAAAAATGAGATTTCAACATACCCTAAAGCTATAAAAATTGTTTGTTCTTTATGTAGTATAAATTGGTTAACATTAACAAAGGACCTAATTCATGGAAAATACTTTTTATGCATAAACACTTTTAATCTTCAGAATTTATAATCTCAATTGTAAAGAAACTGAAATTAAAAATGTTTAAGTATCAGAGACAAAAAAAAATAAATTATACTACTTCATAATTCAAACACACCTAGATGCCCAAAACTGTATGAGGTAAAAAAGTAATAAACTGTAAGAAAAAGTACCTATGATGTATATGAATCAATTTTCTTTTTATATAGAGTTGTAACAAACAAGATAATCATTGAAATAGATCACATATACAAACAGGCAGTTCACAGAAATAGAAAGTCAAATTTTGAAAATCTCACCCATTTCAAATTACAAAACTTTTTTCTTTACCGTGAAATTAGCTAGTATTCTAAATTTTTATTAAAACCCAGGATTGGTAAGGGTGTAGAAGAACAGGCGCTCCCATACACAACTGTAGAAAACAAATGAGTAAGGAAACTTGTGGCATTGTGGTTTTAACAAACTTTTTAACTGTAAATTTCATTTGACACTGCATTTTTACTTCTATTTTTAGTATGCTTCTATTTTTAACTGCAAAGGGAATCAAACCAAAATGTTCATCAATGTGGATCTAAATCGTGGTATGTCAAGCAACTACACTGTGGTGCATCCATAGAACAAAGAATAAGATAAATCTATTACTGCAGAAATATTACATAATTTTTTTTTTAAAAAGTGAACTTCTAATTTTGGCCAAGAAGGTATATAACATGAGCCACTTTGCCGAACTGAGAAAAATAATAAAAGAAAAAGAAAATCACACATAATATATAGAACGATGTTCTTCAAGACCACTGGACATCAGACAATGATGAACAATGATCCCCCAGAGTCAGAAAACCACCATGGGGTAAGGCCATCATCGTCCCAGCTTACTCACTTGAGAAAAAGTCCAGGTCAAGGCACAGCTCAGATAAGGAAACCAGGTCGAACTTGGAAAACTCCCTGACAGTTAAGAAAGAGGCAAGAATCCAAGGGGACCAAAGCAACTAGAGTTCGTATGGCAGAGTTCCAAAGACAGCTGCACGGAGAGAACTCTGGAAATCTGCAGAGAATCCTCCCTAAGTATCCAATGCATGTGCATAACTATGTTAAGGGTAAAGTAGAAGATTATTTGTCTTGTTGTTTAAATCTTTTAAAAAGATAAATGGCTGTTTAAACAAATAAAAAGAATGCCGTATAGAATTTATAACACGTAGAAGTAAAATGTTATAATAATAGTACAGAGGCCAAAGGGGGAGAAGTATTCTAATATTCACATAATATATGTAAAGTAGCATAAATACTACTTGAGTTAAGACTGTGATAAATTAAAGATGTATGCTATAAATCCTAAAACAGCTATCAACATAACAAAACAGCTATAAGCTAATCAGCTAAAGAGATTAAAATGGAATTAAAAAATTTACTCAATCCAAAAGAAAGCAGGAAAAAAAAAAAGGGAATGAAGAACATAAGAGACAAAACAACAAAGTGGTACTTTTAAAACTAACCATATTAATATAACAATATTGATTGTGAAGGGTCTCAACAACCAAAAGAAGAGGGTGTAAGATAGGATTTAAAAATCAAGTCTCTATTTTATGCTGTCTACAGGAAATACACTTTAAAATCTAAGGATACAAATAGTCTGAAAGTAAGATAATGGAAAAAGATATACCATGTAAACTGTATTCAAAAGAAAGCCAAGATGGCTGTATTAATATCAGAAAAAGTAAAGCAAAGAAATTTTAAAAAATGAAAGCAAAGAAATTTTTTAAAATTTTAAAGCAAAATAGATTACCAGGGATAAAAAAGGTCACTGCATAATAATAAAGGGGTCAATGAATCAAGAGGACATAGTAATCCTGAACGTTTATGTACTAATTATAACTTCAAAAACATAAAGCAAAAACTGTTAGAACTGCAAGGAAAAACAAACGAATGCACAATATAGGAGATTTCAATATTGTTTTCTCAATAAGTGACAACAATAAAAAATCAGGAAAGGCAGCTCACTTGAGCAACACTACCAATAAACATGACATAATTGACATGCACAGAACACAACAATAACAGAATGCACATCCCTATCAAATGCACTTAAAACAGGATATATATTTGAACCATAAAACAATAAAATAATTACAAAGATTCAAGTCTTACAAAATGTTCTCTAAGCACAATGGAATTAAATTAGAAATAAATAACAGAAAAATACATGGAAAATTCCAAATACTTGGAAATCAAATAACATACTTCTCAATAATCCATGGGTCAAAGAAATAAAAAAGCATATTGGAATGTATTTTGAACTGAATGAAAAGAAGTATAAATGTCAAAATTTGAGGGATGCCATGAAAGCAACACATGTATGAAATACATGGCATTAAACCTCTCTATATTAGAAAAGATATGTCAACTACATCAACTTCAATGTTAACTAAGAAGAGAGCAAACTAAATACAAAGCAGAAAAACATTAAAACAGAAGCAATCAATAAAATGGGAAAGAGAAAACTCCATGAAACCAAAAGCTGATTTCTGTTTTATATTAATAAAATCAATAAATCAATCTTTAGCCAGACTGATAGGGAAAAGACACTATCAATACCAGGAACGAGAGAAGCAACATCACTATAGATTCTACAGATAATAAAAATATAAAAATGTAATACAACAGGGCTTCCCTGGTGGCGCAGTGGTTGAGAGTCTGCCTGCCGATGCCGGGGACACGGGTTCGTGCCCCGGTCCAGAAGATCCCACATGCCGTGGAGTGGCTGGGCCCGTGAGCCATGGTCACTGAGCCTGCACGTCCGGAGCCTGTGCTCCGCAACAGGAGAGGCCACAACAGTGAGAGGCCCGCGTACAGCAAAAAAAAAAAAAAAAAAAAAAAAAAAAAAAAAAAAAAAAAAATGTAATACAACAAACAACCCTATGCAAATAAGTTCAGCAACTTTGATGAAACAGACTAATTCTATGAAAACAAAATTACCAAAGCTCACTCCAAAATAATGTGAATAGTCCTATATCTATTCAATAAATTGAATGTGGTTTAAAACCTTCCCACAAAGAAAACACCAGGCCCACACAGCTTCACTAGTGAACTGTACCAAACTTTTAAGAAAAAAATATCATTTAAGGTATTTACCCTAATATCAGGAAAAAAGTAAGAAGGTCTGCTCTCATCATTTAAATATTGTACTAGATGCCACAGGCAAGAAAAACAAAAGGCATCCAGATAATAAATATGATGAACAGTGTATATATAAAATCTGATGGCATCTACCAAATAGTTGTTCGATCTAATAAATGAGTTTGGCAAAGGTGCTGAATACAAGAGCAATGGGCATAAATAATCTGTATTTCTATATATTAATAACAAATACACATTTGATTTTTTTTTCTTTATTTTGCAGTACGCGGGCCTCTCACTGCTGTGGCCTCTCCCGCTGCGGAGCACAGGTTCCGGACGCGCAGGCTCAGCGGCCATGGCTCACAGACCCAGCCGCTCCGTGGCATGTGGGATCTTCCCAGACCAGGACACGAACCCATGTCCCCTGCATCGGCAGGCGGACTCTCAACCACTGCGCCACCAGGGAAGCCCTGATTTTTTAAATTACTTTAAAATAGCACCAAAAAACACAAAATAAGGATAAATCTGACCAAAAAAGTACAAAATCTACAGTGAAAACTAAAACAATGCTGAAAGAAATGAAAGACCTAAGTAAATGGAAAGATAAATTGTGTTCATGGATGAGAAAACTCAACATTAAGATTTTCCCCAAATTGCTCTACTGATTCAAGTTAATTTCAATTAAATCCCAGCAGGCCTTTTTGTAGAAACTGACTCACAGGAAAATGTGAAGGACCCAGAAGAGCCAAAACAACTTTGAAAAAGAACAAAGTTCTACTTGATTTCAAGATTTAATATAAAACTACAGTAATTAAGACAGTACGCTTTTGGCTACTAGGTAGACAAAAATGGGTCAATGGACGAGAATACAGTACAGAAACAGAATCATACGTACATACATAATTGATTTTTGATACAGGTGCAAAGCCAGTTCAATGAAAACAATAGTCTTTTCAATGAGTGTTGCTAGAAAAAGTGAATGTCCATATGGAAACCCAAAAAACCTTGATTCATACATTGCACCATATTAAAAAAATTAATTCAGAAAGACTTAAATGCAAAACTAAAAACTGTAAAACTTCTATTAGAAAACAGAGAAGAAAATCATCGTGACCTTGGGTTACACGAAGATGGCTTAGATATGACCAAAAGCATGAGCCACACCAAACCAAAAAAAAATACACACCACAGAACACCTGGTAAACTGAAATTCATCGGAATTAAAAACTGCTGCACTACTGCTCTTCAAAACACTGTGAAGAGAATGAAAACACAAGTGGCAGAAAATATTTTAAACCATATATCTGATAAAGAACTTGTAACCAGAAATGTAGACTTCTCAAAACTCAAAGAAATAAATCAATTTAAAAAGTGTACAAGAAATTTAAAAAGACACTGTACCAAAGATGATACACAGCTTGAAAACAGCCCATGAAAAGATGTTCAGCACCAAAGACATTAGAGAAATGCAAATGAAAACCACAAAGAGATTACGACTTCACATCCACTAGAATCTCTATAATCAAAAAAAACCAGACAACAGGCACTGGAGAGGATGTAGATGGACTGGAAATCTCATACCCTGCTGGTGGCAATGTAAAATAGTATAACCACTTTAGAAAATAGTTTGCAGTTTCTTAAAAAGTTAAACATATGCCTAACCATATGGTCTAGCCATTCCAATCATAGGTATTTCCCCAAGAGAAATGAAAGCTTACATTCACAAAAAGACCTGCACAGGAATGTTCACAGAAGCTTTACTTATTATAGCCCAAAACTGGAAACAATCCAAATGCCCATCAAGAGTTGAGTGGATAAACAAACTGCTGTATATCCATACAATGCAATATTACAAAGCAATAAAAAGAAATGAACTACTGATACACAATATGGGTGAAATCCCAAAATAAATATGCTGAGTGGAATAATCCAGGCAAAAAGAAGGTACATACTGTATGACTATTTGTTTAAAATTCTAAAAATTGCAAACTCATCTATAGTGACAGAAAGCAGATCAGTGGTTGCTTGGGGAAAGAAAGGCAGATGGGAGAGATTACAAAAGGGCAAAATGATACTTCTGGGGTTCATTATCTTGATTGTGGTGATAGTTTCATAGGGGTATACATGTCAAAACACTAGTATACCTTAAATATATGCAGTTTATGTCAAATTGTATCTCAATAAAGCTTTTTTTAACAACAAGATATGGACCAGTACACACGGCATGAATCCGTATGTATTGCTAAACAAGGATGTTTACATGTGTGCTAATATATAAACTAATAATTTCAGGAAAAAATGCACCAAAAATAATGTTAACATAATTATCTACACCTAAGAAACAGGACTGGATATCAGGGAGAAATACTTTTCACTTTAAATTTTTTTTTAACCATGCACATTATTTTTTTTAATTTCATAAAAGCTTAATTACTTGTACCTAAGTCTGACGCCAAAGCAAAAATTCTTAACCATTATCCTAGAAAATTATTTAAAACATAACTTTAGTTATCAAAACTTTTATATTAAACACTGGACAAAAAAATTAGCTAGCAATTACTTTTATATCATTTTCTAATGTTTTCAAACTACTAATACAGAAAACTGCCAGTAAACCAAATATGTACATCCTCTTCCAGGCATCCTCATTTCTCTCTGCTTGTTTGGGGTCCTATGAGTTCCTTTTCTCCTCATCCAGTAACAGCTGACAACTCAGACATGAATCATTTATTCTTTTAAAAAATTCACTTCCAGAGGCTGTTTGGATGATAACTATAATATCTACATCTTGCACTCTCAACTTAGAAAACAGCATTGCCAAATAAAAATAAATACACCTTCCCACAAAGAGCTCATCATTTCTCCCCCAATCTACGTACATAATATGAACTTGACAAGCCTAAATATTAAAGCATGGACAAGTACTTAGTTTACTAGATACAAAGGACAGGAAATAAGCAAAACGCAAAATATCTCCAAAAGCGTTCTGAATAATATCACACTGTTACGGATGAAATTTTAAGAATTCCAAAAATTATTTGGAACAATCAGCATAACTGGACTAAGCACACAGCCTCTCAAGACTACTCACACTTGAAGGGGGGAAATGTCACTGCATCCAATGTCATTGCATCCAACAAGTATCTTAGTACTAGGCTTGGAAGATGGTGTCAGGCTTGGAAAATTGAAGATTTAAGACAAGAACCATGCCCTAAGAGGGCAGAAAGGCTTACAAACAAAATTTATAATAAATCACGATGTTAAAATATGCAAGGATTCAAGAAAATGAAACGCCTAAGCACTAGAACTAAGGTTTAAAGTATGAGTAGTTTTCCTGGCCATAGTGAGTGAGGAAAGATTCCAAACGATCTCTACCATAAGGCCTATCTTTCTTTAACAGACACACAAACCAGCTTTATAACTTCTGACTCAAATTTGAAGCTAACTGCCTAAACAAGTTTCTTTTCTCTTTAAAGATCAGAGCAACTGATTTCTAATGAGGCTTATTATTGGTGAAAATATTTTAGTCTTCGTAAGACAAAAGCAGAGCTAAAAAAACCTTAGATTACTAAAATTATATGATTTAGGTCAAATCACTTATCTGTCCATTTAAAACCATCATATCCTCTCAGAAAATTGGGTTATTTTCTATTCACAAGAAGCCATGTCTGAAAGCTTTTTAAATTCCTTGAACACCATTCATAACTATTTTAAAATGTTATTCTCACAGACTGCCTTTCTAAAAAAATTTATGGTTGTTGTCTATTTAGATTAAAACTATTTATATAAACCAACTTTAAAAATTGAACAAAACACTTTACACTTGAATTTTGTAAGCTGTATTATAGTTTTCAAAAGCCAACAGAAAGTTTCCACTAATGATGATAATATGCTCAGTTGACTGAGGAATCCAGTTTTCATTAGTTTTAAACTTTTTTCCTACCTTCACGCCAACTGCAACTTCAGTGACAATTCTGTAATGAAAAAAAACAAGTTTCAACCTCTTGTTCTTCAAATGGTCATTGTTTGAAACTTTTTAGGGTAGTTCATCATTCATGAATTTTCCACTCACAACAGACAGAAAACAAAGATGGTCAGTGGCACATAATCAACTTGGCTTTCTAGAAATGACTTTCAAAGGTGTGATGAAACTCACCACACTTTTTGTATTTTTTAACACTTCAAATAGCAAACTGAACAAGCCCCCAAAACCTATAATACCCCTTTACGTAACCTTTGATTTAAAACTTAACTCTTTAGTAATCTTGATAGAAACAGGAATCATGAATTCCAGGGCAAGTTTTGCCATCTATTTCCGTATTGATCTGGGGGAAAGAGTGAACTTCTCTGGATTTGTTTCATCTGGAAAATAATCTCCAGAGAACCTCTAGGAAGATTCAAATTTTGTTAATCTGTTAACTTTTATGTGACCTGCACTTAGTTTCTTCACAAAATACCGAACTCCAGATGATTAAAATAAACTCACATTTTACTTCTGACCCTTCAAATACTGTCAAGGATTCCAATAAACGTACTTTTTAAGTGATACTGTTTTCCTATGCCCCCAAACGGGATGAATACGGCTATATTTTCACCCTAAAGGGTGCCTCCTTTCTAACAATGAGTTAAATTATTAAAGAGTCTTTTCAGATGGGGAGCGTTAAGTACCAGGGAGAGACCCTGGTCCGTATCATTTTCCGAAGCCCTTGCCTCACCTCACTTAGCACTATCGCCAGCCTCAAAGATGCAGCACGGCTCTGGCTTTTGGGAGTTGTTTTTGTTTTTCCAGAAACTGGTCAAAGTAGCTGAAAAGATGGCCCTGTGTTGACTATCTACTCTTGTTTCTGCCATGGCTCTTGGCCTTTGCCCATGTGACTGATGTCGACCACAAACACTTCGTTTTTGAGATGATTTAATTGCTGGGCCCTTCTGCCAAGCTTGGAACGATCTTAGGCCACACAAAAAGGCGTTTTTTCAGCCTCCCGCCCCCACTAGCGGACTCCAGTGAAAACAAAGGAGTGTGACATCGGAGCCGGGGCGGGCCGGGCGAAACCGGGGAAGCTTGGGACGGCTTGGAGGGGCCTAGGGGGGGGCGGCCTCTCTCTCCGCAGGGAGCCTCCCACGCAGGCCTCGCTCTCCGGCCGCTACACCCGCTCCCAGCCGCGCCGCTCGCCCGCGGTCCGGGTCCCAGGTTACGGATCGAAATGGCTCCTAGAGGGGGCAGGGCCGGGCGAGACGTCCTGGGACCCCCCAGAGCCCATCCCCCGCTGCCCCGCCGGGACCCGCTGTCTCCCCGGGGTCGTCGTCCCGCCGTCTCCCCAACGCCTGCCGAGTCCACAAGCCCGCTTTCTTCCCGTTTTCTCGACCAGAGCCCGCCAGGGGGAAGCCCAAGGAGGGGTGTGTGCGATGGGGCGGGGGTTGGGTAACGGCAGCCCAGCCCTGGGGAGGGACGGCCGGGGGGTTTCGGCCCGACCCTGGACCAGGCCGAAGGCGGGCCCCACTCCCCTCTCGCACACCTCCTCGCCGGCCTCGTTACCTACCCGTCCATTGCCGAACCGGACAAAGCTTCGCTCTCAAGAACCGAGCCACGCAGCCGGCGAGACACACAAGCGGAGAGAAAATGGCGGCCAGATCCCGACGGAAATTGCCGAAGGTGCCGGAGCGCACGGGGCAGCGCGCGGCAGTCCGCCGCCGCCGTCGCCTCCTACGCGCCGCCGCGCGCGTGAGGCCCTCCGCCCTCCGCTCTCAGCGCTGTGGGCCGGGGCCTGCTGCTGTGCAGCGTGGCGCGCTCCGTTTCTTTTGTACGTTCCTCTCCGAAGTCCCTGCTGCCCTCCTAGGGCGCTGTGGGTGCGACACCGCCCAACCCTCCACACCCACTGCCTTAGACCTCGGGAGCCTGGTCACTGGACCGCAGGACTCCCCCCAGGCAGCCTCCACTTTTCCCTCCAAATCAGGCTCCAAGTTGGCTCCCCCCTCGACCTAGGCGGGCCAAGGAAAAACTATTTTATAGCTTTTTTTTCTATGCCATCTTTTATTTGCAGACCTCTCCATCCTCTTAAAAAACAACCAACACGGGGCTTCCCTGGTGGCGCAGTGGTTGAGAGTCCGCCTGCCGATGCAGGGGACACGGGTTCGTGCCCCGGTCCGGGAAGATCCCACGTGCCG
>NW_020173758.1:2785113-2825528 GCF_003031525.2 Neophocaena asiaeorientalis asiaeorientalis | reverse complement strand
AAAAAAAAAAAAAAAACAACCAACACTTTACCCCGTTAACCAAGACCACTGCTTAGTAAAAACAGTATTTCCAAAGCAAGTACACATCATCAGATTGAAACATACGCTTTTGCTTCCAGACACTTGAAGTTCCAAGTGGAGAAGGATGTGATTCTCACCTCACTCAGTTGATGATTAGTGGGGACCCCTAGGAAATATTCACAATACCTGGATGGAAAAGAACACAGGTTGAGCGATGTATTAAAGAGTTGGTACAAAAACTGGTACCAAGGGTAGGATCTATGATTTGGGGGCTTGAAAGAGCAAGTGGGGATGGGAGCGGTAGCTCCATCTTCACCACTGATTAGAGATGGAAGAAGCATTAAGAAAGGCTACTCAAATTGACTCCCTTTTCTATACAGTATCTCTCACTGTCTCTGTTTTATTTTTAATAGCATATTGGAAATTTCCTTTAAAATGTTTTTATCAGAGGTTCTACAACGTTTGAAAAGGCATCCATTTTTGAAAAATTTGCTCAGTGGGTAACTGCTTTGCCAGCAATTTTCTCTCTCCTCCACCTTCCCCCCCCAACCACAACACACACACACACACACACACAAATATCCCTTGTCTCTCCAGTTACTCTCAATGCCTATTATGGGCTTTCCTGTATCTTCTGCATACAAACCTCTTATCCTTTTACTATTTGGAATTTCACTGTACTAAATGGTACTTTCTGTATGATTCATAAAATTATATTATTTTTAACTTGGGCAAACCTTATAGAGCATCTTGTCCAAATAAAACTCTTCAAAGCACTCAAATGTTAAAAATTCTTGATTTGGTTCAGGGATTGGGATTCCTTAAAAACAAAAACACCTATTTCCTACAATGCCTTCTTTGCCTTAATCATTGACTTATGATACATAAAGGGCCCATTATCAGTGCCATTAATAATCACTTTTCACGTGTTTGTGGCTTTTTTTTTTTTTTTTTTTTTTTTTTTTGCGGTACGCGGGCCTCTCATCGTTGTGGCCTCTCCCGTTGCGCAGCACAGGCTCAGCAGCCATGGCTCACGCGCCTAGCCGCCCCGCGGCATGTGGGAGCCTCCCGGACCGGGGCACGAACCCGTGTGCCCTGCATCGGCAGGCGGACTCTCAACCACTGTGCCACCAGGGAAGCCCGTTTGTGGTTTTGTACATGTATTTTCACTCAACAATGAAATATGTAAGCTCCCAAAGGGCAGGAACTCTAGCATAGTTCTTTGTATTCCCCAAATGGACTCAGCCAATGTTGATTGATTAGCTCTTGCTTTATCCTGGCAAAAACAAACTGTTGCATGGGGGCAAACCTGGCCTTAGGAGGCAAAAGAAAATATAATACTCACAAAAACACATTTTTCTTTCTTTTTCTCCTAATAAAGCAAAAGACTACAAACAAACAATAGTCAATATGCTTGCTTATTTAAACCCCACCACTTTCTAGAAAAGGTTTAAGGTTCTTTACAAGTCAAGACACAAAAAGTGAAATATAAAAAGTGAAATAAGAAATAAAACAAAAGGACAAAATACAACATGGAGTCAGGAGTGAGGCTAATGCAACAATGTATATCACAAAAGCATGCTGATTAAAGACTGGGTTCAAATTTGAGCTTTCATTTAGTAGCTGTGTGACACTAGACATGTTCGTTAACCTCCAGGAATAAATTTCATTTACTGAAAATAATGGGATTTCCATTCCTGAAAATGAAAATGGGATTAAAAATAGGGCCTTCATCCTAGGTGATTGTGAAACCTAAAAGACATAATGTACATAAAGCACTTCTCTAGCTCAGTGATGGGTTACAGTAAATAATAAATGCTGCTATCATCATCCTTATTATTTTTGTTATTAAGTATTATTATTCACTTGAGAAGGAACAGGTCACAAATTTGGCCCTTGGATTTTTTAACAGCAACAATATTCATATAAATAAATCTATACAGAGACTTTCACAAAGGTTAAACATGTTACCACTAACATAATTAGATTGGCTGGTATCTAGTGGAATAAATCTGGGAAAATGTCATAGATAAATTTCTAAAACCTCATCCAAATCTAAATTTGTATGATTTTATGAGTTAACCATGGGGTAGATTATTAATCTCAACATTAGCAGATGGTCAACCTTTGTAATATATGACAAGATTATATTAGTATTTATGGCTTTCTAACAAAATAAGGCAATAAAAAGTGAAGTGCCTGTACAGTATTATTTTCATACCCATATCTTTTTTCAGTATAATGATTTGTTCTTTCCCTTCTGAGTGGTAAATGTTTTGACCTTTTACAGAGATTTACACTTATGTGAACAATGATTAAACCTAAATTTCAGTGTATGCTAAGCCAAAATGAGGTCTAATACTGATGCAATAAAAATAGGAGATAGGGGCTTCGCTGGTGGCGCAGTGGTTGAGAGTCTGCCTGCCGATGCAGGCGACACGGGTTCGTGCCCCGGTCCGGGAAGATCCCACATGCTGCGGAGCGGCTGGGCCCGTGAGCCATGGCTGCTGAGCCTGCGCGTCCGGAGCCTGTGCTCCGCAACGGGAGAGGCCACAACAGTGAGAGGTCCGCGTACCGTAAAAAAAAAAAAAAAAAATAGGCGATAGAATCATTTTCATAATGTTCTGATTTTATTCCTAGCCTCACTTCTTGTCTGTTTATATTACTAAAGACTTCCTTTAACTTTTTTATGCTGCATTTTCTTCTTATGAGAAGAGGAAATAATCATAGGATCAATTAGATAATTCTGAGGGGTATGTATTTTTGAATAATAGGTATAAATTCACAATGGAAAATATAAACTCAAAAAGTATAAAAGCATATACAGTATGCCTGGAAATGGCAAACAGAAAGAGACAGAAAGTAGATTAGTGTTTGCCTAGGGCTGGGAGTGGGGATGGGGAATAACTAAATGGACATAATTTTCTTTTTAGGCTAATGGAAATGTTCTAAAACTAAATTGTGGTGATAGTTGTAAATATGCTAAATATGATAAATTCATTGAATTATACACTTAATACTGGTGATTTTCATAGTATGTAACTTGTATATCAATAAAGCTGTTTCAAAAAGAAGCAGCACATATTTTTAACACCTGCTCTCCAGCTGCTGAGGACCAGTTTACTGTATATTCTTCCACATATATTCTAATGCATAAATTGATTACATACATACACAGTTTTTATTACAAAGTAGTAACCACAGTACACACTGTCCTGTAACTTATTTTTTTAACTTAAAAATATATCTTAGAGATCTGTCCTTATCAGTAAGTACATTTAGAAATATCTTATTCTTTATATATAGCTGCAAAATATTCCACCAAATAAGAGTTATGATTTATTAAACTAGATCTTATTGATGGACACTTAGGTTGCCTCCAATCTTGCTATTTACAAACAAATCTTTAATGAATATCCCTGTTTCTAAGTCATTTTTCACATGTGTGAATATATCTGCTGGATAGATACTATAAATTAAATTTCTGAGTAGAATGCATTTTTTATTTTAAAAGATGCTATCAAATTACCCTCCAGGTCCTTGAGTCCTTGCAGGAAAATATTACCAATTCTTATCATAAAAAAGCGCTGATTTCTTTAATATGCAAGGAGTTCCTAAAAATAAAAAAGTCAAAGGCCAACAACCAAATTTTTAAAAATGGGTAAAGCATATGAATAAAATATGAACAAACATTATAGAAAAGTAAAAACAAAACTGTTCAGCCTCACTTATAATAAGAGACATCCAAAGTAAAACTGTACTAAGATTCTCTTTTTCACCTGTCAATGCCCACGTCCCCCCTCCACCTTAGGCAAACATTGCACAAATCTTCCTGAGTACTGAGAAGAAGGATTCCTTTCCAAATTATCTATGTGCAAAAATAGAATAAAGATACTTCTAGATACACTAAATGTAGAAAAGTTTGTTCCCTATGTACTTTTTCTTTGAAATCTTCTGGAAGATGTATGTCCCAATGAAGGGATACATCAGTAAAGAAGATGTGGTACCCAGGAAACCGGAGATCAAACATATAAGAGAAGTAAATTAGATATCAATGAATTAAGGCCTAGGCCAACAACTATATAGCCATATATCAGTCCTTGGGTTCCAATGCAATATGAGACCAGAGGGCTCCAGGAAACATGTCTCCAAGGAAAAACATGGAACTTGTAGACCAAAAATATCTGAATATATTGAGCAGAGTTTTATAGTACTGTTGGCAAACTTAGGGGAAAAAAAAAAATAAAAGATACATGGAAACTTCTAAAAAATTAACTTCAAGATAAAGTTTTAAGGAGGTATAATCATGTACATGCTGTGGATCAGTTATAAAAATAGTTACATCTTCATAAAAATGTAAGCCCTGAATATTAATAAAATTAAGATGTAAGACAGTTTCATGGGAGGATGGAAAAAAAGCAGGGATGTGTGCATATGTCTGTGTGATGGGAATACAAATTCTCATATTCCTAAGTAGGAAGCCAACAGATAATGTCTAGAATTGATAGGTGAGAAAATGGCAGATGTACATATTAATCAGAAGCATGGAGGTAAATACCAGGAAAATCAGGAAGAAGAGTTTAAAGTTGTTGTTTCTGGGATATAATCCTTAGGGAAAAGAAAAGGGTGAGACAGAAGAAGAGAATAGTTTGGGTTTGTTTATTTCATGATAAATCTTCCAGAACTATTTATTTTTTAAGCTTTGTGCATGTGTTACTTTGGTAAAAATAAATTTTACATTAAAAAAGAAAGGATTAGATGGCAGCGAACAAAGGACTGTTTTAGCACAAATATTGCTCTTTTGTATTCTGCAAAAGCGACTGCTTATCTACTTGTTCACTGAAAAAAGTTCAGCATAGCTGGCTGTCCTTCCTATACTGTGCATTTAATAAAGATTATTCTTGGAAGAGAACACAATAGTTTGAGTGGATCAGCAGTTTTTAGAATGATCATGCATAAAGAACTAAACTAAGGATAACGAATGGAGAAAAGTAAAGAAAAAAGTAAAAAATGAAAAATATGCTAAATACAAAAGAAACAACATAATTTTGGTTTATAATATCATAAATTATGAAATGCTATAAATGTATTATAAAATCCACATTATAATTTATTTGACTTTATGCAAATAATCACACAAATGATAACTGACAAGTGTTCTGCAAATAAAAATACAGCTTTTAAGCTAATTCCTGGAATAAGTAACTCTTCCAAACTAAATTCTTCTTTGATAACTTCACACAGAAAGGAACCAAATAAAAAATGGAACCCATCAGCATTTTCAAAATATATTTTAATATTTCTAGAGTATTCAAAGTAATTTGAATACATTTGCTTCTTAACACCGGCAATGAAAAACTGAGAAATGAGAGCTGAAAATCGTTCAGGTTTGGTTAAATCTCTTAATTATTTTGCAAATAGATATTTCTGTTGGAGCATCATCACTTCAGTCTATAATTCCCTCACCCCCTATACCCAATTTCTACTAGAGAAATAAAGTATCTTTTTAAGAAGGGGGAAATGAATATGATTTTGTCCTTATTTAATACTTATGATGAAGTATTTTTACCAAATTTGCAAATGACAGATAACTTATATTAGGAAGATAGAATCAGCATTCAAAATGATACTGAAAGGAATGCAACAGGAATATAAATGTAAAGTCTCCTATTTAAGTTTTTAAAGATCAGCTGCAAAATGCTCTACATGTTAGGGGATACAGGGTTTGATGATACAACTTATAAAGAAATCATGAAGCATTGACCCAAAGCAATTACAGTATTAGGATTTGTTAATGAAATAAAAGTATTCAATTAACCATATAATAGTTCCATTGTGTCCTACTCAAATTTTCCCCACAGATTATATTTAGTTAGAATATGTTAAAAAAAATACCAGTTATACCAGGATAATTGTGGAGAGCAATATCGTTAGCAGCTCTCTTGTGGGGTAGCCATGCAATTTGGTCAGGGGTAAACCAATCAATGTAATCATCCCCCCCTTCCACAGTGATAATTTCAGGTGATCCAGACCTAAGGCCAATCAGAGCATGGCACGCCCTTGAAACCAGGGGTTGGTTCAAGGGTGGGTCTGTCAGCATGAAATTTACCATCATTTGATGATGGTAGTAATCATCATCTCTCTCTTGATGGACGCAAACATGGAAGCATGTACTTCTGATCATTGCTGGCAACCACACTAAAATCACAACAGGAGCCTACCTAAGCATAAAGCCTACAGAAAGACAGAAAGAATCTCTTGCCTCCCAACAATCTATTTTTAATAGGAACCAGGGAGATTCCTTTAAAATGTAAGCAAAACCATGTCACGCCTCTGCTCAGAAATCTGAAATGGAGCTTGATTTCATTTTGAGTAAAAGGCAAGGTCCTTACAAAGGTTTATAAATCCTACATGATCTGGTCCCCTGCCCTCTCTCTGTCCTCATCCGAGATAACTCTTTTTTTTATATTCATTTCTTGCCGACATACTGGCCTTTGCTGTTCCTAGAATATTCCAGGCACTGTCTCACCTTAGGGTCTTCTCTTTAGCTGTTTCTTGGCACTTCCCTCAAATATCCCCTTTGCCACTTCCTCTGTACACCCCCAATAAAATCTTCATCTTTAAGTCTTGATTGAAATCTCAATGAAAGTTACCCTGATACAGCCACCTGCTACCCCACCCCCAATCTCAGCCCCCTTTCCTTGTTCTACTTTTTTTTATTCAAAACACTTACCACGTTCTAACCTTCTATATGATTTGTTTATTTTTTCTAACATTTATTGTTTACCATCTGTCTCTCTCCATTGGAATATAAGCTCTAGAATGGCAGTTTGTTTGGGTCCTGACATACCTCGAATGCCTAGTACAAATGTCTGGCACATAGTAGGTGCTTCCTAAGCGTTTGCTGAGGGATGAATGTGTAACTGAGCTGCTGGACCAGCCACTTGCTGAAGACTGACTTTGGACTTGCCAGTGATGTGAGCAAAGGTGGTTCCTTTACTGCTTTATGCTTTGGAGTAAAAATATCATTTTTAGACAGCTGAAAGCAAACTAATTATTAAAATAGTGAAGGATGGGGGATTCTTACCAGAGAAAGAAAAGTTTGAAGGAGTTGGAGATGTTTACACTGGGGAAAACCAGTGAAGAACATGTTAGTTATCTTCTAATAAATAAAGGGCTTCCAAGTAAAAAGAGGAATTAGGCATATTATTTATTGTTCCACAAAGTATAATGGATTGAAGTTACAGAGATTTCAGCTCAATGTAAGAATGGACCTTCTAACAATAAAACTGCCTCACCCATGAATGAGCTGCCTCATGCTTTAGTCAGCTCTCTGTTATTATGAGTGTTTAATCAGAGGCTGAATATAGCCATCGGTCAGAGAGCAGACAGAAGAGATCACTGCATTTGGCAATGGATTGAATTCAGTGATTTTTTGAGTTCTTTTCTACTCTAGAATCAGGTCTGAAGTATTCTGGTGTGCCACATTTGTATTGTGAGAGCCCAGTCCCTTTGGCCATAGCTGATTAGACCGGGAATGGGCAGCTTAGCAAACTGTATCAATTGGATCCTTCCACCTAGAAATTCAGAGATAGGAGAAAAGACTCTCAGCTGGTCTTCTTACGTGATTAGAAAGGTAACATCTGAACCCAGAAGTAATGGACAACCATATTCTACCATATGAGCTAACGAGCGGAGATAACTGGTCTGTAGAGGGAATAAAAGAATGAAGCTGATGCAAAAAGAGAGCAAAACTTAATGAGAGTCTATACTGCCTGGCTATCAGACTTTCCAGTTTCTATTCCAGTCATTCCTAAGGCCCAGTGGTTTTCCTACCCTTGAGCATCCCTCCCTCTCTCTCTCCCCCTTTAAGCTAGTAAGCTAGTCAAGTTCTTCCTGTTACTTATACCCAATAAACATTTATTTTTCTTTTAACCACTGTTTATCTGCATTTATAGGTTCTGGGGTACTAAAGGAAATCTACCATTTATATATAAAGGGTAAAGATAATATTCTTTCTACACATTAATTGGAACTACATACACTGTCAATAAAAAAAAGTTGTATGACATTTTTTGCAATGCATTAGTTGCTTTACCTTTATCACCATCATATTAGTGCTTGACATAAAGTTCTTAAAAATGTGATAACAGTTCTAGAATGAGTATTTTAGAACTTTACAAATGTACTATGTATTTCAGTTTGGGAACCTTAAAGCCATTCTTATGTCATACTTACTGCGGGTGGTATTATCAATAGCATTTTCTGTTCCTGTCCTCAACTTAGCTTTTTTATTCTTTCAGATTTAGTTGTTGGTGGTACTGTGAAAATGATAAAATAGGTGTTAAAGACTAAACATTTTTAAAAAGTAGGAGTGGCACATAAGTGCACCTAAGTGCAAGGGTGGGACAAAGGGAATTTTCATTGACACCACCTGCCAATTACAAGGAGCAGTAACTACAAGTGATACTCTCTCCACCTCAGGGGCTGAGGTTGGGGGAGATTGTAGGGCTACATAGGAAAACAAGCATAACATTTTTGCCAGGTCTCCACCATGTGAACCAGTCTCATAGAAGTCAGATCTGCCCCCTGAGATGATCTCACCACTACTACTCTCCCCTGCCTCAGTGCATGGGAACAGAGGCAGAATACTGGGAGAAAAGCTCTCATTGGTCATGTTTGTTGATTTGCATGACTTAAATTCTTCCTCCATGGCTGATTTCAAGCTATAAGCATGACTAAACATGGATTTGGGAAGAGGTGAGCAGTGTTGGCTCTTGAGGGTGTGTACAAGTATCTCCAACACACCACTGATACAGCCCAACTTGCTGTATCTAGAATACACTGCCAAGCACATCAACCTCGGGCTGGGCTTGCTGCTTTGAACATGCTTCTCTTGCACCTTTGCATGGTTTTCTCCCTTCAAGTCTTGCTCAGAAGTGACCCCCTCCCTCAGAAAGGCAAAATAGCAACTCTTTCCCATCACTCTATTCCCTTTCTTACTTCTTTTTTTCTTCTTAGGAATTAACAGTGTAACATTATATTGTATATCTAAATGTTTAATTGATTATTATTTGTCTCATCTCTCAAAATGCAAACAATATGAGTGTAATAAATTTGCATTTTTTTGTCCTTTGCTGCTCTTCCAACACTTAGAGCAATACCTGGCACAAAGCAAATAGTCAATAAATCATTATGGAATGAATTAATGAATAGATTTTGTTAAATCAAGTGGTAATCATCTCTCTATTGTACGTGCTTAGCACAGTGCCTGGACCAGAATTGACACTCAATAAAAATGTTTGAATATATGAATAAGTGATTAGATATATAAGACAAATGAGCTAAAGTGGGAACTTAGAAGAAAGTTTACTTAGGAGCATTATTATTTCTAGTGATCTGCCTGCACAACAGATGGCAAATCTTTTCTTCCTTATCCTGTTTCATAGTTTACAAGACTGAAATACAGAAAAACAATTTGACTTTACCCACCGATATAAAGTGTGTTGCATTTTTACAGGCTAGTAGTTCTATTCAGAATGAACATTTGGATTTGAACCAGGCTGAGATAATGGAAAGAATACTGGATCTGTAGTTCAGGAGAGCTGGCTCTTGTGTCAGTTGCCTAAACTGGGTGGGACGTATCACTTAACTTTTCACTAAAAGAAATGTCGCGAAATGACATAACTAGAGGTGTACAGATTCTATGATCCAACTCAAAGATTCTAATCAAGTTATCTTATTTAAGAATATAGATTTTTCAGTTCATTTTTGCATGAGGTGAAATATCCAGCTCTAACGAAAATAAGTTTCCATTCTAGAAGTTACCATTCATGTTGCTGGTGGTGAGCCAAAGTTATTTAACTAATGGAAGTTTAAATATAAATAAAATAGCTGACCACATGGAATAAGAGATATTCATTCATTCATTAAACAAGTATGTATTCACACAATACATATTTATTTATTCATAAACATTTGTTTGGACATCCTATTTACTATTGTAAATTGTCCCCTAAGCACACCTGATCCTCTTCACCCTACTTTCATTTTTCATAACATCTTCCAATATAGTAAACGATTTCCTTATGTATTACGTTTATTTTTTATTGTCTTTCTTCCTCCCTCAACAGTCTCTCACCCTGGACACTCACAAGGTGAAGCTCTTACTTTGTTCATCAATATATCCCAAGAATTTAGGACAGTACCTGGCTCTATAAAATATTAATCTTATTAACAATAAATATTTGTTAAATGAATGAATTTACACTTTCTATGTTTCAGACACTGTTTTAGGGACTGGGAATATAGTAGAGAACAAAACAAAGACTATTCTCAAGGAACTTACATTCCAGAGGAAGTGACAGTAAAAAAAAAAAAAAAATATATATATATATATATATATACACATATATATACAGATACATACATGTACGCATACACATGTATTAATACATATATATGTCAGGAGATGATAACTGCTATATAGAAAAATAGCAAGGCAGGGTACAAAGAGGGTAATAAATGAGAATTGACTGATATATTTCAAAAGGGAGGTTAGGGAAGGCCATTCTGATAAAGTAAGGTTTAAGCAGAGACTTAAAAGAAGATAAAACAGTATGAGACTGCAGGTATAATACTCCATATGTAAATATATTGAAATATGTTGACTGTGGCTGTTCAAAATTTTTGAAAATTAAGTTATTTAACATATAACTTATCGAAAATTTACCATGTCTCAATCTCTGTGTGAAGTATTGAAGCCATAAGAATGAAAGCAAGCAAAGAAACAACACAACCTAACTGTCCTCAACCTCAAGTAATTTGACTTCTGGTAGAGAGAAGAGATGGGAAAATCAATTATTAAAATTCAGTGCAAAAAAATAAAATAAAATTCAGTGCAGCTCTAGTATAACCAGAAACATAAAAGAGGCCCCCTACACATTTCTGGGGGGAATGTGAGTAGGAGACGTTGGTGATCAGGGTCTCTGGGTGGTTGAAGCTTCGATCCTCAGTTTGCAAATAGATGAGACAGGGAAGGGCATTACAGATGGAGGAAACAGCATGTGCAAAACAGGGCGTCAGGAGAGAGCATGAAGTGCTTGGAACCTGTACACAGAGAGGTAACAATGGTGTTGAACACTTTGTTGTAAGGAATTCAGAGTAAAGAGGGAACCTGTTACTGAAATGTCTGTATATGCCAAGCTAATGAGTTTGAACCTTTATCCCAAAGGCAACGCAACAGGAAACTGTTGGAAGGTTTTAAGCAGCAGAGGACATGAGGTTCCTACAAGATGTTTGGGCAGAAACTCAGGGTAGATATTTACAATTTTAACTTTTTGGAAGTTGCAAGACTGTTTCATAAAACTGTTGCCCCCTTGAGACTCTTGATATGTCAGAAGAGGGGGAAAAGCCAATATAATGAATTCATCATTTCTCTTTAATACTGAAATACATAAAGCTTCAAGATATTTATGTCAGTAGCTCTTTCATGACACTTGGTATAGCCTAGAAACTGTCTTTGATTTGAAGCTTCTATAATCGGCCAATTGGATATTTTCCCACGATACTGAAAGCAGCTCCTTTGCCCCTCTCCTGTTTGCCCATTTCTATTCCTCTCTGACCTTAAAATAACCTAATTATAGGAATGAGATCACTAAGCAATTGAAACTAACTCCTGACTTATGCTCTCCTGATGCACACCATGCCTTGTCTAACCTGTTGATTCTTTCCCTAGATAAAAAGAAGAACGAAGAATTAAGTAGTTAAAGAATGATTAGCTCTCTACTCCCAACAGCTCCCTAAGGAATCCTGCAGGCAGATAACTCAGACAAGATAACATCTGAAGATAACTCAGACAAGATAACATCTGAAGAGAGAGTCACCCAGTCTGCACTCAATGGAGAATGATCAGAATCCAACCTCCTGACTTGATGAAAATTAAGTTATTTAACACAACAGAGATTCTTCCCCCTTTTTCCCATTTAAAAACTGTCATGGCTGAGCAGAACCTTCTGAGTTGGTCTCTGGATGCCAGTCCACCATCTCCCCAGATCACAGGCCTTTCTGATTAAAGCAACTTTCCTTTCTACTGACACTTGCCTCTCGAATTATTGACTTTTGAGTGGTGAGCAGCTTAACCTGAGTTTGGTAACAATATTAATGCTAATAATATGATATTATTTTGATTTTACCTTGGTTAATGCAATGGAGGAATACTTTCTTTTGATATTAACAAGAAGCATAGCTTATTTATATCTCATCGAAAGCTATCCCTTTTTCATATTTTCTACCAATACAGAGAGGTTTCAGCAGCAAACAAAATCTTGTCCCTGAAGAGTAAAAGATTTTGCTACCCCAAATATGCCACTTTGGCATAAGAATGATTTTGAGTTGAAGGCAACTGAGAAGAAGCAGATACAAGAAAAGTTCTTTGTTCTTTCTCTATTTGTTTAAAAGCAAGACAACAGTTTACAAAGATGTCCCCACTGGAGACAAATTTAGACCCTTATCAGTCTGGAGGCAGCACGTGAGGAGTAAGCATAACAAAGTTTACTGACTAGCCTTTATTTACCATTAGTTACCCAGATATTTACCGTCTAGCAATTTGAGACCTAGAGACTCGAAGTGCTTTTCCTTTGTCTTGTTACTTCCCTAAAAATGTATTATTCTTTTGTTAAAATACTGCATAAACCCAAGGTCTAGCCACCCCTTTGAGCTCCTAATCCCCGAGTTTCCCTGTGCATATGTGGGATATACACGTTAGTAAACTTCTGTTTGTTTTTCTCTTGTTCATCTATCTTCTGTCAGTCTAATTTACAGGCCCTAGTTGGAAAACCTAAAATAGGCAGAGGAAGAGATTATTCCTTCCCTACATTCCATCGGACACATGGATATAGTTAAATAGAAGATGCCAGCCTGGCCACTCTGATGTTATATGTGCTTTGGAATGCAAAGTGACCAATTAGGGTATATTTTAAGCTAAGGTTTTAACAATTTATGAAATATATCTTTGGACCTTTTTTTATACTCACCAAGTGTAGGCATATCTTCTGGATCTCCTTCCCAAAATCACTAAAAACAGAAAAAAGAGAGGATTTAAAAGCTACAATAAAACATTTTTTTTTAAAACTCCACAATATTCAGATTTTGTGGATTTTAGAACTTCTGAGGTTGAGCCAGACTTGAATCACATTCCTCTTCCCTGAAAGAATTCCTTACTTACAAACAGTACAACTTAACTGCCTAAGTGTAAGCAGAATGCTTAAAGTAACATTAACTGTAAACTATTTCTAAGTTTACAGTTTTCTAAACTATTTCTTCGACACCCTCAAGTACTTCACAAGTAGTTAATTTACATACAGTTGATATGCTAATCATGGTTGATTTATGAATAATTCTTATCTATTCATTCAATCAGTCCCCTAAGGATTTTTATTAGCTAACATGTTGTTAGCTGGAAGAGTTTGAGTTGCTTAAGACTTGACAGCTGGACGAATAGGGGGAAATAGTGAAATATTTTCTACCTTTCATCTTTGTCAAATGAACTTGGACATTCCCCCTTTCTTCAGTGACTATCCCTTCTTGTTTAGTACCTTTTTGCTTAGGACCCAACAACATTATGTCTGCTGAAAATATACACTAAATAGGCCACAGAGTGATTTTTTGAAGGCATAATTACTTACAAAATTATGGTTTCCATTTCATGGGGTTCAAGGCACACTAACTCAAAATGTGCGACCTTGGCATATCGAATATGTTAAGCTGAAGGATTTCGAGAAAGGGGCAGAAGCAGGTAGGTCACTCTGAAGTCCCACCACCCCCTCACCCGTCTCTGAAACTCCCACCTGAAAGGTACTTTCTTTGTACCAGAAAGAAGGACAACTTCTTGTTATCAGAGATGGGGAACTTGGGGTCGAGAAATCTGTACAAATTTTGTTAAACTCACCCTTACCTTCCTAGTTATTTCTTCACCACTTACTACCTCTAGCCCAAACCGCTTTGGTCAATTCTTCACAAACTTACTGTTTCTTTGTCTAAAAGGAATAACAGCTTCCCGCTCTAGTCACTTCTTCAAGTCTACGTTCTCTTGTGAAGGCTCCCTGTACATGTAAAAATTCAGTAGAACTTGTATGCTTTTCTGCTGTTGATCTGTCTCTGTCAGTTTGATTTTCAGACCCATCCAGAGACCCTAAGAGGGCTGAGGAAAACTTTTTCCTTCCCCCCCACATCTTTCCAGCTCCCAATTTAATCCAAAATTTAGGGAAAAAATGCACCTAAACCTTGTCCAATACATTTTCCTCTAGTGACTATTTGGAAGCCTTTCACTGAAAAAGCCCGTGGTGCTCCTACCTTGTTTTTATCCGAGGCATGAAGTTAGCCTGATTATTGGTCAATCCAGTACTAGCCACTATAGTAACCAACCTGACAAGATTTTTGCAGATAATGTCCTGGACCAGCCAAAGGAGAACAGAGAGCCAGCATTTAACCTTTAGGAATAGATGCCTAAGGCTTTTGGTGCAGGGTTGTTATAAGGGTGGCTTTACCTGCAGCCCAGCCACAAAAATTTACACTAGATACTGAATGCAAGTATGTTTCTGGTTATCCAGTCTCTCTTAGAAAATTTACCCGTGCTAGCCTAGTACTCTGATGTTTGAAAATGTCATGCCCTTGTTATATGAAAATGACAGCGCTGAGCTGTGCTTTGAGTTGTTTATTTGAAGGCAGTGAAAGGTCAGAGATCCAGTCACTCTTTTCTCTCCTGTTCCTCTTATAAAAGGTAGCATGCATCCTTGAGACGGATGACTCAGAATAGAGTTTAGCTATTGAATGCTCCTCATGTGTAAGGCGTATGCCAAGGCAGTCAGGAGATACAGAGGGATCAGTTTGAATTCTGCCCTTGAGAAGCTATTGGGGTCTTTCCTACCACTAATGGTAAAGTTGGTGTGAATCACCAATGTCCACTCCTGGGAGCTTAGATTCTCATGATCTACTCTGCCTCCAGTTCCTCTGTCTATATTTCCTTCATCGGTACACCTTGCATAACATACATGTGAAATTCAGTCCCTTGTTTAGTTAACATAATAAATCAGTTTCCACCAAGTGTTCATGAGATTGATCCTGAATATTTGGAGGTGACAATGAAGAGTTATATTGTGCAGGGGTTAGACTTCTGCAACAACTTTCGTTTTCTTCTCTCTTTCTTCTTGATTTTGTATTCTCTCTTCTCTCTGTTGAAGCAAAACAAAGTGTCCTTCCTCTCTCAGGAGTGTAGTTTTAGTGAGCACCATTTATTGCTTCAACATGCCTTTGGGGGGGTCTCATTTGAAATGCCAAGAAATAATTCTTCCAATAATACTATACTTTGTTCTTCCCAAGAGGAATTCTGATGAATACATTTTTCTCCTCTTCATTATAGGAGTATGAGAGAGAAGTTTTAAAAGGTAGATTTTGATTATTTAAAGAAAGCTTTTAATCGCTACTCAAAAACTCTGAAGCCCTATCCTCCCAACTCAGCCCAACAAAACCCCAATCAAGGCTTCAGACTATCATCTTCTCTTTCCTACACCTGAACAGTTGAGTGTCACAAGTGAAAAAAATCTCCCAGTCTTACAGATGTTGCCACCATAAAATCATATTTTCAAAACAATCGGATCCTCAGCTTCTCCTATTAATCCCTTGAGTCATATCTAGCCTCCTCTCCCTCAATTACTACTCCAAATTGGCACAAATCTTATCAAATTCTCCACTCACTCTCAGACCACTTTTAATGAGAAAACTGAGGCCATAATATACAATCTCTCTTAACTTGCAGGCCTCTCACCTATGAAATAATTTAGATAAACCACTCACACTTACTCCTTTCCTCTAGTTTTGAGGATGGAGGGTGCCTCTTGCAGTTCCTTGTTGCTATACCATCCAGGTCCTTGATTTCTCAATGACTCCCTCCTCCTCTATCACTAACTTTTGTTCAGGGGAAGGCATCTTCTCTTAACTCAATTACTATAATAACCTTTTGACTCTTCTAACCACTGTTCTTATTCATATGAACTCTACACTCCACAGGATCTTTGTAAAAACAGATCTGAATATGGAACCAATCTTCTTAAAATTCTTTAATGGCTCCCTTTCATTGTAGGTAAAGTCCAGGCTTATTCACATGGTATGCAAACTCTTCATGGTGTCGAACCTCATTTTCAGACACTCCCAGTCTCCCACTTTATGCTCCAGACAAATAGGACACCAACAGTTCCTGCACCTAGCGTGCCATTCTTGCCTCAGTGCCCTTGTTTACACCTGTTTATGACCTTCCCAACTTTCCCACACTACACCACACTACCTCACACATGTCCTTTGCCTAATTAATTTCTGTTTACTTTATTGGAGTCATTTAATATGTCACTTACACTAAAAAAAAATCTTTCCCTTTTTGCTGTAATAATATCCCATAGTTCTCCATCACCCATTTTTATCTATTATTTTCTAAATATCTCTGTAAGCCTGGGTGTCCCAACTACACCACCACACATACTTTATAGGTCCTTGAGGATAGAAACTACATTTTTTTTCACCTTGATCTACCAAGTCTTTTACTGTATTGCAATATGAAACTCTGACTTTTTATTGTGAAATATTTCATCCATACCATACACAAATGTTCATAAATAGTTTAAAGAACATTAATGAAATTAATACCACCTGAGTTAAGAAATAATGGCCAAGATCCTGAGTCCCTGGTAGCAATAAAGTTCACCAGTCTGGACATCTGGCCCAGCTGTAATATGGACAAGGTACTTGAGCTACAGCAGAATTAATGTCCACAGGGAGTAGGCCACTCTTTATATTTTTTCTTCTATGATTGCTATGTTCTTTCTCTAGCTCTCAGGAGTAATCAAACTGAACATACTTCTATATAGTGAAATCAGGGTTCTTGGCTAATACAGCAGGGGAAAACAGAAACTTCACTTGTAAATAGTCAAGACAAGTCAATCACAGATAAGAATATGGGCTAGGCTCATTAGTGTCCTTAGCCATAAAGAGTAACTGGGAACTGACTTGCTCTCCTGCCATCAAAATTTTTAAAAAAAAATTAGAAAACTTGAAAAAATAGAAATAAATAACTGTTTTCATACACTGGACAACAAACAGTGCAGGACTGAGAAAAGGGAAAAAATGAGGTGAGCCCTATGATCTCTCCAACTTGTGTCTGAAGGCACTTTCTGAAATATGGTGAGGAGAGAGTTAAGCAAAGCACAATATGACAGTCTCACTAAGTTGAGGTAACAGATATCAAATTTAGGAGAGGTTAAATAACTTGAAATTTGAACTGATGGGAAACTGGAGAGGCAGGAGAGCAGAGAAAGAGCTCCAGAAGTCTGCAAGTATTACCCTAGAGTCTGCTGGTGAATACTGAGCTGTACATGCATAGAATAAAACTCCATAAAGCTGGGCAAGGTATAACTGAAGACCTGTAAGCTGAGTAATGATCATTGCTATCACAGGGCTGGGAGATATTTGAGTTCCAATAAGCCATAGTAGAGAGTCCTCATTGAATTTCCTGGATGTTCAATAGAGACCCTGGAAATGTCATCCTTTAGTAGTAGGGCTAGACAAGCCTTAGTGTTAAGATTGCTCTTGACCATCCCTGACCAAACTACAAAAAAGATCATGAAAGAGCCAAATTGATCCAAAAGTAACTTAAATGTCTACCAAACAGAATTCAGCTCTCTTTAAAAGACAACAAAACACAGACATGCAACAACATAAAATTTGCTATGTCCAAAACTCAATACAAAATTACAAGACATGAAAACAGCCAGAAAAATGAGACTCATAGCCAAGAGAGATGTCAATCAGTAGGAATATACCTCAAAATTATAGATATGATGGGTTTTAGCAGATATTTACTTAGACAGCGATTATAAATATGCTCAAGTATTTAAAGAAAAAATAGAAATACAATGAAATGGAAATAAAAGATATAAAAAGATTATTTTATATAAAATTATTTTTATATAACATATGTGACAAAGAAATAAAAAATCACATGGAACTTCTAGAGCGGAAAAAGATAATAGTTGAAATAAAACTTTTTGTTGATGGGCTTAATGGAGTTTTTAGACACTACAGAAGAAAAGATCAATGAACTTGAAGACATAAAAATCGATAGAAACTATCCAAAGTGATATATAAGAAGGAACAAAAGACTGAAAAAAATGAACAGAGCTTCAATGACCCATAGTATGATAGTAAATAGTCTAAAACATGTGTAATTGAAGTTCTGAGTTGGAAGGGAAGACTGAAAATATTTGAAAAAATTAATGACTGAAAAATTCCCAAATTTGATCAAAACTATTTGCCCACAGGTTCGAGAACTCAAACACCAAGCGTGATAAACACACACACAAAAACCCACATGAAGCCACATCATAATCAAGTAGTGGAAAATCAATGATAAAGAGAAAAATCTTAAAACCAGCCAGAGGAAATACAGAATGATTACAGACTTCTTACCAGAAAAAATTGCAATTCAGATGATTTGCAATGACACCTTTAAAGTGTTGAAAATTTTTCCTTTCAAACTAGAATTCTATGTCCAGATAGAATATCTTTCAAAAGTTAAGGAAGATGAAACTCTTTTCTGGACAAACAAAGCTGAGCAAATTATCAGCATATCTGTGCCATGAGAAAAATGTTCCTCAGATAAAAGGAAAATTATTCTAGATAGGAAATTGGATCTTAAAAAGGGAATGAAAAGTGCTGGAAAAAGGTAAATATGTGTTATATTAAAATTTTTTTTTCATTTAAAACATTTCTTCAAAATATAATTGACTATTTAAAGCAAAAATGAATAAGAATTTATCAGGGTCAGGAAACTGAGGATGGTACACAAGGCAGTCTTTACACAGCATAACACTTAGCCTAGAGGAGAGCTGCTAAACAATCACCATAAAATGGGATGAGTGTTATTATAGGCAAGGCACAGGTGCCATGGTTGATTCATCTTGCACAGAAACAAAAGGAGACTTTAGAATATCTCTCTGCATTTTCAAGTGGGGGAAAAAAGAGAAACTGCTATTATCTTCCCCTGATCTCTCAAATTTAGCTCTTTGACCTTTGAAGCCCAAACCTGAATTACCTGATATTTACACTGAATAGTTCCTTAGCAACCATCTCATATATATGGAGAATAGTACAAAATTGCTTTAATAGAGCTGAAAATTAAACAAATGTCAGCTATATAAAAATATTATTATATAAACATATTTAAAAGATTTTAAAGTTAAATTTATGGTCACCACACATCATTTCAAAATGACCAATGATGTATCAGTGATTATAAATTTTTCAAAATAATAAAAAAGAATTCAACTTATGCTAGCAAATATTTACTATAATTGCTTACTGAACATATTGTAGTGGGTTATTGCCCCGGTACACAGTAGCAGTTGGGAAGAAGGCTTTGGTAGGGATCTATGGTCAGACAATGTGTCAGGGGTTCATGAAATTCAGCCAAGCTAGAAGACACAGGTGGCCGGCTCTGGAAGGACTGGGGTGATAAGCTCCAGAGTCCAGAAAATGCAGAAGGTATGATTGCTGGAAGCAGCAGCGTTCAGGGACAGAAGAAGGGAATGAGTTTTTTGAAAGCTTCTTTTGGAGGTCATGTTGTCCTCTGACACCCCCCCACTCCTTATGCTTCTTGCAGAAAATGCAAAGATGTTGGGTTGTAGATAGGCAACAGCAAGAATCATAGCTCTAACCTGCAAAGTGCTGGAATTGGAGCAAAGCTTGAAAGGCTATATGAGCACTACAGGGTAGTCTTTATGTGAATACTCTAATAGGATACTCTAATAAAAACACATATATTGGGCTTCCCTGGTGGCGCAGTCGTTGAGAGTCCGCCTGCCGATGCAGGGGACACGGGTTCGTGTCCCGGTCCGGGAAGATCCCACATGCCGTAGAGCAGCTGGGCCCGTGAGCCATGGCCGCTGAGCCTGCGCGTTCGGAGTCTGTGCTCCGCAACGGGAGAGGCCACAACAGTGAGGGGCCCGCGTACCGCAAACAACAACAAACAAACATATATTCAGCCTTAAAAAGAAGGAAATTCTGATACATAATACAACATAGATGAACCTTGAAAACATTATGCTAAGTGAAATAAGCCAGGCACAAAAGGACAAATATTGTATGATTCCAGTTATATGAGGGACCTTAAATAGACAAATTCATAGAGACAGAAGGTAGAATCGTACTTGCCAGGACTTGAGGGAAGGGGGGAATGGAGATTTATTATTTAATGGGTACAGAGTTTCAGTTTGGGATAGTGAAAATGTCTGGAGGTGGATCATGGTGATGGTAGCACAATATGAATATACTAAATGCCACTGAATTGTACATTTAAAGTGGTTCAAATGATAAATTTTATATTATGTATATTTTACCACAATAAAAATAACCCATATATAAACATTCACTTATTTATTTAACATTAGCAAGCACCTACTATTAGGGTTGCCAGATAAAATACAGTACACGTGAAATTTGAACTTCAGAAAAACACTGAATAGTTTTCTTTAGTGTAAGTATGTATATTGGAATATTTGGGACCTAACATATTTTAAAAAGTATTTGTTTTCTGAAATGGGACATATTTATACCAAAAAAATTCATCGTTTACATGAAATTCAAACTTCACTGGGTATCCTGTAGTTTTATATGCCAAATACAGAAAAATTACCTACTATTCATCAGACATTGTGCTAGGAGCTGAAATATATGAGGCATAAGGTGTGATTCTGGCCTTTGAGTAGTTTTCTTAAGTTATGGTGATGCTTAGCCATATTAGCAATATGAATTCTATCTTTATATAAAATTACTAAATATAACTGATGTATCTTCAAAAAAGTCTTGGAGTTTTAATTTTTAAATGATTAGGAAAAAGAAAGCCTAATGCTAATAATAATAAAAAAAGAAAAGAAGAAAAGACCTACAAATTCATTCCCAGTTTTTGCAGTGTTTACATGTAGCATTGTCACAGTGTTACTGTAGTGTAATTTTTTTATTCTTCTTATTTAAAAGAACACAATTAAAGGGAAAAGTTTTTTGTTTTTTTACTTTATTTCTTTATAAGATGACACATCTCTATTTGAGACTATAATAGTTCTTCTTTATCCTATTTTAGTATTTTAAAATTTGTGTTTTTGAAGTGTATATATATATTTATTTAAAAAATAACAAACTCCACTCTTGTTCAGTCAGTATTGCAATATACCACTAATCTCTCTCCCATTTATAATTTCTATTACCTGTAATCTATCCCTGATGGATTAATCTTCCTAGTACATATTCTGATGTTGTTACTTCCTGTCACAACATCTTCAATTGCTCCCCTCTACTTTAGAACAATACTTGGAGTCTTTGGCTTGGATTTCAAGTTCCTCCAAAATTCAGTCATTTCCTCACCTCATTTTACTTCTCTGTTTTTATCTCACTCCTCTAGTGAACTCTATCTTCCAGGTACTGAATTATTTTGTCCTTCAATATGTTTCTGTCTTTGACCTCTGCCAAAAATGTGTCTATTCTCCTAGCTCATTTTCTTCCTTGAAATCTTTTCCATTTTTAACATAGTGGCTTTCAGATGGTTTTTGTTTTGTTTGTTTTGTTTTACTGAGACCCACTGTAAGAAGTACTTGCAACCTAAAACACCCACATATATGTCCATAAAAATAAAATGGAATAAAATTTTCATGAAAGTGCATTTTCCCTTACTTTGAGTCATAGAAACTTTCTTTTTGATTGTATTCTATTCTATTCTCTACCATTCCATTTCATTAAAAGAAAATGATAATCTCATCTCACTAGATTGATTTCTTGACCCAATTATGGGTTACTAGTCTCCAAATGGAAACTCTGCCTTAAAACTTATCTAAAATGTCCTCTCCTGTATGAAGACATTTATCCCCCTAATCAGAAACAGCCTTTCCTTTCTCTGTAACCTGATGAGGGCTTTTTACTACTGATGCACTTATTAGCACAAGATCTGACATTATAGCCATTTGTGTGCATTTTATGCCTTCTTGTAAGATTATAAGCTTCTTGAGAGTAAGGTTGATACCTTGTTTATTTTGTGTCCTATTTAGCACACATAGTGGAGTCTCACTGGAAGTTAGTGAAATGAGAGAAACCTGATATTAATCTTGATATGCCTCATCTAATCTACCCCAAAAGATTTGTCTCTTCCTTAGCTGTATCTGATTTAGGGACACAATGATGAAATTATTCATTGAGGTGTTCTCTGTTACCTGTAATCACTTAATGATGCTCTTAAGTAATTCATCCAGACACTGCCAATTCTTATAAAACCTCCTATGCTAGGTCATATTTCTATGTTGGTTCCTTATATGGGGTAGTAATTTTTATAGTACTTCTGAATCTGATCTGATGCAGGGTGAAGCTGAGAAATCAAATCCTAGTTTTACAGCAGGTAGAAGGAGCCCTGGTATATTAGTATCTTCAATCTTTCTTATTAGAACAAAATAATTAAAGGTATGATAGTAATGGGGAAAAAATGAAAAGAAAAGCACACTCCCTGAATAGAGAATAACATTTTTCAGAAAAGCAGTACTCAGTAACATGAAAACATTCAAAGGGGGAAATCCTTTTAATATTGTTTAAAAAAAAACTTCAAAGAGGATACCCAAGTCATGCAACTGTTTTTTAACATGAAAATCTTCAAAGAATACATTTCCTATGCAATGCTTATAATTCTCAAAGGGGACTCTCTCTGGAGTAAAACTCTTTGAAGGTGAAATCTCTTCAATCGTATGAGTTTTTTCAAAGAGAAAACCTTTTCCAAATTTTCTTTAAGCCAGAGACATTCTTTAAGGAGGAATTATTTCCAAAATAGAAAAACTGCCTTTTCAGCGATATGTGCATTTTTAGATTCCTCCAGGTGAAACCTTTAAAAATCAAAAGATAAAATTCTACCAATAATCTATACTACATTAAGTTTGGTAAGAGAACGTAAGTTCTTGTCTGTTATATATAGAAAACATTCATTTTAATGTTGTTAAAAAATGTAAATGCCTTGACTTAAGATTGTCAGATATATTGACTTAATTAAAATAAGGAAACAAAAGTACTTTTTTCTAGGATCTTCCTTTGGTTCAAAAGAATGGCAAGAAGAAGCTTATTATGTGTGGCTCAACTTAATTTCTAGCTTTTATACTTAATGTAAACTTTGATGAGATCTTACCAGCCGTTTCTCTTCAACTATCTATTATAAAGCTAATTTTGCAGGTTATTATGACATCTGAAAAGAAAAATTGCCAAACATCTTGGGTCAGGTCCACTGTCCCCAGAGCCCAGTATTCTGTCAGTTGTACCAGATGATGTGCTTCTGGTGCCTTGCCATTTGTTTATTTACTTATTCATCAACAAATATTTATTACATCTACAATGTGCCATTTATTATACTGTGTCATCGCTCATGATATCAATGTAAGAAACTTGGGTATTTGCCCACCAAATTGTCTCTTTCTCATTTTCTTTTCTCCAGAAGCTGATGGGATTAGTCACTAGAAGGACCAAAACAGGAGCAGGTGTTTTCACACACACATGTAATTTAAGCCTTGACCCCCACTCCAGACTAGGCTCCTAGCCTATCCTTGTATCTCTAGACTATGAATTCAATTGTTCTGGTAAACAAAAGAACTATCTATCAGGAGTTCTAGGCTTAGCACAACCCAGTTTCGACATGTGTTGCATGTAATACAAAATACTCACTTTGCTTTGTAAAATAGCAACATCCTTTGGGATATAAAAATTAATGGACTACTACACTTCATCTCTATGATGTTCTTCCTCCAAATCTACAACCTTAGTGTAACCATAACACAGTACACATACTCAGATTAAGAGGTAGTCTATAGAATTCCTGACCACAAATCTTCATAAGTGTCTGTTAGTTGAGATCATGAAAAAACAAGGAAAGACCAAGAAATTTTAATAGGTTAGAAGGGGACTAAGGAGTTATTATGACTAAGTGCAACGTGGTGTTCTAGATTAGATCCTGGAATAGAAAAAGAACACTAGTAGAAAAACTGGTGAAATACAAATATACGGTCTGTAGCTGATTAAATAGTGTTGTACCGATGTTAATTTCCAAGTGTTGACAAATGTTTCATGGTTGTGTAAGATGTCAGCATTAGGGGAAATTGGGTGAAGGGTACATGGGAACTCTCTGTACTGTCTTTAAAACTCTTCTGTAAATTGAAAATTGCTTTATAATAAATAATTGAAAAATATATCAGTGCAGCTGAGGTGTAGGGGAAGCAGCAACCCTATAAGTGATATTTAAATGCTTGAGGTCTGGGAAATGCCACCTTAGTTCCTGTTCTGTCCTGAGAATTGCACCAGCTTCTGTTTGGATTCCATAGAAAAATGAATTACATTTTTATACTTGTCCTTGAATCCTACAGCTGACTGGAAGAGTTTGCAGGACACCTGATAAACAAAAGACACATGCATGGCCCAAAGATAGATTCCAATGTCCTATCTCCAGATTGGAAAGAAAATTAATTTTTCTACTGGTTCTACTTTCAAATAATCAATTAATTAATTCAACAAGTATTCACTGATGCAAAGAGGTCTCAGTCAGTGAACTGGATGCTGGATGTACAAAGCCCAATTTAATATGGTTCTTGCTCCCAAGGGTCTTACAGTCTCCTGGGGGAGGAAGACCTACTCATTCAATACACAGTTATTTTTTGAGTGCCTACTCTCTACCAGTCACTATTCTTGGTGCTTGGTATGCAGCAGTGAACAAATCTGCAATGACTCCTGCCCCTCAGGAGTTTATATTCTCTCAGGAGTGGTTTTGGGGGAGACAGATGATTTACAATCTGGGAAATATATTAGTAAATGATGAATCTTCTGATTCAAATCCAGGATTTGTCTTTGACAGTAGTCTTTGGAGGCAGGTATGGCTGGCCTGTGTCATAATTCCCCCTCACTTGCTGTGGTTCCATTATGACCCATCTCCATTCATACATGGTCAAGCAGAGGCACTGAGTGGGCATAATATGATATAGTCATGATTACATATTGTCCAAAGGACACTTTGTTGGGCCAAGGGAAACCAGCTTTGTACTTGTGAGGTAGAAACTGTGATATGGCTGGGACCAAGGAACTTGTTACTTTGGCGGATCTTTGTAATGGCTTCCTCTACAGGGCAGCAAACTCCATACCCACTTCAAGCAACAGTACCTAGCCTCTCCATTTATTCTCATTTACTTTCAATATTCTCAGCACCACTTTATTCTTTTACTAGATATCTTACAGATGTCTCAGTAGTGTCCCTACATACTTCATACTAGGATAATTTTTCTTTGGTAGTCTTACTCTTTTTGCAGGTGTACAATTGTAATGACTTCAAGTTATGTTTTCTCAGTTTTGTCAACCAATTCAAGTATTTATGTACCGTAGTTTTTATGTTATGTCTTAATGCTTTTACAGCTTATACAACCTATTACTCTCCCCTTCCAGGCATTCTTTCAAAATTATTTTCATATTTATAATAAGAAAATAATAATAAAAAATTCAATGAAACACACTTGATGTAAAATTAATGAAAAAAATAAAAGGGTTGTTACATTGGATAGGCAAAGCACAACCAAAGCATTGCTTCCAACCTAGTGAAGGTTAAATTGGAGTAAACTGTTGTTTTAAAAGTTAATTAACATACAAGCATATATTTGAGAGTTTCTTAGACATAAAAAATGGTACTTTTTCGATAAAAAATAACGTTATCTGCTTTTTCTGAGCTCTACTAAAACAGAGTAGTTTGATAAGATCTTTTAAGATAAATTCTGCTTTGAATTTCACAAATGAAGCTTGGCTACCCATTAAAATTTTTTTAAATGACATTTAAACTCTGCTAAAAAATAATAATTCTTGAGCTCAGAGATATAATGGCAATATCTCTTATATCTGATTGTGTTCAACAGCTATTGTTTTCAGCAACCTGACCTCACTTTGGAAGCATTTCAAATGAATTAGCAATTGAAACTGTAAAAGGGACAGCATGGGCTAGTAAGAAGTAGACCATGTTTCTCTGTTTCATCTCTTTTCTCCATTTCCAAACCAGGGGCCTAACATACCCATGCAGACTTGGCTGAATAGCTATTTTGGGTTTGCCTTGCCCTTCTGCAATTTCCACTGTAAATCAAAGTTCCAAACTGTTGAGATCTATTCGTATTTGATTTAATGAGATCTATTCATATTTCTCATATTTAATTAGATCTATTCATATATTTTTAAATATTTTTTGGTTAAGGAATAAAGAACACTTGTTAAAGGATCTCCCAAATTGATCATATTGGGATTTTTTTCTTCATTTTAAATCTCTTGTTTTTCAGACTGTTTGAATGGATGTTTACTCCTAACCTATACTCATAACTGTCTGAATGAGTATTTACACTATAGACTCGATGACTCTCCAGGTTTTCCAAATGTCCATTCAGAGAATGTGTATGACAGAAAAATGATGTGGGTCTTTACTTACAAAAAAGTATTTTTCTGCCATAAGTTACTGGCTAAAAGTGGAGTTTTTCCCAATGCGAGTTATATCTTTTATTTCTTTTGGCAGTAATATTTCTATTATGGGAATTGTCTCAATATGATTATTTCCATAATCACGTCCTTTCAACCCTTGACATGCCTGCTTACATTCCCAGTCTCCTGTTATGTTTAAATTTCCAAGGCGACAGCTTTCACATTTTCTGAGCAGCACTTTTTGGGAAAACTCTTTTATGCCTGTCTTTTATAGCATCAAACCCTGGATACCAGGAGAAGATACAGCTGGGTGTATGGCTCTTGTCTCCAGTCCCTTCACATCCCAGGTATCCTTCACTTGCTCCAAAAAGGTGAACAGGTCTGACTTAGAGACAATAAGACTTGAGAAGCTGCCAGTTCCTCCTCTTCTTCCTCCTGCTCTGGGTCGTTTTCTCATCAATATTATTATTTTTGTTTGTTTGTTTTCCCAGGGAATTGGGAGCCAGCCGGCAAGACCGCCCAGAGCCTGGTGCTGTAGCCCCCATTTATTGCACTGCTTTGCTGTTCACAGGGGAAGCACATCCCCCAAAGTCCCACCCCGGGCCCCATGGGCATCACATCCCTGGCCTGCCAGTCCACCTGCCTTGCCTGCCTGAGCGCTCTGTAACCCACAGAGTTCCCGTCTTTCCTGGAGTCTGAAGCATCCTGACCAGACGCCGGCTGTGCAGACGATGGCCTGTACCACAGCAGTGGAGGTAGAAGTGACCTGGGTGTGGTGGTGTCAGGTCTTCAGGGCTGCAGCCACTGTCTGGTCAATGTCCTTCTCCAGTGTCGTGGTGTTGGGCAAAAGCTGGTTGTGCAGCCGGGGCTCCTCCACAGCCTGCTTCACATCGTAGCCGAATCACAGGCGGTGGATGATGGCCAACGCAGTGGATGTGGTGACCTGAGTGCCCTCGGAGGCACCCAGCACCATGTGGACCTGGCCGTCCTGACCCACGATGATCTGGTCCATGGACCAGAGCGGCTGTTTCCCTGGCGTGACGAAGTTGGCTGGTCAAGGGGACACCCCGGCTGGTTGATGATGCTGGGAAAGCTGAAGTCAAGTAATACTAATACTTGATCTGTACTGGGTAGAGTAAGAGTTCTATAAATGTCTGCATGATGCTCCAACCCTAGAGAAGATTTTAAAGAGAAAAAAGCGATATAATTGCAACTCAACTCAATTATTCAGCTCTGTTTGTTAGGGTGGTCTGAGAAACTGATGGGGGATTGGAAGTGCAAGAGTTTTATTGCGGGAAATCTGTAAAAGGTAAAGGGACAGCGCCAGAGAAAGTGGAAAGAGCATTCAGACTGCCATGATATGTTTGACACCTGAGAGAGAAGGGGGGCAAGAGGACAGATCCCTGGGAAGAGTCGCATACTGAAGCTCAGTTCTGAGAACGTTTTGGTCAGTCTAATAGTCTTTGAGCCAAAGCCCCTTGTTAAAGGAGCACCATGTCTTGCACCACCCCTTCACCATGTTCACTCTTTGGATGTATGGCCCTGACATGATCAGCCCAGGAATGGGGTGGATCTAAAGGAGCATTAGCTGCTGAGGCCTTCGGTGAATTTTGCTCCCCACAGAGGGAGACATAAGTAGCACATTATCATGACCACATCAGCAAAACTCCTTCACAGACTATTCCAAGAATAAACATACCCATGTACATACCCATCAGCTTATAGAGAACCCTATTTCATGGTATTCTCGCATAAATGTCTCTCACTAAACCTACTTTAAATGTACTCCTGACTGATATTCTAATGACGAAGCAATAATTTAAAGCAGTGGTGATAATGAAAAGAAAAAAAGATTGTTCAAGAAATACATCCAGGACAAATTTGTCTTGTAAATCTATATTTAAATCTTTTAAGCATGCATGTAGAAGGAATTAAACACACATACCCATTTTCTCTTTCACTAACTGACTTTCTGCATGTTTTGGAGTTGAAATTTTGTGAAATAAAGAAGAACAAGCCACATTTGTCTTTCAGTTCTGGTTTTATAGAATTCATACATTGAATCATTCAACAAATATCTAGTGAATACCTATGAAGTGTCATCATTGTTTACTAAACATTTCACTTTCTCTATCTGTGTACCACGAAATATCACAAATTTGGCCTGGTTTAGGAAGATATGAGCCGATTTGAATCAGCAAAAAGTTCTGTTTATTTACTTACTTAAAAGTTTGCAATTATGAGAATGAGAGATTTGATGGGTAGAGACCTGAAAGACCATTAGAGGCAAAAGGTTAACTCAAAAACACTGGAAAGATCACTTAGTGAAAGATAAAAATGTCCGCATGTAAGTCCTTCAAAAAAATTAAACAAAATTTATGAAGTTACCCTTAGATATATTTCTTGGACAGTCTTTTTGCCTCACTGACACTTCTGCTCCAAATTATTGATTTGTTATTAAAGTGTAAGTCAGGAATACACTTAAGGTAGGTTTAGCTATTCAGGAACATCATGAAAATAGTGTACTGCGTCTGCATAGGTTTATTGGGGTATATATCTATAAACACATAAACATACCTCCACATATACATGTATGTGTATGTATGTGTACAAAGATACTCATATATGTGTATGCATGTCTCTCTCTGTCTCTATATATATAGATAGGTAGGTAGATAGATAGATATAGCTATAATATATATAGATTTTTTTCTAGCAAAAGGCTTTGTTGAACTATTCGATTTAGTAGAAATTTTATTGATTTTTTTCTTTAATAAGCTCTCCACAGTTTGAGGATTATGCAAACTTTTATAGGGCTCTTATTCTATTCAGTACAGATATGTATATTTGTATTAATCAATTTTACAGTTTGGAAATTTGTTGGGGGGGGGATGCTGGGAGGTCCAAGAAAGCAGGATAAGACCCCAATAGCTATTTCACTAGGTTTGCATGAGGACTGTATTTCCTGAGCTGGGAATGAAAAAAGAAGACGAAAAAGAGAAACAGAGATACATGAAGAGAAAGATGGCCTACTTCTCGTTCAGCCTGTTGTTGTCCCCGCTAGGAGTTTTACCAGTAACTTGTTTAAATTGCTTCTAAAATGAATTCAGATTGTTGAACATGATGGCCAATCAACCAAATCAAAGTGATATTGCCATATGTCTCTAAGCCCGAATTTAATGTTCTTTTTAGCAATGTCAAAATAATGTAGAAAAATCTTAATGGTTAGCCATACTTGATTTGTGAAATTCAAATCAATGTTTATCTATACATAGCTGATTCACTTCGTTGTACAGCAGAAACTAACACAACATTGTAAAGCAACTATACCGCAATTTAAAAAAAAAATCAATGTTTATCTAACAGATGATAATAGTTCTTCTTTTGTAGAGATGGAAGAAAACAAGTTAAGTTACTGTATAATATATATAACTACATATATATACATTTGGTTAAAAGTAATATTTCCTATATTTAAACAGCTTTCACATATACACTAAGAATTTTGTTTTGAGAAATGCTGTTACTCTTAGTTAACCTTCACGAGACTACGTTGTGTCCAATGTGCTAATTCATTTTCAATATTCTAAATGATATTGCTATTCAACAGAAAAACGTGAGCATTTCCCATCAAATGCTATACATATTCTCATGCACATAAACGGTGACTGCTATGTTTCTAGAATTAATATCATGTATACATAAATGTATATGCTGAGAAAATGAAAAAATGATACTTTTCCTTTTTGAGAATAATTTACCATGCAGTTTGCTTTAGTGTCTGCTTTAGTGAGATGATAAATAATGGCTTGGTTGTATATTACTCTATTATCTCAGTGTTACTGGTAACTTGACCTGTAAGGCTTTTACTGGCCTTTTTATTTTGGGGAAACAAATATAGGTAAAGTAATTGGAATAATAATTTCCTAAAATGTATTTCTGAGTGAAATCAGTAGTGCTCAGTAGAAAGAAATAACTTCACTTATGTGTCTATGGCAGCTTAGATTATTGTTGAGTAAATGTGTTCCTCTCCCTACCACCACAGGAATTATATTCCCTGTCCCATCAGTGTTGACATTGGGCATGTGATACACTTTGCCAGCGGACTGAAGGTGGAAGTAAATGTGTAAATTTTGAACGCAGGCCTTAAGAAGCAGTATGATTTTACTCTTCCCTGCAGAAACTTCCAACCTTTACCATGAGAAAAGCATTTTTCAGATGGCTGCTGCCCCAATCAGTCTGGGTTCCTGAATAGGAGTATGGAGCTGAGCCACTGCAGTGGACCTAAAAGCTGAAGTTGTCCTAGTCAACCTGCAGACTTGTAAGCAAAATAATAATAATAGTAATAAAAGCTTATTGTTGAGTGCCAGTGAGATATTTTGGTTGTTTGTTATGCAGCAAAAACTAATGTGTTTGGATTTCCCTGGTGGCACAGTGGTTAAGAATCCGCCTGCCAATACACAGGTTCGAGCCTGGTACGGGAAGATCCCACATGCTGCAGAACAGCTAAGCCCTTGCGCCACAAATACTGAGCCTGTGCTCTAGAGCCTGAGAGCCACAACTACTGAGCCCACGTGCTACAGCTACTGAAGCCTGTGAGCCTAGTGCCCATGCTCCGCAACAAGAGAAGCCACCACAATGAGAAGCCTGTGCACTGCAACAAAGAGTAGCCCCTGCTCGCTGCAAGTAGAGAAAGCCTGGGTGCAACAATGAAGACCCAACACAGCCAAAAAAAAATATAATAATAAATATATCAAAAAAACCACTAATGTGCTTGTTTACATTTTATTTATTCATTTTTATCTTAAATTCTTTGCTCTTTAGCTGAATTAAGGAATGGTCATAATTCACATAAAAAATTAATTTACATAGCTCACATACTTCATTCTTTTAGGAATATATATTTTAACGTTGTAATAGAACTTTAACATTTTTCAGCCAGATGACATGAAGACTAACTTCATTTCAGCCAGGGTGTCATCTTGATACCAAGAATTTCTTAATTTTCATATGACTATTTACTTATTATAAAAATGATAAAATTTGGTTCTTCTGGAGGTTACTATTATATCTCTAAGTGATCTGCATGTACCAGTATAAGAGTTAAATACAGTAAGATACTTAAATCAATACTTTTTGATTTAAGCAGTATTGGCTGAGTCAGTTTTGCAAGTAGAAAGTGACCACAGTTACACTATTTTCTGCTCCTCCCTTACAGTTCCTCCACTACTCAGTTTATGATTTAATTACTCTAGTGGTTAGTATTATAATTTTAAGTATTTAAAGTTCTATATCTCAATTCATAAAATTTAGGCAGAATCTTTTGAATTCCCTTTATATGATATGAGAAGTTAGGTCCCTTACATATTCTTCCACGTCTCCTCATGCCATCTTCCAATTGCAGGCATTTTATAATTTCACATTCTAAGGTGTTATTTACATTAAATCATTCTATGACTATAATCAAAGGTTTTGTGACCTTTGACAATAAGTTAAGTGTAAAAGTTATAAACTAAAAACAGCATTTATAATAATTATAAAACATCTTTTACTGATATTGAAATTGTGTAATTTACTGTAGAAAAAAAATAACCATAGGTGATAAAAACCATGTTGCTCAAATTGAATGTTCTAAGATTAAGTTAAATGAGTGTTGTTCTTAGAGAACATAAATTAGTTACTGAGAATCATGCCACATTTTTAGTCTCATTCTAGGACAAAGCTTTCTTGTACAGCTTTTTGTGTTTTTCTGAGTTTTAATTGCCTTTTCTTTTCCTTTTTGACAGAAGAAATTCCCATTTCATATTCATATTTTTTTGAAAGGAATCTACTATCTTTTCAAAGTGATGCTTCACAGAGCTCTCTTGACTTCTGTACTAATTTAGACTTGTAGTTTCTAGTCTTAGTGTATAGATGTAATTTTCTTACTTTTATATTTTGTATTAATTCCATAACTCTTCAACAAGCATTTTTAACTCTTCATAAGATTTCTTGTTTGTTTTGTGGAATATATTTTTCATTAGTTTTACAAAAACATATGTGGGAGGTAAACTCTTTGAGTTCTTGCATGCATCTAGTCCCTGATTAGATTTTGAATTCTAGTTTCCAATCTTAGATTTTGTCAAGCCCTCCTCTATGGTTTTCTAATATCCAGACTTACTGACACCATTCTGATTCCCACTTCTTTGTAGGATACTTACTCTTTCTGTCTTTAAGATTCTAGAATTTTCTCTTAATCTTTGAAGTTTTTATATTTCATGAGTTTTCCTCCACATATGTCTTTAAAAAAATTTCCCCTACTAAAACTCACACCCTTTCAGTATAGGCTCATGCCTCTGTGTATTCTACTATTGCTTAATTATGACATTTATTCCATTGTCTTCCATTAATAATATATCTTCGCTTCCATTTTCCTTCATTATTTCTTTCATTCCCCCTTTATCCCTCTTCCTTTCTTTCTTTTCTGTCTCCCTCTCGCTCTCTTTCTCTCACTTTCACTCTTGCTCTCTTTCTTTCTTGAACTCTTAATAGTTGGATGTTGGAGGTCCTGGATCAATTTTTCATGTTTATTAACTACTTTTATCATATTTTTAGTTTACTTGTCTTTTTACATTATGTTCTTTGAAGTTTCTTTATCTTTATCTTCTATATCATTGTTTGGTCTTATATGATGTTCATTTTAGTCTTTAGATATACTATTTAAATATCTTTTCAGCAATAATATTTCAAATTTCCAAGAACTATTTTTTTTCCTGACCACTCTTTTCTCAAGACATTCTGATCATATTTTGTGGTTACAAGAGCTTCTTGAAATTTTTTAAGGATACTATTAGAATTTTACTAGCATCTTGCATTAATTTTGTTTCCAATAGTGCTAATTGTTCTGTTTGCTCCTTTGGTTCTACTTTTTGGTGTTGTATATTTAGCTCATGTGTCTTGTTTTCCTGAGTTTCCATTTCTATTAATGAATGGAGAATGAAGTTGGTTAACAGGGCAATGACATGAGTTTCTTCTACAAAGAGTAGAGGTTAAGTGTTTTGACCATGAAACAAGACTTCCTGGTTTAGCGTTGCTACTGAGTCACTTAAAAGCTGTGAGGGCCTGGGCTGGTCACTTCACCATTTCTGTACATTATCTATAAAATGGGAAAAATAATAATTGTACCTACCTCATGGAGTACTTGTAAGAATTAAACAAATTAACGTATTTAAATCACATATAACAGTGCCTATACATGGCAAGTGTTATTGCAAATGTAAACTCTAATTACAATTGTGCAGATCTATATCTAAATATTTTCTTCCCTAAATTGGATTGCTGATTTCTGGCTCTGTGTCAACAATCATGCCCTACAGATGAACAAACTTCAGTTTAGGACAACAAGGACAGAGGAGCAGGCAGGCTGGAGATGTGTGTGCAGGAAGGAACAGGCATGCTTCACTTAGGGTATTTTCCTCAGACCAAGTTCTTCCCTCTTCCTTTCCCTCCTTTGTCCTATAGGTTCACATTGACTCCTGTCTCCACCCTACTCTCTCTACAGTGTCACCAGTTACGTTTACGGTTCTGGATACTTTCAAGAGAAGTTTTCACTTTCTTCAGAGGACAATTCTGATTTTAGTTTGGACACAAATGCTATACAAATTATTCTGTATGAGGCAATTAAAAGGTGGGGATCCACCAGGTTTTTTAACAGACGGTCCCTCAGTAAGTAACTGTGCTTCCTTCCAAGGCTCCTTCCACTCCACATACTTGATAATTCCAAGTTTGGAACTTTTTTATATGCACTTCCAGAAGAAATGATCTCCACTCGGTTTAAGCTCTTTCTTGTACATGTTGTGTATTTTGACATCCTTCTTAATGTATTCACTCTATAAGTATTTATTAAATCTATATTATGTGTCAGGTGCAGTTTAAGAAGGGGAATTAGGGATAAAAAACAAAATCCCCACCATTATGAAGCTTATAGCGGGGGAGACAGGTAATAAAAAAGTAAGCAACTAAGTTTATAATACCATTTTAGATTACTATAATGGCCATGAAAAAAATAAAGAAGAATAGGAAGTGGTAGGGACCTGGGATGGAGAGAGGAGCACTGTTTTATATAGAATCTTCAGAGAAAGTTTCTCTGTGGACCTTGGCACCCTCTGACTGCTGTGTGAAGCATGGGATTTAAAGGGAGTAAGACTAGAAGCAGAGAGAAGGGTTAAGAGACTATTTAGGAGTCCTGATGAGAGATGATAGAGAATTCCTTTAGGCGCTAGAATGTAAACTCCTTGGAAATAGGTTCCACAGTCACTGTTGTTTTCTCCTTCGCATAAAACAGCCTCATATGATAGGTGCTCAATAAACATGTATAGGCGTGAGGGCATGGATGCCGAGAGCAGTCTAATGGCCCTAAGGCAGAAACAAGCCTGGTATTTTTGAGAAAAGAACCAGAAGACCAATGTTAGGAGGGCAGAGAACCAGAGATCCGAGTATTTTAGATGAGGTCTGAGAACTACAGAGCGACCAGATACGCAGAACCTCGTTCACCATGATGATAAGTTTGAATTTTATTCTCTGTTGGGGACCTGTTGGAGGCATCTGAACTGTGCAACGCTGGGGTCTGATTTATAATCTGAGAAGATCGCTTCGCCGTGTGAAGAATGGACTGTATAGGGAGCAAGAGTAGAGGCCGAGACAAGTGTTAGGAGGCTGCTGTGTAAGTCATGATGACAGTGATAATGGCTTCTATTACCTGGTCACAGCAGAGGGTGTGAGAATGGTTTGAATGAAGATTTACTATAAACAAACAACCAACAGAACATGCTTCAGGGTTGCAGTAGGAGATGGGAAAAGATTTAAAGATGGCATCTAGAATTGGGGGCTAAATATATGTGTGAAAGGTAGTGCCAGTCATTGAAAAGGGAAAGACCAGGTTTGGGTGAGGTAGGGGAATTGAGAGAGTTTTGTTTGTTTGTTTTTTGCCCTGTTAACTTTGATAGGCTGGTTACCTGTTGAGGTGGATATGATGAGTAGACAGTAGATACATGAATCAAGAACAAGGGCAGGCAGATGAAGCTGAAAATACAAATTTCTCTGTCAGTGTTACGATGATATTTAAAGACATGAGAACTTCTAATGAGTAGGGTAAGACAGAGGAGAAATCAACAATGGAATCTTAGGGCTCTTCCACATTTAGAGAGACATGAATGTGCTTTCAGAGCTCTATCTCCTCAAAAGGTGTCCTGTCCTAATTTTCACAAAGGTGCTATGTCAGCACTTTGAATATGACTTCACCCATGTTTTGTCCTGAAATTTAACAAAATGGCTGGTCTGCAAACAGCATTCTTAACCACTTTCAGTGCTGATATGGGTCTTTTTACTTTAAATGTTTACTGTGTGGAATTTGGGAAAGAAAGGATATAAAAATGTGAGCTCAGAAGTTTTACTTGATAATTGAACAGTATCAATTACTCCAGGATCATTCACATTTTGATTAAAAAAAGAAAGACTGCACTCTAAGACTAATATAAATTTTGGAGACTCTGAATATCCTTATGACACTTGGTATCTTCACAAATCTGAAGAATTTCTGTCTTCATGTGAGAATCACATTTCCTTATCTGCATAAGCGGTTAAGGAAAGTTTGCAAGAAAGAACCAAGCAGCTTAGACATTAATTAAGACAACTTTAATGCTGATAGTGTTACACAGGCATTATCCACAAATAGAAATGAATATATAGTAATTTGAGGTGCTCAGAATCAACAACAAAAATGTCAAAAGGGTGTGTATTACATAATATTTGAAATAACAAATCTTTATTAAGTTGATTTTAGAGATCACCTGACCACCTTATGCTTCCCCCTTTTACATTTATTATCCATGAAACTTTATTTTTATATTCTGTTACTATCCCAAAAGTAGAAAAACAAATAAACAAGACATACTACTCCTGCCAATGCTCTAAGATTATTATGATTTCCACTTGCTCATCTCAGAAAAAGGGAGTTGTCATTCTGGTCTTCTGTTGACTTCTTGGGTGAGAGGAATTGAAACACTGAAGCTAGGAGCACTGAGTCAAGTGCAGGTTAAAGGAACGATGAACAGGTGTGGATTAGGGCAATGTTTTGGTCCTGGAGCTGCCACTGTTGTGCTGAGCTTCACTGCACTGTTGTTTTGCTGAGGGATTCAGACTTGGAAACTGGTCCCTGTGTGGAGCCATGGTTAGAAGGGTTTTTTTTGTTTGTTTGTTTTTTGTTTTGACAGCACAGAAAGCATCAGAATCACCAGCCACCCACCTTGCAATTTGGCCCTGGTACCCAGTTCCACTCCTCATTCCTCTAATCAGACATCTTGTTGGTAATAGATAGGACCAACCTCAGGGACTCGCTGCTTAAACAGAAGTAGTAATACCCAGCAGAGACAAATTTCACAGATTATTTATTATTAGTAAAGTACTTTGAGAATAACAGATGACAGGCACTATGAGTTCAAATAATTCTGTTATTAGAAGTAGGGTGTTAAATATATATGCATGAGGGATTCAGCCGGTAAAGGAAGTGGATTCTAGGATCATTATACTTTGTGGGAATTTGACCCTGCCATAGCTTGCTGGAATATATTGAAAATATTCAAGTGGTTGGATAATTATTTTTGCAGCTGACATGTTATGGGACAATGCATAATAGGTGGATGATGGGCTGCTATTGTTTTCAATTTGGTGGAACAAACAAAAGAAAATTTAGGGTGGTCATTGTGACATTCAGAGTTTTCCCCACCCCTTAAACTTGTTGCTTCTTGCCACATAAACAGTATTTCATCAAGTTTTGCTTTGAACTCAAATTTGGCTCTGTGTAGAACCATGGTAAGAACACCCTTAGAACACTAGTGCGTCGCTAATGGTGTCAGTGTGTCATGATAAACATCCACAGCCAAGACCAACTGTGGCAGTCCTTTTCCTCACTCTCTTTGAATTTGTTATATATGACTTTTGGTTCCTAATAGAAAATTACTAAGACTGTCATTTTAACCACAGCTAAAAGACTAGTGGCATTTGGTATTCTAAGAAAAAGATGTCTTTTTTTGAAAAGTAAAGCTACTATAATTATTTTAGATTATAATATTGGCACAGAGAATATAGTGCCAAAATATTCATATTGAAAATGTATATTGTTGTATAATTAAGCCAGTTTAGAAACTTTAGTATAATACTCTATACTTACACAATATCTTGCCTCCGAGTTTCCCAGAATGTTCTACATACATTAATTAATTAATTAAATCTCACAATGTCCTCATGAGAAAAGTATTGGGTTAAAATTCATTTTTATACTGGGAAGAAAACTTGCAGGGAGGAAAGCAACATAAAAGTATAAAGTAGGTTAGTGATAGAACAGGATGGGGATTCACAGCTTCTGAGAACATTTATAGGTATTTAAAAATATGGGTTCCCATGAACGGTGTGAGGGAGGAGATAGCTTCAGGAACTATTTAGAACTTCATTGACCTGGAATGGTTTTTGATGAGAGATAATTCATACTGTAGCTGCTTCATAATTAAGCATAAAATTAGGCCATAGTTCATGGTGGGTTGGCAGTGGGTTCCAACATAGAATTAGACATTTCCAATATATTTTAAATGTTTTACTTTATAATACTTCTTATTATACAATGATTCACTAAGACATTAATAAAGTATATAATATGCAGCAGAAACTCACAGTCTTGATATGTCACAATTGTAACCTTAGTAATCCAGTAAATATGTTATCACATACAACATTTGTTTTCTTAGAAAGAAAACATTCACTAACTTCATTTTATGACCCTTAATCTTACAAAACAGTTTACATAAAATATTATGGTTTACTGCTAAATGCACAAGATAGATCTAGAATCCCTGAGAAAAATGTGGCACCTCTTGGTAGTCACAACGTGCCCTGAATATTTTCTCTCAGAGAGGAAAGCGATCTGATAAACTTCTTTATTATAAAATTATTGAAATTTACTGTTACACTCACCAGTGGTATTTGTAAGAAAATGAGCCTAAAAAGGACGTTCATGGAAGTTTTACCCTCTGTGGGGAAGACAATTTTGGTTGAGCAGTCTTTTGGGTGATTCAATGATGCTTGTATTTCAAAGTGCTTGATTTGCACAACAGAGTGCCTCTGAGAAGATACCCAAGAAGATTCTGGCTAGTGAACTGAATTCAGGTAATGGTGAGTGGGAGGAAAAAGAGAGCAGCTTTCAGAATTCGCTCAAGTAATGCCTCAGGCAGCTTGGCACACGTGTAGATAGCTGGAAAACAAAGGCAACCACCATTCAAGCCTGAAATTCTGCTATAAGAAAAAGGATTACTCTTTTGGAAAGAAAGGTTTAGATTCACAGTGACTAAGAAGTAGACCAGAAAACAGAAACAGACTTTTAAGATGAATGTCAATTCATGCATTTGACAAATGCTTATTCGACACTTACTATGTGCCAGACACTAGTTAGATGCCAGCAATTGAGTGGAGACTAAGACAGACCCCAGGCTTAACATGAGAAGAAAAGAGGCAGTCATAATATCTGGCACATAGCACGTGCTCAAAAAAATTGTCAAATGAATTAAAGAATTTAAAATGTGACTATTTATACTACTGTGATAAAACATTAGATACTGTTCTTGAGATTTCTCTTAAATGTGTTCATTACATTATGATTACAAACATATTCACAATTGTAGAATCATAGTATATGTAAATTTTAAAAGTGGATTTTGATGTGTTATTGAAAATAAAAACTATTACTATAGTACTAAGATGTTGGAGACATAAACCTTAAATGGAAATAACATTCCTTGTGACTGTTTACGCCTGCATTATAAGTGTGTGGAAAATTGTATCTGTTTTTATTTATGCATAATGCTATAAGTTAGGATAAAGGGAAGACTAGACAGTGGAACATGTTATTGCCTTCCTGTCTTGTCTCATTAAAAAAAATGTAAGAACGAAAAGGAATAATTTGAAAACATTTGTTCCCTTACAGATTAAACCATATGCTCTAATATTCTAATACCTTACTTTATTTACAAATGTGTATTTGTTATTAAGATGTGCATGTATGTTATTAAAATACTGTAGAGAAATATAATATTATTTGGATTAATACGTGTGTGTTTATATATGCATATTTAGGGGAAAGGAGAGCAAGGGAAAGAGAGAGAATAAAAAAGAAGTGATGGAGAGAAAAAAGGGGAGAGAATGAGCAAAGGATCCTTGATTCACTTTAATTCCCATACATAGTATATTGTTAGCAAATTTCTTCTGAATACATTTTAATGTCTATTAATTGTTTTGAATTCCTCAGATAGAGAAAACATTGTTTTTTTTTAGACTGTGGTCAACATTCTTACATAGCATAATAAAATCAATATTTTTTTTCATATTTGAAAATTATTATGTATGGGTTTTTGTGGAGGTTGAAGTATCTATAGGTTTTTTTCTCTCCTGCAGCACCCTCATCAACACTCTGGGAGGATGAGATTGAGTGCAAGTTGACTTTGATTTTGAGAAACAAGCACTTAAGATGGTTGCTAACTATTGTCATCATATTTAATTCAATTTTCTCTCCTCTATCTTGTTTCTTTTTTAAAAAAATATTTATTTATTTATTTATTATTTTTGTTGGTTCTCTTAAAAATTTTTTTTGATTCTATTTGTTGATTTTTATTTGTTATACAATTTTTAAAGGTTAGTTTCCATTTACAGTTATTACAAAATATTGGCTATATTCCCCATGTTATACAGTACATCCTTGAGCCTATCTTACACCCAATAGTTTGTACCTCCCACTCTCCCACCCCTATATCGCTCCTCCC